>NC_068297.1:43421839-43767000 GCF_025860055.1 Xyrauchen texanus
TTGTTTGCTTACGTAACCGTCACTGCGGACGTCACAAGAGCAGCTCTCTTGAGAGACATATTTTGATAATTAAGATATTATTTTAATTAACATTTTATACTTTTATATTTGACTGTCATTCATATGTTTTTGAAGCCTGAAAAGGAAATCATACCCTTATTTTATTATATGACTCAAGCTTGTAAAAATTTGTATAAATGAATTAGTGAGTTTGTATGGTAATAAATCATCATATATATGAAACACCTAAAACAGGCAATTAATTGTCATAATCACAATTATTTGATTGATGCCTGTTATGCAAAACATGAGCTTATTGATGTCATAAAATATCAGTCTGCTTTTTTATTCCATCAGTTACTCCTGCTTGGAGTGTTCCGTAAATATTTAGTTTATACTTAGGGTTACGTCGTACTGAAGTTTAATGGTGCATGCTCAATTATTTAGTAGTGCGTAAATTGTGACTTTGTGCTCATTTACGCCACAACTAAGCTAAGTTTAAACTTTTGTATAGCTGGTGCAACTGGCTCCTGATCTTTATATCAAACTTTTCTTTTTTCTTCTATTTTGCAGTACAAGCTTGCCCAGAGTTTTCTTAAGCCGTTTGGACTGTGATGTTTCCTTGGCAATGAAGTGGAGCCTGATGTTTGTGCAGCTTTCTGCAATGCACTGAGGATGAAGATGTGATTGTTGTATGGTTCTAGGTTGAACATGTTTGCCTCAAATTCCTTGAATGCAGAACCACCATGGAGATCCAGAACCTTTGTGGGGACAGAGATGGGCCTTGTGAGTGTCTGCTGTTGAAGAAATCTCTCAGCTGTCTTGCAGACTTTCAGGACGCTGTTTGACGGTCTTATAAATCCACCTCAGGACTTCATGTCGATCAGTGTGTTCATCTTGGGAAGAGCTCTCGACACTGAGTGCTGATAAACAGGTAGTGCACAGAATCATCTTCATAGTGGTTTTAACTGCAAAGCCTGCTATGTGCCCTACCACAGCCTCTTTGAACATGGACAAGCTGGGACGACATACAGTGATGTTTTTCTCTGTGTCTTCTGTTTCAGGCTGAACGTCACTGCCTGAAATGCATATCAGAAGATGTTGCCTCCAGTGTCACTGTGCTATCCGGTGGAGAACTGTTGCCACTAGCTCTGATGGCATGTCTTGCTACCATTCTTTTGAAAGCTGAATAATGTGGGATTGTTGTTAAATCCATTAGCAGATTTGTTCCCACATATCTGCAAATTTTTATTGTATTGTTCAGTTTAAGTCAATTTTTGTGTGTACTTGGAAGCTTTTGTTATTGAACAAATAAATATGTATGATTTCCTTGTGTGCATATGTCAATAAACTTATTTCTAATTATGATTTAAAAGATCAGGGGATTGTTGAAATAATTAAATTCTCACAAGCTGGCATGTACATATTCCAGAAATGAATGCAAATGGATAATTCCATTAAGTAAAGGTAAATTAATTTATGTGTGTGTGTGTGTGTGTGTGTGTATATACACTCACCTAAAGGATTATTAGGAACACCATACTAATACTGTGTTTGACCCCCTTTCACCTTCAGAACTGCCTTAATTCTACCTGGCATAGATTCAACAAGGTGCTGAAAGCATTCTTTAGAAATGTTGGCCCATATTGATAGGATAGCATCTTGCAGTTGATGGAGATTTGTGGGATGCACATCCAGGGCACGAAGCTCCCGTTCCACCACATCCCAAAGATGCTCTATTGGGTTGAGATCTGGTGACTGTGGGGGCCATTTTAGTACAGTGAACTCATTGTCATGTTCAAGAAACCAATTTGAAATGATTCGAGCTTTGTGACATGGTGCATTATCCTGCTGGAAGTAGCCATCAGAGGATGGGTACATGGTGGCCATAAAGGGATGGACATGGTCAGAAACAATGCTCAGGTAGGCCGTGGCATTTAAACGATGCCCAATTGGCACTAAGGGGCCTAAAGTGTGCCAAGAAAACATCCCCCACACCATTACACCACCACCACCAGCCTGCACAGTGGTAACAAGGCATGATGGATCCATGTTCTCATTCTGTTTACACCAAATTCTGACTCTACCATCTGAATGTCTCAACAGAAATCGAGACTCATCAGACCAGGCAACATTTTTCCAGTCTTCAACTGTCCAATTTTGGTGAGCTCTTGCAAATTGTAGCCTCTTTTTCCTATTTGTAGTGGAGATGAGTGGTACCCGGTGGGGTCTTCTGCTGTTGTAGCCCATCCGCCTCAAGGTTGTGCGTGTTGTGGCTTCACAAATGCTTTGCTGCATACCTCGGTTGTAACGAGTGGTTATTTCAGGCAAAGTTGCTCTTCTATCAGCTTGAATCAGTCGGCCCATTCTCCTCTGACCTCTAGCATCAACAAGGCATTTTCGCCCACAGGACTGCCACATACTGGATGTTTTTCCCTTTTCACACCATTCTTTGTAAACCCTAGAAATGGTTGTGCGTGAAAATCCCAGTAACTGAGCAGATTGTGAAATACTCAGACCGGCCCGTCTGGCACCAACAACCATGCCACGCTCAAAATTGCTTAAATCACCTTTCTTTCCCATTCTGACATTCAGTTTGGAGTTCAGGAGATTGTCTTGACCAGGACCACACCCCTAAATGCATTGAAGCAACTGCCATGTGATTGGTTGATTAGATAATTGCATTAATGAGAAATTGAACAGGTGTTCCTAATAATCCTTTAGGTGAGTGTATATTATACACACACATACTGTATATGAACTTGTGTGTATACTACGTTTTTATATTTGATTCTTCTGGATTTATTCTGAAGAGGTACTGTCTAGTTACAATATCAACACAAAGCTAGTCGTTTTTATTAACAACTTTAAAACTTGTTGATGTGCATGCCCCCCCAAATTATTTCACATTTACTATATAATCTAGTCAAAAATGGTTAATAATTTTGGCAAATTATGCAGTTGTATAATTTGTCAACATTATGAACAATGAGCATCAACAGATTTAAACTATGAAGGCAGAGAAACATTGCATCCTGTAACAATCTGCAGATGGATAACTTTGCTTTAAAAAGGGGTATTAATACACTTTGGTGTTGTATTTTTACCGTTGATTATTAAAGATTATGATCGTTATGCCCACTCTACATGGGGATAACGACTAATGTGTGCTTAATATGTACATACCGGTAGTCATAAATTACAACATGTGGGCACTTAAGCCGCATCCTTAAGTGAGTGTTGTTTCGCGGTTAAACGCTTCACATGCCGCGATGCCCTCTGTCGGTAGGGAATAGTAAGATGGCCGCCAGAGCACTTCCGGTAGCTTCACCTACTGCTGGCAGTTTAGAATTCTATGAGCAAGAGATCAGTGGGCAAGACTTGTGTTCCAGTTTTACCCAGACAAACTTCATTCGACTTCTACCATCCAGCGCCTGTAAAAACACCTAATGAAATCAGGGAAATAATAATGTCATTATTGAAATAAAATCATTACTGTGTGGAAATTCTCGTAATGTTTATTTACTGTAAGCCAAAAGAGATACAGCTGTTGTGTTTTGTAGAGCCGCAGGAACGTTTAAATATCAAATATCTATCTCGATCAACTTGACACGAGGATAGAGAATAGGCTTTTATCAAACAAAATTAAAAATGTTAGTTTTGTTTCAGAGAACGGAGAGGCCCCGCCTCCGTGTTGCTAGGGTAACGCGTGATGCGTGCTGACGTCAGCAGCGTGAGCTCGTCTCGCAATCGAGTAGTTTGTCTCAGTTTGTTTGTCGGTTCTGATGGAGGTGTCGGTCCCGATTGACCCGCTGTTTCTGGCCTGGAGCTGCTTGAGAAGACGAGAGCTCCAGAGATGCGCCGAAATCTGCTCGAAGATTTTAACGGACAGTCCGTTTGACCAGGTGAAGATGAGGAGAGATTACAGACCATAATCTCATTTATACTGAGACAGACACGTCATCTTTTAATAGAACACGTTTTATCTCGTGCTGACAGTAAACTTGTATATGATAATTTCTATATCTTTTAATCGTGCTCTGATCATATCAGGAATTTTGAACATCAGTTACGTTTATGTGTATATGCCAATATTTAAAATAAAAAATGAAATATTGTCACTCTCTCTATTACTTTACAAGGAACCCGGTCATGTTTCTGAGGTAATTTATGTAGTCTACACTATAATCCCAATATTTGGCGAAATTCCCTATTTATTATTGTAGTGTTTTCTCTTCCCTGCATTAGTGTTTGCTTTCCCTCAGTCAGATGTTTTTGTCCTGCTGTAACACACATGGATTGTATGAAGAGTGTCTCTGTAGCAGATCATGTATATCATGTATGATGCTGTTTGTTTCAGGCGGTGTGGAGCTTGAAGACTCGAGCTCTGACAGAGATGGTGTATGTAGATGAAGTGGAAGTGGACCAGGAGGGAATCGCTGACATGATGTTGGATGAGAGTTCCATCGCACAGGTTGCTCGTGAGTGTATATCACATATACTATGATACATATATTGCCAATATTTCAGTCACTTACAGATGTTTCTCTGTGATATTCTGCACTTGTTTTGGTCTCATTAGGTCCTGGAACATCACTGAGACTTCTAGGAACAAGTCAGGGTGGAGCGCCCACTCCGGCTGTCAGGTTTCTGTTTCTCTTCTTTAACAGAGTGTTTAAAGATGATCCTCTTGGGCTGCACAACTCATTTAAATATATTGCCTGCAAGATAGGGCTGGGTGATATGGCCAAAATTGTTATCACGGTAATCTTTTTCATATTGTTCGATATCGATATTTATCACGATATACGGAAGTTGACGGAAGAAAAGAAGAAAAAAACTCATTCTAAACAGTCAAAATAGTCTCTACAAAACTGCACAGGGGGTCCAGAGATGGCCAAAGCAGGAGTGGTTGTTGCAGTAGGCAAACAGAACAGAGCAGATGTAATCTCTGATTAACCTCTCAAAGCATTTGCTGATGATGGGGGTCAGAGCAACAGGACGCCAGTCATTTAAGCAAGTGATTTTGGCTTGCTTCAGTACAGGCACAATGGTTGATGTTTTAAAGCATGTGGGGACTATAGACAGGGAGAGGGACAGGTTGAAAATGTCCGTAAAAACACCAGCCAGTTGGTTCGCGCACGTTCTGATCTTTAAACGGCCAACTTCAGGATTAAAGCTCATGCTGAGAGACACAACAGACTGATTCATTACAGTACTCCAGTGCTTACCTTTTATCGGAGTTTCCACATTGGATAATGTTTGAATTGGTGGGGGACATCGCTGTTTCTATAGTGAATGACACGTGCGCACCGGATACCGCGAAATAGAGAGGAATACCCTTGCTTGGACGTCTATTTTACACTGAGAAAGCTAACTGAGAAATCTCTGATTGGGAGTGGCAACAGGTGATTGCACTCACTCACTCACTCACTCACACACACACACACACACACACACACACACACACACACACACACACACACACACACACATACATCCAGCCGTCTATCCTTGTTTATCCAATAACTTGTTTGAAACACAAGTCGTGATAATATTTCTGAAGTTAACTTTTTGAATTACTAACGGAGGTTTGGAGCATCATTTGTTTTGAACCAGCAACGGCAGATTCTGATCGGTCGCGTAATAAAGTAGTTCCATGCACAAATGTGTTTTTTTATGACCATCCTCGGTTTATCCTAATTTTGTAAAATTTAGTTCATTGAACTGTTGTATATTAGCAATATCACACTCGTAATGTATATGACCCTAAATCAGCACTGCTATGATTACCTACGACACTCGACCTACGGCCGAATCACAGCAGTGCTGATGTAGGGCCAGATCGCACTCTTGCTCATGTGATATTGCTTAATTAATCATTTGTTTGATTAATGATTGTCAAGTAAGCAATGAGCCTGTTTACATGCACACCAATATGCTAATTACAAAAAAAAAGCAAGACAAAGCAAGAAATCTGCGTTTACTGAGATTTGAAATAATCAAGTTATTCTCTGCTTTTGATTTCAAAACGTGAAGAGGCACACGCACAACACTTGGATAAGCTGGTAAGAATGCTGATTAAGGTGTTTACATGCAACGCAAAATCTACCCGTGTCAACCGGTTTATTCTTAAACTGCTTATGACCTTGCGCCAATAAATTAAAGCTGTTTATTACGTTTACATGGACCCACACATTGTCAGCTTATTAATTAGAGCTGTGTACCAGCAAGAATCTGACGAATCAATACGTATCGCGATACAGGGTTTAATTTTAGGAAAGCTGTCATAAAGAAAACACCACCATATGCACACCTGAGCAAAAAAAGATTTTAATTTTATTTGATCTGCATCAGTCACTGTAACATTCATCGTCATGGAAATACTTTTTGTGCAATCTGAGCAAAGGGGGAAAAAATGTAATGCTTGCAAGATTCTTTAGTTAAGGTAAATACATTTATTTAAAAAAATGTAAACATTTATAAACAGACTGATGACAGAAGGTTCACAGTGTAACAGTTTACAATAGAAACATACAACGTCAGAACTTTATTGTGATCTGATCAAAAGAATTACATCCGCTTAATGTCAATGAAAAATAAAGTACTTGCAGGATTCCTAAAGAACACAAACAAATGTAAACAATAAAATAAATATAAATATTCTCAGGTCCTTTTTACTTGGACTTCACAGTTTTTTCAGTTTGTTTGTATTCATGTCAGTCTTTATTTTTTAATGTCAAGGTTTTTCTGGAGGAAGATAAGTTTGTCAACATGCTCAGATTTCAGGGCACTTCTATGTGCAGTAACGATGTCTCCTGCAGTTTAGAGGACACTCTCTGCAGAAACGCTTGTGCCAGGAATGCACAGGAAACGCTTTGCTAGTCTGGATAGCTCAGAGTATCATGTTCATGTTCTTTTCACCAACTGAGTGGGTTTTCTGGGAGTGGCAAAGGTTTTTCCTCTCTAAACCTCTTAATCTCAGCTGCAGCAGCATCATGTGCAGATTTTGGTGACATGTAGTCTTCAGAAGTGGCAAATACCGTTCCAAGCAAGTCAGCCAAAGCACATGATCTCCTTGGTCTCTTCATTGGTAGCAGGGAGGAGGAGGCAGGGCCATCCTCATAGTTAGGTAGGTGATCATCAACATCCTTTGACTGGTCAGTCTCCTGTACAGGACAGTATACCTCCTCTTGCTACTGAAAAACTTCAAAGCATCAAATCAAACATTATTTTGTTACAGTAAATTGGCATTAACTGTCACAACACATAATCTGAAACCAAATTCATCCTATTGTATATTTTTAATTTGTAAATAATTATCAAATTACAAAGTACAACTATTAAACTAAATTAACATCAATGAACATTTGTATTTATTTTTATTAACCGATCTACTTAAAAACTTGAATGTATGTAATAAAAACATAGCCTCATTTATTAATGTATTTATTTACATTCTGTTGCTTCTTTATGGTAGCCACCACAACATCAGTCATTTTGGAGTAGGTCTCTTTGATCTCTGTTTCAGAGAGAAAGGGTAGATCCTTAAACCTAGGATCAAGAGCTGATGCCATGCACGGTGTCTCCCTCTCATTGGCATATCTCTTTCCCAGATCTTGTGCTATAGCAGCCTTGATGTCCTTCACTTTCTTTGTATCATTCAGGCTTTCTCCTGTGCCCATGACAAGCTGGAATAAAGTGGGCAATGACAGAAAGAGTGGGCATGCTCTTTTACCCATTAAGCATTGCTTCAATGCCTTGAGCACTTCCTCTGCACATGTGATGTCAGTCTTGTTCACTGTAAAGACTAATCCTAATCCTTTACACACTTCCTGACCTCTGTTAAAAGGAGTGCTGCATAGATTGCTGGTTGTTGTTCTAAAAATCATGTCATAAGAGCCATTCCACCTTGTGACAATGTCCGTGATTAACCAGTGTTTTGGTAACTGGAGCAGGTCTTGTTTGTGTTTTAGCTGTGGCGCTACACCGGAAAAAGTTTGTAACATGGGATGGTATTGTGTAGCGAGGCTCCAGTGTTTTCACCATATTACGGAAGCCTTCATTCTCTACAACACTGAGAGGGCACATATCTTTGCAAATGAAATGAAGTATTGATTGAGTAATTTTGGTTGCATGTGTTGAGGTCGGTGGTAGCTTTAATATGTGAACTTGATCCAGAGTGCATAGAAGGGGATCCACTCTTTTAACGTTAGCTGTTTGCTGCTGTTGTTCTGTTAGCTGTACATCAGAATGGTGACTCGTTATGTGTACTCTCAGATTTGTCATGTTCCCCGAATATTTGACATTGTCATTGCACATTTTACACACCACATGACTGTTGTCAATCTTTTTTGTGCCTTCTCTATAATGAAAGCCGAAATGACTCCACACTTCAGCTTTGTACACCGCGGCGGGAGCTGGAACAATTCATTCGTCTTCCATTACTACTGAACTATGTTTGCTAACGCTAACATTAGGGGTGTGCCCTTACGCTACTTCCTGTCACAGTTTACGTTCAGAGATAACAAGACTGCATCTAGTATTCAGGGTATAAACCCAAATGAAACCACTGCCATGAATCTTGTATGAAAAAAACATTACAGCGTTTTTGAGAATCGATACAGTATCGCCAAACATAATATTGTGCTACTCGCGTTTATCAATATTTTCTTACACCCCTATTATTAATCATAACCGGTTAGGGCACCTATGTCAACATGTTTAATTTCTGCACAAATGTGTTCAGTAATCATGCTGGCAGGCGGTGAAAAGACTGTCTATGCCAGGGGTGTTCAATTAAAGTTCCAGAAGGTCCGGTCTCGACATTTCCGTCCTTCCAAAGGTCCGAACAATAATAACTTTTTTCATTGCCATACTGACTTGTGACAATGTGTATGAAATGCAAATTTTTTGAATAGGTGTTATAATTTTCCAAGTTGGCAGCAATAGTACTTGTAAAATAGTGTATAAATACTAAAGAGTTATAAAAGTCTCTTAAAAACTAGGCAAGTATGAGCGCTTTGGGGGCCTAGAAACAGTCAAAATAAATTCAGTATGGGGGCATAGGAGGCCTTGTGACTGAGGAAAGATACTGTATGGGGCTTCAAGGGTAACCCCTGAGAGAAAATGTAGGTAATGTAGAAGTCTTAATGAACCATTTTTATATTTTCCTTAAAATTTGAATCTACCAAAAAGAAACAATGTACATCAAAATAGTGCAGTTTAAAAATACTGTTTGCTATAGTTAAGTATAAATAGGCTGACTATCAAATAAAGGAAATGTTTTTCATCTTAAGTGGAGAACTCATAATTTTTAACGTTTTGTTTGTCTTTCTCACCATACAACCCCACAGCCACCACCATTGTGTCCTTGAGCAAGGCATTTAACTCCAGGTTGTTCCGGGGGGATTGTCCCTGTAATAATTGCACTGTAAGTCGCTTTGGATAAAAGCGTCTGCCAAATGCATAAATGTAAATAGTGCTGAAAGATCAGTGCTATCTACGCCCCGGAGCATGTGCTCTGTACACGGCCCCGTTGTTTTGTTGCTCTGCTAACCTAAATTGTAAAAATGTTGAGATGGGGCAACCGTTGTCCAGATGGAACCAATCTGGGGTCCAGACCCGGACTGCGGTCTGCTAATTGGTGACCACCGGTCTATACATACATCTATACTGCCACTAGAGGGCGCACTTCCGCTTGCGTGCTGCATGTCTCGTCCTCTCCAAAACTCAAAGAGCATGTAATCATGGAGTGTTTCTCTTTAAATGAACATTACCTTTACTGCATAAACCGTGATAGTGTGTTAAAGTACAACTTGACGTGAGCTCTATCCACGAAAGCATGAGGTACATTCACCATAACTAGTGTAGAGGTATGTTATTAACTGTATTCACAGCATTCTGGCTGGTCACTAGTGTGTTCTGGTTGGTTGCTAGGGTGTTGCTAGGTGGTTACAAGGGTGTTCTGGGTGGTCAATAATGTGTTGCTCGGTGGTTGCTAGGCAGCTGCTAAAGTGTTCTGGGTGATTTGCTAGGGGGTTAGGGCAGCCCAGCAGGACATTTCATAATTATATAAGAGAAGAGTTGAATTAATGATTAAAAGACACTCATCTACAAATGTGTAAATTTAGTTTAGTTAATGTAAGTCCACAGAATCAGTTTTGAATATGAATATCTTGTGGTTTATGACTTTCACTATATTTGTATCAATGTATTAATTTCACTAGTGTTCATAAGAGTCTTTATGACAATAATGGTCTACACGGCTCCTCATCATTTTGGGTCAGCTTAAAGAGGTCTGAGTTCGGTTCTTTTAAAGGTGACTCAAGTGTGAACACCCTTAATGAGAACTCTCTGCATAACATGACTTCAATCACAAAATCTGTGAAAATAATTACAATGTGATTTTTGACCTAATTCTGCAGCTCTTTTATGTTATGTAAATTGTTCATATAAGAGTTAATGAGGTTTACACTAGCTTGTTGAAACATTTCATTGTTTTTATTCTAGACCAATGACTCAGTCCGGACGTCCCATCACAGGGTTTGTGAGACCTAGCACACTGTCTGGTAGACCCGAAACTATGGAGCAGGCGATTCGAACCCCACGAACAGCGAGCACAGCCCGCCCAGTCACCAGTGCTTCTGGGAGATTCGTCAGATTGGGAACGGTACGAGTTATTAGCCAAATAAAGCTCATTAAACTACATTAAACTACAGTCGTTTTTCATTTTTTTAATTTCCTTTAACCAGGAAGGTCCCATTGAGATAATGCAATTCTTCCAGGGAGTCCTGGTCAAGATGGCAGCACATATTAGTTTCACAATAAACTTAAAAAGATAACAAATACTACAAATACACATACAAAAAAACGCATACAGTTGATATATACAATCAGATCAATAAAAACAATTACAAGTTTCCTTTAAAACAGTTTGCAAAAAACCTTAGAAGTGCAAAAAGGGGGAAGTATATCTAAATCGATTACATTTCGCAATTCATTCCATGCCCAAGGAGCATAAAAGAAAAAGCCGTTTCACCAAATTCAGAATGTACCCTTGGGACTTTCAGCCAAATTTGTGTTTTAGATCTTGTGCAGTAACTATTTGTTCGATAGACTAAAAGATTAGAAACATAATGGTGTAGGTTACCTAAAAGTACCTTGGCAATAAATAAAAACATATGCAATTTTCTCCTGTGATAGAAGAATGACCAAGCTAATGATTCATACAAAATAGTTTTCTTACACTGTTGTCTTTACTGTTCTCAGTTTGACTTGTAAAATATTTGCAACAATGACATGTTGATTTTGTTGTCATCTCAGGCCTCCATGCTAACAAATCCAGACGGACCCTTCATAAACCTTTCTAGGTTAAATTTGGCAAAGTATGCCAAGATGCCAAATTTATCAAAGGTACTGGGAACTTAGGTCTAAATCTTGATGATTGTCAAAGATATAATTTCTTTTAATTAGGATCTAATTTAATGATCTATGATCTAATTTTGTTTAACACACAAACATCAAGCCTAAATGTCAGTGTATGTATGAAATCCTCCCTAAGATTTGCTTCTTATACTCTCTTACTCCAGACCTTGTTTGAATACATCTTTCTTCATGAAAATGATGTAAAAAATGTAAGTATTTCTCCCTTTTGCTCTGATTAATTCTCTGTTTGCCATGTATCAGACATGATATTTTCCATGTTGCTGATTTCCAGGCATTAGATCTCGCTGCTTTGGCTACAGAGCATGCTCAGTTCAAAGACTGGTGGTGGAAAGTTCAGCTGGGGAAATGTTATTACAGGTGAGCACACTTACTGATGTCATTTCAGAGAAACAACTCAAGCAACGCTTGTTGTTACATGCATTTGAATTGTCTATTTTAAAATGCGTGAAACTACTTAATGTACTGGACTTTGCCAAAATGATTGACGAGAGGGCTTGTCCGGAAGTCGTGACGGATGTTTCTTTTTGATAACCAAAACCGGAAATGTGTGTCCAGATGTTTTGACAGGAAGATTGTTTGAGAGATAACGATACACCTAATGTTTTGACAGGTGTTTATGTCCGATAACAATAACCAGATCTCTGACCGTAGTTTGACCTTTGGCTGCCAGGATGTCTGGTTGTGGTGACAGGAAGTCTGTTTTAACTGTCCCATGGTTGACCTTTGGTTTGACAGATGTTTTAAGTGATTAAGTTTTGTCAAGTGTGCGGTTTAAAATGAGTGTCTTTCTGACTTTGAATGACTGTCCACATTCAGAACACTATTCTGAACGTTGCTGAAATGACTGAAGATTGGCTTTTACTTTCAAAGAGAGTGTGAGGTCCAAGTTTGAGCAAATTTCTCCACAATCCTTCTGACAGGATCAAGTATCAATTTAATTTATCCTGTAATCGTCTGTGCCTGTACGATTTTGAGCGAACAAATTGTGAAGTGAAACTGTACAACATGGATGTGGGGTATGTGTGGGACGAAGACTCTTACTTGTTTTTCACAGAAAAAGACTGGAACGTGTTCTACAATAAAGTCTGGACAGATCTAAATGATCACAGAGATGACCCGCTATTCATCGGAGAATAACCCTAGGTATTGTGTGGTCAGCGACCATACCTGAAAGAAGCCGGAGGATTACGTCTACATATTCATCTGCAAGAGTAAGTCGGGCCTCGGTGAGCACCTATGTTCAATATCTGAGACCCAGCACAACGAGTGGTTTCCAAAGACATTTTTATTGCATTATCGTTATCTCTCAAACAGTCTTCCTGTCAAAACATCTGGTCATTCAACCATCAAACACACATCTGGACACACATTTCCGGTTTTGGTTATCAAAAAGAAACATCCGTCACGTCTTCCGGACAAGCCCCATCGTCAGTTATTTTGAAAAGTCCAATACATTAAGTACTTGTGAGTAGTTATTTATCATTTACAGTAGAGGCTTTGTATTTGCAGGCTCGGTTTGCATCGTGAAGCTGAGAAACAATTCAGATCCGCTCTCAGTCATCAGGAGTTTGTTGATACTTACCTGTACCTCGCAAAGGTAACATCACTATTCATGACTTACACGTGTCCAAACCAGATGAGACACAATTAGATTCCAGCAAAAAGCAATTGGTCTGTCCACACTGGATGCTATGCGACACTCCTACACTTAAATGACTAATAAAATCAGAACGGTGTTTATGGCACGTAATTTATCCTTTTCTCACTGAAGCTGTGTATGGACACCCTGTCTATGGCAAGCTCTGAGGGGATAAATACACAATCACACACATCCACTGGGTGAAGTTACTCATTAATCGTATCCTGATCATTTCTATTGTTAATGTTCACGTGGTACTCCTGTTGCTATTTCGGCGAGCTTCATGTGACGGGGAGTTACTATGCACCCCTCTACATATGTGACTGAAATATGTCTGTTATTAGCCACTTGCAAATTAATATTAACACTTCACTTGCCAGCGATTGAGTCGTGTAGTGTCAGCACGAGATCCTTTTACTGAATAAAAAGCAAGCAATTAAGATGCTGGATTCAGCCTCGTCATTCCCAGCATGCTGTGTCTCGTGAACATGCAGGAGAATGCATTTTTATCTCATTCAGTTGAATCAGAGATCTTGTGTGTAGTACTGAGATAATAGCCTTTGCAGTTCTATTATTGGAGAGAGCGTAACAGCTATAATGGTGAACTAGCATTTATGACAGTTTGCTGATGCTATACAAATGAATGAAGACAGCCGTAAACTGACCTTCCGGTCGTAAAATCATCCATGAGTTCTTTTATAAAACCGCAATTTGATCATATTAAACTCCACACAGTTCATTACAAAAGGATTATTTAGTGTAAAACATGTTGAAGATTAGCGGACTAGCGGTTAATTCATTAAATGATGAGCTGTTTTCTCACAAGTCATTTATTCTATGTTGTGAAGCATCTCCTCCAAAGACATCCATTCAAAAAGAATGACCTCTTGTCTCCTTGCCAGTATACTGCCCATAGAACATCTATGGAATGGCCTCATTATGCTAATCTATCCTAACTTTGTTGGCTTCCCTATCAGAAAGGCTTTGATTGAACTCTGAACGTCTCATGGAACTGCACCGCGGACGACGTCACCATAGAAACTCTCTCACGATCACGTGCAGATGAACCGCTTCTCAATCTCAAGTGCCCTGATGTGCACACTGAACACAAAGCGCTCCAGTTTAAATTTTATTTAATGACCCATGTAATGGTAAATGTCTTTCTTCATGAGAAATAAGGGCCTGTGAGTTAATCGGAGCCTTGAATTCGGCCTGAAATCAAAACTGACCCCATTTATTTTTTTAATGCATGTTACTAGTCCTATAGTGAACGAATCATACATGCATGTATCCAGGGTCGGGAGAGTTACTTTTGAAATGTATTCCACTACAGATTACAGAATACATGCTGTAAAATGTCATTTGTAACGTATTTCGTTAGATAACTCAAATTCAGTAACATATCTTAAATACTTTGGATTACTTCTTCAGCACTGGTAGATTTTTTCACTTGTTTTGACTATAAAAACTCAAAATATACATGTTAAAAATACATTCTCTGAAAAACCCCAATATCTGATGCATTGTTGTTTCTAAAACAAGATTAATCAAATTGATTTTTAGATATTTTTACAGTAAAACAATAAAAAATTATTATCAAGAATATGATTTTTGCCCTAATATCAAAGGTCTTACAAGAAATAAAGAAATTATTATCCAACGTGAATTTTCTTGATAATAAATATGATCGTGTCTGGTCACATGTGCATGTAAAATGGCTAGAAATAGCATTTAAGTTTAGCATAAAGCTGACAATTTACACAGGTTTATTTCTATTTCTTCTGCTCCAAACTTCAATCTTACTGTGCGTGTGAGTGAGTGAGTGAGTGAGTGAGTGAGTATGAGTGCGTGCAAGTGCGAGTTAGGGTGTTAGTGCAAGAGAGTGTGAGTGAGAGTGAGAGAGTGTGTGCACGTGTGTGTGTGTGCGAGTGCGTGCGTGAGTGAGTGTGTGGAGTGGTGGAGGCGTAGTGGGCTAAAGCACAGAACTGGTAATCAGAAGGTTGCTGGTTCGATTCCCACAGCCACCACCATTGTGTCCTTGAGTAAGACACTTAACTCCATGTTCCTCCGTGGGGATTGTCCCTGTAATAAGTGCACTGTAAGTCGCTTTGGATAAAAGTGTCTGCCAAATGCATAAATGTAAATGTAGTGTGTGTGTGTGAGTGCATGAGTGTGTGTGTGTGAGACAGACCTCTGACTGTAAAGCGAGAGATCTCAATACAATAGTTGGTGGGAGTGACACCATCAGGCAAAATCAAGTTATTCAGAACGGGTTAGTGAGACGGTATGTAGTTTAATACATAGACGATGCTCACTCAGAATCTTGTATCTTGTCACTACACGCTAGCGATTTCACCATTACATTTATCTCACATATCCTATCTGTATTTATATCTAAGCATATGGTGCTGCATAATAACTCGACCCCGAATCTTTCTCAGTTTCTCTTTGTGTGGTTTATTAATATACGGCTGGACAGATCTATTTCCAGTAGAGACTACCGAACAAAATTATTCAGAAGCTTTTATACATTATTCCATACTTTACTCCCATAATACTTGTTTACTTAATTGTGATTGGTTCCAAGTCTATTGAAAAAGTTAAAAGTTGCTGTCTAAGCAGATGATGAATTAGACAATTTTTTAGTTAAATGCCAATATATTAAAATTGTTGTAAATTCAGCTGTGGCTGCTCTCTGTTCCCCACGTTCACAGACATTCTTGTTTCATAGAGTAAGACAAATTATTTTTAACATCCTGCTTTCTCATATTGTCTACACATGCTTAAACCCCCAAACATCTATCATACTGGTTAGGACAAAAACTCTGATAAACATGGAAAAGAAGCATCTGGTTTAGACACAGTGTTACAGTCATTGCTGTATGGTAAGAACTCTTCATCTATGTTCTTGTTGCAGGTTTATCAGCGTCTCGACCAGCCCATCACCTCTCTGAACCTTTTTAAACAAGGTCTGGATCACTTCCCAGGGGAGGTCACCCTGCTCACAGGAATCGCACGCATCCATGAGGTATTTGTGATTTTTAGTGTCTGTTCATTGTTTTTTGTGTAATGTGACATTTACACTCACTTTGTCTCTGCAGGAAATGAATAACATGACCTCAGCCACAGAATACTACAAAGAAGTCTTAAAACAGGACAACACACATGTGGAGGCCATCGCCTGTATTGGCAGCAATCATTTTTACACGGACCAGCCAGAGATCGCCCTGCGCTTCTACAGGTACATTAACATTTTACAAAGTCAATGTCATGACATACTTCATCACTGTTCTACCTCGATGATTATTCTTCTCTCTCTCTCTGTTAGGCGTTTGCTGCAGATGGGGGTGTTCAACTGTCAGCTGTATAATAATCTGGGATTGTGCTGTTTTTATGCGCAGCAGTACGATATGACCCTGTCCTCTTTTGAGAGAGCGTTAGCGCTCGTGTCTAGTGATGATGAACAGGCTGATATCTGGTATAATCTGGGACATGTTGCAGTGGTGAGGAAAAGCTCTTTACCTTTCTGGAATCTATGTGTCACACATCTTTTAGGTCAAATCTATTCAGCCAAGCACACACTACAAGACTCGACACACAGCACATATTTAAACACTCATGGGGGAAATCACTAAGAATGAGTTGCGGTCAGTAAAAGTGTTGTTTATTTGCACATGCTGTCTCCGATCCACTAAAGGAATTATGCAAGTCAGGAAACTGTGCTGAACGCAATTTGAACACCTCAATTCCCGATCATGCGGCCGGTTGTGATGATCTGAACTGGACAACATCACTGTGAATCATCTCTTTAACATGCCCAAAGTTACACTTGTCTGCACATCTGGATATGTGCAGGTTATAACGCTCTTCTCCATCATTTAATCAGTATTTGATGAATTACTGCTGATATGATCGAGAGAAAATGTACATAAACATCTCTTTTAAATTCAGTTTACCGCCTGCTTTCAGTGGGCTCTTATAGCACAATGTTGAAAGTGACTGAATTAAAATACGGCGTGACGTTATTTCAGTTCTGATTTCTGGATTGTGTAAGGTTTACTATGTAAATGAAGACGCTATAAGAGGTTTTTGCCCTTAAGGAACACGTTTAGTCAATTTGCTCCTGACTTTATTACTCGATATCTCAATACATTGTCTAATTTGGAAATGAGTTTGACAGATTCATGAAAAAGACGCTTTTCGAAACCTTTTGCAAATCAAACTTTTAATGGTGCATGAAAATGCAGGAACATTTTTCACAATGTATAACAATTAATAACGAATGAATATTTATCCCTATTTTGCTGAAGACTTTCTGTGAATTTTCTAGAGTTTGTAATAAAGTATTAATGGACTGGGGAAATATGTAAATAATTTATTAGATGTTAGCATTGTGCTCAAGTATAAGTGTTTGAGAAAGCCATATTCAAAGCATTCTGGGGTTTTCTGGTTATCTGTCATTCACAGGGCATTGGTGACTCAACTCTGGCTTACCAGTGCTTTAAACTGACTTTGGCTTTTAACAACAATCACGGTGAGGCTTACAATAATTTAGCTGTACTGGAGATACGGAAAGGCCGTATTGAGCAGGTGAGTTAGTGAACCCTCAAACATCAGCCATCTAGAAAGACACGTTTAACTGCGTATGAACGGCTTTGTGTTATTACACTCATATCATCTTTTTCTTCTACACACACTCATGCAAATATTGCAGCGCCATCCACTTAACTTCCAGACATTCAAACTTTATTTTGTACATACTTTCGGTCTTAGATGTGCTATGATTTTTTAATTTTCTTTTATTGTTACACTTTAGGAAATGTAAAATGAAAACTCTCCCTTTGAAAGTCTGTCAGCGATGATGTCATAATGTCCTGTCTGCTTTAATTCGATTTGAACATTTAAAGCTAATCTAGTTATATATGAAATACCATTAATCCAGATGTTGTGGGCACATTGTTACTATAAACATTTATATACTTTG
The DNA here is from genome assembly GCF_025860055.1 of Xyrauchen texanus. Classification (NCBI taxonomy): domain Eukaryota; kingdom Metazoa; phylum Chordata; class Actinopteri; order Cypriniformes; family Catostomidae; genus Xyrauchen; species Xyrauchen texanus. The sequence goes on from NC_068297.1 coordinate 43,439,911, forward strand.
TTTTGGCCACAATACACTTCAAATGTAGTCTGACTCAAATAATATTCTGTACACACAAAGAACTGTGTCCTACAGTCTGATTCCTGTGCCTATAATAAATATATGTAATATTAAATTTAATAAATGTATATTTTTCAATAAATGTACTAAAATGTTCTTTAAATATATTGCAGTAGTGATAGAAATGAGTTTAGCGATTGACGTCTTGTTTTGGCACAGGCGAAAGCTTTTCTGCAGACTTCTTCTTCATTGTCTCCTCACATGTACGAGCCACACTTTAATTTCGCCACACTTTCTGATAAGGTACGACTCTCTACACTGATGTAATAATATTATTCTGTATTTGTTATGGTTTTGTTTTCATGGTTGATTTTTGATCTGTACTTGAACATATTTTACTCATTATAATCATACAAATAAAGTGTTTTCAAGCCTAATTTAACAGTTTCAAAATATGCTTTGGGAATTTCTTTCTGAAACTGATGTTTGTTTGTGGCTTGAAGGTTGGTGATCTTCAGAGTAGCTACATGGCCGCTCAGAAGTCTGAAGATGCTTTTCCTGAACATGTGGACACTCAGCAGATCCTGAAAAACCTCCGGCAGCATTTCGCAACATTATAAGCTGTCACCTAACTCTTTAATTACCTAATTACCCAACTGTCCCATCGCTGTGAGAATGGTAGAGACAATTAAAATGGCCTGTAGGAGGTTTGTAGCTAAGTTCATGCTATCTCTTTAGCAGTTAAAAGTTTGATCTATAGCTCATACATGTACAAACACACACATATATATATATATATATATATGGAATAATAGATTTAGAGCTAATCGTTTTAGTTCTCTAATAAAATCTACAGTTTCAAACAAAATCAGAGACATTTTTTAATGAACACAGAAAACATCTTTGTATTTTGGTACATAAGGGGTGGGGAACCTTTTTCCCATCAAGGGCCATTGGGGTATTTACAAAATGATCCGTGGGCCATAAAATTTCTGATTGTGGGTTGAAATAAACACATTCCATGACATGCTCATGCACCAAGAAACACTGAAATGTCTGTCTATTTTACAATATTTTGTGTTATCATTTAACAATTAATTAATATATTATATTGATATTGAATGAACTGTTAATTGAATTAAGGGCATTTTATTTATCTATTCATTTTGCGGGCCTTATACTGTCCTGAGGCCTGATGTTCCCCACCTCTGCCGTACATGGTAAACAATGTTTTAGTTGAAGCTGAAGTGTGAAAATTATTGTTCTCAAACAGGTTTCCTGATAACAGTGGTGGAAAGAGTGCTGTAAAAATTTCCTTAAAAAATAATTCACTTGAGTACATAAGTAAATTGATGAAAAACTACAAGTAATAACTTTACAAATGTATTTTATGAAAATTATATATAGTATAAACAGTACTTTTCCATTTTGTTTTTGAAAGAAACTAATGATTTCACCAAGCATGCTTTACATTGATAAAATATACTGCCACAAACATTGGTAATGTTGCAAATTATTATTACTGTTTGAAATATTTTATATTTTTATTTATTTTTTATTTATAGTACAATTAGATTTTCAGCAGTTATTACTCCATTCTACTAAGAAAATAAGGTGCCACCTAATCTTTTTTTCTGAAATTAACATTTTTTATTAATTCACATATTTGAACATGGGAAAAACAAAACATATATACACAGAATCAACGTCAAGTTCATCCTGGATTAACTGCAGAAGTTCATATAGATGCAATTGTCCTTGTTTATTGGCTGATGAAGGCTTTTGTTGGCAATAGTTGTAACAATATGTCTAGCATTCAAACCCAGACTAATTGCCACAAGATTTATATTAGGGAGGGAACCGCCGGCTATGCTCTGTGTTAGTATAAATACTCAGTAAGACAAGAAATAGATGCAAACGTGAGTAGTATTTACAAAAGAAAGAGGTAAAGAATACATACCACCATCAATACATGATAGGAAATCACACATATCATGGCCAGAGTCAAAGCATTTCAACATAGAAGGAACAAATCACACATCAACAACACTATTTAACAAAAGCAGTGCAAAAGTTCTTATCTGCTGTACTTAAGTGCACGAAAGTCTGGAAACGCAATGGCTGGAATCAGTCCGATATAATCCATCATAAACCATGCGAGCAACTAGACTTTTCTCCTTGTACACAGAAGATTCTGAGGAGGATAGAAGTAAGGTGTCCTGAGGTTAAACAGTCCTTTTGATGAACAATCCTCCTGGATATTATCAGTAAGGTTTAAAAAATCCTTATTGACTGAGCAGAAAATCCCATAGATTCCCAGTATGTTAAGAGTGGCAAACAGACACCATGCTGTTCCTCCCCAAACAAAAATCTAACTTCTTCTATCGTTGCCTTACTGATATCCTAGATCAATAAGCACACTACCTCCCCCTAGTGTCAGGTAGCAGCCTTACATACCAAAGGGAAACTATTGTGACAGGCCAAGACATACCCTCCCCCTCAGAAGAAGGCTGGCTATAACCATAACATGGCTTCAGATTTTGTACATGTAAAGTTTCCACAATATCAGGATTATCAATGTACCGCAAAGAACAATTAACAGGTCCAAGTACTTTTACCACCTTGTCAGGGCCTTTCCATTTTGCTGCCAACTTAGCCATATACCCTTCGTCTGCTCTGGAAAGAGGATGGGTCCGGACCCAAACCACATCTCCCACCAAAAACTGCACTGGTTTATGCCACTGATTATAGTACCTTTGCTGTTTTTCTTGGGCTCGTTCAACATTAGCTTTCACCAAGTTGATGAGTTGCCGTTGTCTGTTGAGAAGAACATATGCAGGGTTATCTGGATCAGGGGGTTTGTGGATGCTCTTTCTATGGGTCCTTTCAATTTTTGTCCCAATGTAACCTCTGCAGGGGTGAAACCGGTGCTCTCATGCCATGCAGTGTTAAGAGCAAACCGAAACTCTGCTATCCATTTGTCCCATAGTCGATGTTGATCACCAACATAAGAAGCAATCATTGTTTTGAGGTTGCGATTAACCCTTTCGGTAAGGTTGGTTTGTGGGTGGTAAGCGGTTGTTAATTTCTGAATAACCCCCCATTGCTTGCAGACTGAACTGAGTAATTGAGATGTGAATTGTGCCGCTCTATCTGATACCAAGTATGTAGGTGTACCCCATCTGGTGAAAATCTCCTCCACAAGAATCCGAGCTATTTGTGGTGTCTTGGCTGTGCGCAAGGGAAACATTTTTTACCCATTTAGAGCAATAGTCAACAACCACAAGGAGGTATTCATTTTGTTCACTGCTCTTAGGGAAAGGTCCCATTAAGTCCACTCCTAACATATACCCAGGTTCGACGACAGGAGTTGATTGGAGATGACCAGTCAGCTTGGTTATTGCAGGTTTGTATTTTTGACAGGTAGTACATTCTTTGCAATACTTCCATACATCATTTCTCACATTAGGCCAATATGCAATATCAATTAATTTTAATAGAGTTTTCAATCTTCCCAGATGTCCACTAATGGGACTGTCATGTGTGTAGTGTAACATAGCTTCACGTTGACTGGACGGGATCATCAATTGGAGTTTTTGTCCTTGTTGTCCTTTCGGTAGACTACAAAACAGAAAACCGTTCTTCATCATGTAGTGGATGTGGGTAGGATCAGCAATTTCATTGCACTGTGCCTTGTGAATCAGTTCTTGTAACTCTGGGTCGTTTTGTTGATCCGTGGCAATTTGTGCTAGATCTACTTGCAAGTTGCTTGGTAATACATCGGTGGCTTTGATTACTGCAATCATTTCCTGAGGAGTATGGTTGTTATGCACTCTGGACAATATGTCAGGCACTACATTGCATTGCCCTTTACGATACTGTATTGTGAAGTGAAAGCCTTGTAATCTCAATGTCCAACGGGTGAGGCGTGATGAAGGCTTTGGGTGCTGAAAGACCCATGTCAGCGCTGAATGGTCCATTATAACTGTAAATGGTCGACCCTCCAAATATGACCTCCAATTTTCTACAGCCCAGATTACAGCTAAACATTCCTTTTCAGAAACAGAGTATGCCTTCTCTGCTCCTCGTAATAAACGTGAGGCATAGGCGATGACCTTTTCTTCACCTGCTGTTTCCTGAGTAAGCGCCGCACCTAACCCAACATCACTAGCATCTGTTTGCACTGTGAAAGGGTTATTGAAATCTGGGGGTGTCAACACTGGTGCTTGGGTTAAATCCTGTTTTATAGTGTCGAATACATGTTGACATTGTTCTGACCATAGCCAAGTGGAATTTTTTTTTTAAGTGCATGAAGTGGGGCAGCTTTCTCAGAGAAATGAGAAATATAGCGGTGGTACCAACCAGCGAGTCCTAGGAATCGTTGCACATCTTTGATTGACTGAGGGGTTGGAAAAGAAGCGACTGCATCCACTTTTGCAGGATCTGTTTTTATTCCACTGCTTGACACAATGTGCCCTAAGAAGGTGAGAGTCTGTTGCATGAAGTTACACTTTTTCAGGTTGAGGGTTAGACCAGCTTTATGGAGACAATGGAAAACTTGCTGCAGGTGGCAAAGATGTTCTTCCTCATTCTTGGAGAACACCACAACGTCATCAATGTAAATGAAACAGCACTTACCCTTGATTTCTCTAAGAGCCTGTTCCATTAGTCTCTGGAAAGTTGTAGCAGCATTTTTAAGCCTGAAAGGAAGACGACAAAATTCATATAGCCCAGACGAAGTGACAAAGGCAGTTTTCTGGATGCTGTCAGGCGCCATTTCCATCTGCCAGTATCCGCTTTTTAGGTCAAGTGTACTGAATATTGTGGTACCATGCAAGGATTCCAGAATATCTTGGATCTGTGGCATAGGGTATGCATCGAGGTGAGTTTTAGCATTCAAACCACGATAGTCCACACACAATCTTGAACTACCATCCTTCTTAGGCACTACTACGACAGGTGCTGCCCATGGAGAAGCTGATGGCCTGACAATCTTCTTGGTTAGCAGATTATTGATTTCAGATTCAATGAACTGCTGCTTGTCTAGAGACACTTTATATGGGCGTTTTCTGACTGGAACTTCATCAGTTGTGAGGATTTGGTGTTTTACCAGGTTGGAATGTCCTATTTCGTGAGTGCATACTGTGGGCCATTGCAACATTAACTTTTCCAATTGGGTTCTGACCTGAACACTAGTATTAGCCTGTTGAACCATATGAAGTATCCCATGTCTTATGGTTGGAGTTGGCATCAGTTCATCCTCTGAAGCCCATCATAATAGACTGAAGTGATGTTTGGCTGGCACCGGCTGCATTTAGTCATCATCATTCAGCGACACGTAGCAGTGGAGTCCAACACAAAGCAGGAATGGTGCTGGATCCAGCCGGTTCTGGTGACCTCAGAATAGGAGTCCCGAGGTTGAGACAGGGAAACAAATAAAATAATATTAGCATAGATGCCATTAAATTTATTACAGAGGTATAAATCATGATCAGTGTTTCAAAAGGTGAAATAACTCTTCATTTTCAGCTTTCTAGCAGACGCCAGAAGGTTCTGTGCCAAAATTGACTGGTACATGGAGCTATTCATGATCCCCCCACCTTCACTAAAGCCCCAGTTCCAGCTGAAGAAAAGCAGCCCCAAAACATGATGCTGCCACTAGCATGCTTCACCATTGGTATGGTGTCCTTTTGCTGATATGCCGTGTTGTTTTTGCGGCAAACATACCTTTTACAATTTTGGGCAAAAAGTTCAATCTTGGTCTCATCAGACCATATCACGTTTTTCCTCATAGTTTTGGGAGACTGGATATACTTTTTTGCCAGGTTTGGATGTTTTTTTCCATCAGAAAAGGCTTGTGTCTTGCCACCCTGCCCCATAGCCCAGACAAAAGAAGAATACAGGAGATAGTTGGCACATGTAGGGAGCAACCAGTACTTGACAGAAAGAGCTGCAACATCTGAGTTTTGTTTAATCCCATATCTTTTATTTTGCTAACTGCTAGCAATATTGCTAGTAAATCTCCTGTAAACACCGAAACCCTTTTTTCTCCTGCCACTTTCAATCTTGGGATGATGTATGCTACCCCCACTTGACCGTTCCCTGGATCTTTAGATGCATCTGTAAATACCTGTATATACCTTTCATACTTAGTCCATATATACTCCCTTGTTGATTCTGCCTCTAATGCATTTTGACCCCTGTCATGTCTAGCTTCCAATAGGAATAAATCAACATTTGTCTGTGGTAAGATCCATAGAGGTATTGATGGTAATATTACCACTGGGGTAACATTGTACTCGTTTAATTTCCTATCCTGCACTAAATCCTTAATAATCCAGCCAAAACTATTAATTTTCACTTTCCCATGTTCCCAACATGCCAGTACCTTTTTTGAAGGGTGATTATCCTTCTGACCTTTAAAGTTTGCCCAGTATGTCAATATCAGTTGCTTCCTTCTTAAGTGGATTGGCATCTCTCCCATCTCCACCTGTAATGCTGCTACTGGAGAAGAAGGATAAGCTCCACAACAAATTCTTAATGCTTGTGACTGAATTCTCTGTAGTTTTCCTAATTGTGATATAGATGCTGATCCATAAGTCGTATATCCATAGTCTAGTATTGCTGTTATCATTGCAGAATAAATGGTTTTCAGTGCCATTCTATCACGACATGAAACACCTCATTACATTTCAAATTTTCTTCCATCTCTCTTCCATCTTATTTATGTGAGTACTCCATGTAATTTTCATGTCAAACCACATTAACAGAGATCTTATTACTTTAACCTGTTCTAATTCCTTTTTATATAATGCTTTAGATATATATCTCTACTTATCTTTTTATTTGTGAATAAAATATATTTAGTTTTCTCCACAGAGAATTAAAATCCCCATTTATAAGACCATTTCCCAACATTATTTAAATCTGATTGCATTTTATCCACAATATAATCCACATTTCTTCCTCTAAACCAAAGAGCTCCATCATCCGCAAACAAGTTTCCTATATTAATATCTATTGTTGCAAATACGTCTTTAATCATAATAGTAAATAACAATGGACTTATGACACTACCCTGTGGGGTCCCATTCTCAATCAGACCTTTTTCTGATATATATTCTCCAATTTCACTTTTATATTTCTTCCTATTAAAACATCTTTTATCCAATTATATAATCTCCCACCTATTCCAATCTGATCTAATTTTATCAGCAAACCTTCTTTCCATAACATATCATAAGCTTTTTCAATGTCACAGAAAACTGCTACTACTGTTTCTTTATTTATCAAGACTCTCCTTATATCCCAAACTCACTATTGAATCCATTGATCCCCTTCCACATCTAAATCCACTTTGATATGGAGAGAAGAACATAATTTTCTCCAAATTATACATTAGCTGGTCAGTAATCATTTTTTTCCATTAATTTACATAAATGTGTGGTTAAAGCTATTGGTCTGTAATTTAGAGGTACATTTGGATCTTTACCTGATTTCTTTATAGGAATAATTAAAGCTTCCAACTCTGAGGTAAAATCCCTTCTTCCCAAAATCTATTATAAAACTTTAATATTACTCCAAGTGATTCTTCACTTAACTTTTTAAACATAATATAACTAATTTCATCTTGTCCTGGAGTTGTTACCTTCATTTTTTTTTAATGCTTGTTTTAATTCAGGGAATGAAAACGGATAACAAATAAACCATCCATTGCCCTCCTCCTTTCCAATATATATGGACGTTTTCTTTGCAGCTTCTCCCTCATTTCAAAACATTTCTGGAACATTTCTGCTTTTTCTTTGTCACTTATTGCATTTTCCTCATTCATACTTAATACTGGATATTCATATTCTTTCCTAATTGTACACTTCTCATTCCACCATGGAACTATTTTCTCCACCCTCTTTCCTTTACTTTGGGATACATTCTTTTGCAGCATTCTGTATCACTGAATTCTATCTTTATCCTTTCAATATCTTTGCCTTCATTAATCTTGATCATTTTCATTCCTTCCTCACTCATTATTTTATATTTTCCCCAGTTAGCTATCTCAAACTTCCATTTTCCTGTATTTCCTCATTTTTCCCTCCTGATATCATTATTTAATATTGTACTTATTATGGGAAAATGATCACTACCAGCTGTACATTTATTTAATACCTCCCAATGTATATCTATCAGCAATAGATCTAACAATTGTTTCATATACATTAGGACAATGTATATGAAACAATTGTTAGATCTATTGCTGATTCCCTTCCTGAATTCACATCCATTCCTGTGGATTTTCCATAATTTAAGCAAAGTAAATTTTTCCTTTCCATCAGCTCAATATCAATATCCTGACCATTTGTGTCTGTGATTGTTCCTCCCCATAAAGTATTATGGGCATTAAAATCCCCACACCATATCACCCTTTCACCACTTAGACCTTTTATTTCTTCCATACTTTCCTGTGTTAACCTATTACATGGATTATAAAAGTTTATTATGACATAATTCTTCTTTTTAATCCATATTTCTACTACTATATATTCCATTGTAACCCCTTTCTCCGAAATTATATAAGGCATTCCCTTTTTTTAAAACGTGACACACCATCCACCTTTACATTCCTCCCTATCTCTTCTCACTCTTATATATCCTTTTAAAACAAAATGGAATCTAGAATTCAGCCATGACTCTTATGTCTATTATGCATATTATGTCTGCCTTTTCTTTCATTTGGTTTATGTAACCTTTAAATTCTTGACCATTGGCACAAAGACTTCTGGCATTCCATTTTAAGATGATTAACATAAACAATACTAACCAACACAAGTCTCCTGACTTGACTGAGATTCTGTATGAAGACTTTCCCTTATATCTTCCCATTTCAACCTTTTATCTCTAGAAATCTCTCTGCCGCTTTAACAATTATTTGGATCTTTTCTGTTCTTCTTTCCGTCTGTGCAGGACAGTTGATCACCTCTACCATAAAGAGCACAAAGTTTTTCTTGTTTACCATCATATTGTGTCTTCTGATAATCTACCCTCTCCAATTACTCTACTTGTTCCTTCAGTTCCTTTACCATACTCCATTCTTTCTTTTCCACTCTGCTTATTCCTAGTATTTACTACTTTCACTGCTTCAGCATACGTTAGGTTATTTTAAATTTTTTCCTGTTATACTTCCATTGCCTTTTTCCTCACCTCACAACCCCCGTATGCCACATTATGACTACCTCCGCAATATTTCAATCCTACTCCTTCCTCACACTTCTCAAACGCATGCTCCCCTCCACATCTTGCACATCTTATTTTTGATATACATACTGATGCAGTATGACCATACCTCTGGCAATTGGAACACCTCAGAGGAGGAGCTACATACTTCCTAATTGGGTAGCTTATAAAACCCATCTTGATTCGATCTGGTATTTTTTTTCCCTTCCAATTTAAGACGGACAGACAAACCGTCTAGTCTTCTCCCTTCTCGGTTCATTTGTAAACGAACTGCATCCATGACATTTCCTCCCTCTACATTCTTTTTTAATTCTCCATAGTAACTCCTAATGGAACTCCATTTATCAGTCCATAGACCCACGACTTCTGTCCTACAATCTTATAATTCAACTATGATTACCATCTGTTTGCCCACCATTTTACTGCTCTATTTTTTTCATTCTATCTCTCTTCGTTCCTGCATGCTATCAACAAAGCACCATCTTGTTTCCTTAATTCAAATGTCAAGCCATTGGATTTACTCCTGATACTCCATCTCTCTTAAACTTCAATATTACCCTATACTCATTCTTATTTTTATCCCTCTCATCCCCTTCTTCCTCACTTACATTTACATTACATTTTACATTTATGCATTTGGCAGATGCTTTTATCCAAAGCGAATTACAGTGCACTTATTACAGGGACAATCCCCCCGGAGCAACCTGGAGTTAAGTGCCTTGCTCAAGGGCACAATGGTGGCATCTTGGTGGTGCTGGGGCTTGAACACTACTTTCCGATCTATCCTCCTTACCTTTTTTCCTCTTTTTAGTTACTTTCTTTCCTGTTTTTCCCTCTACCTGTGTCCATCCTACCTCCATCTCATCCTCCTCTTTAACTTCTTCCATTTTTTTAGTCTCCGATCTATACCCAGTTCGATTACCTCGGGATCTTGTCATCGCACTAAAACCGAAACGCGCTCTCGCCCACAGTTGGCAATCCAGTCAGTCATTCACCTCCTCTGGTAAAAACCTGAAAACATTTGTGACAGCTGATCTACTGGTGGGATGTTCTACCTGAGAATACTCACTGCCACCATTTGTAAGCTCTTTGTGGCCCATGGCTCTTGTAGAAGCATGCAACCAATAAGATGTCAGAAATGTTTTTATTTGAAAGAGATTTATTTGGAGTTAATCAGAGTCACTTCAGGTGAAGACAGGTGTGTACTATTTCACATGAGCTTGATGATTGGTTGATTCTGAACACAGCCACATACCCAATTATAAAAGGGTGTGCACACTTATGCAGTTAAGTTATTCTAAGATTTGTATTTGTTTTCTCTGAAATGTGTCACTTTGGTTTTCAGTGGTATTGCATAGGTTGCTATTTTTACATTAAAGGTGCAAAAAATCTGTTATGATTTATCTTTTAGTTTTTTACATCACAAAAACCTGTTGTTTTAACAGGGGTGTGAATACGTTTTATATCCACTGTACATCCGTCAGTTCATTTGTTGTTCACCTTTGATAATAAGTGCATTTAGCATTGAGAAATCACCTACCACACGGAAGCCCCCACAACACTCCCATTGTTAAACAGACCTTTTCAGTCTACACAGTTACAAATTAAAGTCATCATAAAAATAAACCATCATGCAGAAATGTTGGATTTCTTTCTCCTTACATTTCAGCTGATTTGAAAGTGAATTTTGCACTTAAGAATAACAAAATGCACTAAAGCCCTTTAAAAACTCTGTTGTGTCAAGATGGAAATCCTCATTCTGTGAAGTGTCTCGCAAGGCTCAAATGCAAAAGTTATACCAACCTCTACCCAAGTGGAGCAAATGTTAATCTCACAAGAGTTTTGCAGATTTAGCATTACCATCTAGACACGATTGTCAAAGTCTACTGAATCAGCCATGGCCCTTCCATTTTTATACATGCACACATACATTTATTAAAATAATAAACTTGCATGCAAGACATGTTTTTTTATTTAATTTAGTTTTTTAAATTTTAGTAAAATAGCAGGTAAAAGGCAAACGATAAGTGTATGAATAGCCTGAAATTGTATTATTCACTCAATCATTGATCAACTCCTTTAAGCGGAACACAAATCAATAATAGCAACATGTCAACTCGATCAAGACATTGTTTTTATCTTGTGACCAAATGTCATAACACAAGAACAAATGAAGGTTAATGTTGTTGTTTACAGCAGTTGATCAATAACCCTTAACCCTTCACAACTCTGCCTTTAAACCCTCAAAAACCTTAATGTTGATTACCACACAAATTCATTTCAACTCATCCCACCTTTTCTTTAAAGGGAAAAATTAAGGTTATATTATGTCACAAATGCTGTCAAATGGTCAATTTAAATTGATCCCAGAATATTTTTTAAAAGAGTACATTAAAAAGACAACACGTTTTTTTTAATCAGCCACTTTGTGCTTTACAACATCACAAACTCATCAGCTTTAGAGGCACATAGGCACTTAAACGCATCAGCTTCACAAACACAATAGATTAAACTCAACCGCTTCAGCTGCACCGTGGCCTTCCTTGTGCCAGACTCCCTCTCTCCTCTGCTGGTGGCATGGCTTCTTATATGTTGCTCTCCCCATGTTCACTGGAATTAGAAACAGGTGTTAAACATAATCTAGCTCAGGTGCAAGTGCCCTTACCACTTTCTCTCTCTCTCTCCAGACGGATGCTTGACCACTCCCCCACTGCCACGGCCACGTAGAAGTCAGCAGCTGTTTATTTACTCTAACTCTGGCAGTGTGATTTGTTGGATTAAATGACTTGCTCCTCCCGAACATTGTTAAATGAAACTCCATGAGTCATATGGATTACTTCTGTGCAGCATTTGTGATTTTTGGCATTTCAAAGTTCTGGCCACCTTTCACTTGCATTATAAGGAACTACAGATCTGAGATATTTTTCAGTAGGCACCACTATGTTTTTCTAATGTCTGGTGTCTCTTAAGGACTTTTCTTTGCACTTATAAACAAAAGAAAACGGTATTATAAAATAATTGGTTGAGATGAGATCTCTTTATTATCTCAAATATTTCTCCTAGACAGAACTGAGGTTAGATGAATATGAAATGGAAACTTCTGCTTAAGTCTCCAGCTTCTCACATTTTTCTCCTGAGAAAAATACTCTATCAATCTCACATTTGTATCCTTTAAAGAGATCTCAGCAACATCACATACTGTACTTAGATTTTTCTCCTTAGCTAAAGACTCTCACAATTGTCTCTACCCGCAGTCCACTCACAGAATACATCCAATGAAAAAGCTCATGGGAAACACGTGAGACCTGCAAGCTGGAAGTAGAGGCATTAATTAAAGAGAGGAACATGAAGAGGGATGTGCTGTCCAGTATGAGTAAGTGCAAGGGGTTGGGGGTTGTTGAGGGAAGTGTACTTATGGAGACTCTTGTGGTCTTAATCATTGATTTGATCGTAGACCATGTTATCCTTGTTTTTTATTTTTTTATCCACAGAGAGCATGCAAATATTCTTTGGAATATAACAAAGTCCTAAATAAATTTATACTGCTTTTCTAACGGATATTAGTAAAAAGAAATGTGAGGGTAAGGGTTAGCTCATTGCTCTTTCCAGGTTTCACACTATGGGAATATTAATATCAAATAAAAGGTATAAATATCCATAATGTATGTATATATATGAATGCAATCGATGATCTCTCCTTTGTCAATTAATTGTTATTTTGAGTCAGTTGAATGACAAAAATAAAAATAGAAATTCATGTCAAAAAGGGTGCGAACACTGGTTTTAATAAAAGAGTGGAAACTGAATGTGATTACAAACTTAGGCTTGGATGAAAATAAAATTGCATGAATAATGTTAATTGTAGATCTGCTTCTCTACCAAACTCTGATTGAACTTGGAAACAATGGAGAAATGAACATTTACCTCTCATATTTTTCTTGTGTATGTCACTGGTATCATTATTGCCATGATTGAGGAAATCACCTAATGCCCAAAATCACTTATAATAAGCAGAATTGGACACTATGGAAATGACTAACCAAGTGAAATGAACCTAGCAGTAATAAATGTGTTCATACAGTTCAGATTTTATTGCTTGAAATTTGTATATTTTGGAACAGAAGCTTACTCTTTTCCCCCATACTTACTCTAGAAAGGAGCCGAGGACACCAGAGAGAGAGAGAGAGAGAGAGAGAGAGAGAGAGATGTACGCAGCAGTGTATTGTGTGCACACTTATGTTATGTTTCAGTTCAGTGTTTTATGTTGAATTAAAGTAATTTTGATAGTTAATCCGGTTCCTTCTTCCTCCTTTCCCAATGAACGAGAGGCTTGTCTGCCACACCTGGCCAACAAGAGCTGTACTCAGACAGGGGACTCTTCTTGTCCTCTACCAGCCTGGCAGCTATTCACCTGAAAAGTCTTCATCTTTTCCACCAACTATTTGATCAGTTCTTTACTCCTGAGGAGTGTGCCAACTCAGTGGCATTAGGAAAGCATGGCAAAGTCCCAGAGGGGAAGAAGATATCGGAACAAAATAAAGTGAATGGAATTCTAAGTAAGATCATGGGAATCAAGTAACTCTTGATCTTTTGATATGCAAAATGCAATGTAAAGGATAGGTTCAGTTTAGATCACTTTGTCTTAGTATTTGTCCAGTTCATGTGAATGATGTCACATGTGGCAAATGTCATGGATGGACACCGGTTGAGAAAACAAAAACTGAAAAAGCTCTTAGAAACAAATGTTGCATAAGAACAACTTAAATATGGATTAAAAAACTTGTATTATTATTATTATTATCATCATTGTATGATAATACAAAAAATATACATTTATTATTTTTAAATAATTGCAAGAAGCATCCACCAAATGTCCTGTACTTCTGGACAGCCATTATGTCTTTTGTCTCAATAACTAGACAGATTTTGTTTTCTTAAAGCTACAGTGGTAGTTCTCTGTTTCCAGATTTAAATCAGTATTGTACTCTGGCCATTGTGTTAATAGTTTGGAACAATGCTGGCAAATGTTAAGTCATTTGAATTGAGTGTCAAAAAATAAAGAGTAAAAACAATTTACAGATGTATTTATTATTTAATAAACAAAACTGTGGTTCATTTTGAAAGAACATTTTTGTTTTGACAGAGATTAATGCAAAAACAACACATTTGACTCTTTTTCTCTCTGAACTTTCTCATGTCTTATTTTTGTCTATTATTATTTATCCTAAGGAATTTTAGGAGAAATATCCGAAGACAAAGTTGAAACCTAAATGAGACATACAGCATAGGTGAATTACCATTTAGTATCCTGAGCTTAGAAAGAGCAACCTCTGAGCAATAAAATGTTCCTATAATGGAGTCTTGAAAAACATTTTTCTGAATATTTGATTTAACTATTTAAATTCTAGCCTCATTCCACCCTGTGGAGAAAATAAGGTGAACCAGAGAAGCATCCAGGACTGTTATTCAGTTACACATTCATGATATACATACAAAGAGGTTGTAGAAAATGCAAACTCGTCTCTCTTAAAATCAGTATATTATCATTATAAATTATAGTTATCAGTAAATTATAGAGTAGTTAATAGAATAGGCTATGCACTTATAGTAATTTACCTCTTAACTGTACTGCTATAAGCTGTAACATCATATGTTTGCATGCAGAAATGAAAATTATATGCCATCTAGATCTTAAGCAAGTAATTTGGAAAAAATATATAAATATTTCATGATGCCCTCCAAGTCCATTTCCAGGGCCAACTCCAACTCCAACTCCAGCCTCCTGATACTGAAGTTGCTGTGCTTCCAGACAGCTTAACTGGAGACATAACACCATCTGACTTCATAGAACAAAAGAAGTTAAGCTTTTCCTCACAGTCTATGGGCATCCAGATAGTATTTTTGTACAGGGCTCCACAATGAAGATTTCTGGCAGGACATTGGGGCATTCCCACCTGAGACCAGGCCGTGGAGTCCAGATCATCTTCAGTGACCCAGAACCACACTCCTGCTACAAAGCGCAGACCGGTCCACATATATTCTGTTTGAGCTGCTGTGATGTCCCTTAGAGCATAATTCAAACTACTTTGTGAGCTTAGTCTTGCCAGATCAGTATAAAAATATCTGCAGTATTGAAGAGCTTCCTCCCAGGTCTGATTCAACGGCACCAAAACAAACTCTGATATCGTCATACAGAAGAAGGGTAATTTGTTATTGCATATTGCATGATTCAGTGTCTTACTGTCATTGTGTAGCAAGCCACAGGCACTTGATTGATCTATAGGCCAGCTAATGTCTGCTGCAGGTTTATCCTCCGCTAGCCACCTCCAAGTAGATGATCCTATGTAGAGTCCAACCCAGGCATCAGAAGTTTGACCAACCGTATCTTCTAAAAATTGCTGTTGCTCAGTTGCATTGGTGAAGGTGGCAAGATTGTCAAACTTATCTTTGCAGTAAACATTCGCATTATACCATGTCATCATCTGATTCACAAAGAAATGTTGTTTGTAGAGACATGAAGTGAGTCCATAGAGCTCCATAACAAGGAGCACATTGAGCATAGTCTTCATCTTTACCCTATGAAGAGGTTATGAAGACAGAACTGTGTATGATGACACTGACTCTCTCTTATTTAAACTCACAAACAACCAATGGCAAAAGATTGTTATTATGTGACCATAACAGAGTGCAATCACCTTTACAGGCAGGACAATCATTTAAATATTTAAACAAACCTGATAAAAAAAAAAAAAAAAAAACTGGGCATGTAAATCTAAGATGACAAAATATTTGCATTCATTCCTTAGTTTGTTTAAACCAGTGGACTCAGATTTGTTCTTACCCTAACCTTTAACAAATACAATTTGGTTATTTTATTCCTTTGCTATGCTTTATCCCTTTGACAGACACAAGTCAATTCAGTATTATTTCTATAGTGCTTTTACACATTTCAAAGCAGCTTTACAGAAAATAATACGCCAGTGTCTAACTCCTTAAGATGTTAGTTTGTGGAGCTGGGGAAGCTCATGCTCATTTGGTTTTACTGCATGAGTTATGCCAATATTTATTAGCTAAATAGTATGTGTAATACTTGAACATTGTATATCATTAAATATACACTCAGTGGCCACTTTAGTAGGTACACCTGTACACCAACTAATTCATGTAATTATCTAATCAATCAGTCATGTGGCAGCAGTTAAATGCACACATAATTTGACACGCAGATACGGTTCAGGAGCTTCAATTAATGTTCACATAAACCATCAGCATGTGGAAAAATGTGATCTCAGTTATTTAGACCGTGGCATGATTGTTGGTGCCAGATGGGCTGGTTTGAATATTTCTGTAACTCCTGGGATTTTCAAGCACAACAGTCACTAGAGTTTAGTCAGAATGATGTAAATGGCAATTTTGTGGATGGGAATGCCTTGTTGATGAGAGGGGTCAAGGGCGAATGGCCAGATTGGTTTGAGCTGACAGAAAGGCTATGGTAACTTGGATAACCTCTCTGTACAATTCTAGTGAGCCGAATAGCATCTCAGAATGCACAACACGCTGTAATTTTGAGGCATAAACCAAGCTTCTCGAAGCACTGGCGTCACGTTTGGAGTGGTGTGGAGATGCTGTCACAGTTTTCTCCACAGTTCCTAATCTGTTTGAAGCTATTGTAGGTTGTATTAGATATCTCCTGCCTAACAGACGAGTAGCAGCCACCAGTTGTCAGCCCACTTGCGTTTTTAACAGGGGCCGCCCTGTCAAAAGCAGCACTGTTGCTGCCCGGATTTGTCACACGCTGAATCGGATGGTATATTTTAGCATCCTTGTACTGTGATGCATGTGTCACTTTCAGTTCCCAGGGTGCCGCATTTTGAGTAAGAACTCTGTTACAAACCCACTCTCCTTTCTAATCCCTCCTATCTGATATGTGGCAGCTATCCATGCCCATTCCTCCATTCCCACTCGTGCATTACATGATTGTGTGGCATTTCACAGTGGGTTCTAAGATCGATAATGTGCGGTTACATGCTCCAGTTCATGAATCGCCCAACTTACTTCAGCAGCATTCTGAAAACCTCCTCGCCAGAGACGTGAAGTAGACCCGTGCGATGCACAGAGAAGCTTTTACTGTCATTATTTTCTTGTTCAAAACAAAGAAAGACGGTGGCCTTTGGACATTTTGTTTTTTTTCGTCATTTGAATCGGGCCCACGTTGGGTTTTCAATTAAATTGAACACACAAAAACAAACTATTTCAGGCTCGCATGCTCACAAGCTCACTCTCCTTTATCTGGCAATAGTTCACATGCTCAAATAAAGAAATGTGCACCTCGCAGCAACAACGCGAATAGCACTCACACACTCACAAGAGCAAACTGATGTCCCTCGCATCTGCACTCAAAATGACTTACTTGCCAACTTCTAGACAAACAGCCTATTTTATTTATCTGTCAGCTATCAAAATCTAACCCCTATAAAGACATAAGCGCAACTTAAATATATCTTTCTCTCATGATTTTTCTCATCTCTTCACAGTTTATCAGAGAATAAGGAATGTTTAATAACTTGGATCATTGGAAAGCCATAACCAGAAACACATCATTGGGTGTGCCAAGGGAAACTGTATTCAAGACGTGAAGCACAATAAAGTGACATTTTTTGTAATTTTAACAACAATTGCCATTCACAAATGTAACCATTTTTTAGCCCCGCATTACATTATAATTCATATATTAGCCTAAACAAATTAATGACACATTTATTATGATTAAATTATTTTGGTACATTAAATTATTATTTTCAAAAATCCATTAGACAAATGCACAGGTAAATGAAGGGACAATCTGCTGACAAAAAATATTGCTCCAGGTTTTACATTAATTAATTAAAAAACTAAAAAATAAATAAATAAATGTGTGATGCATTTTATGATATAGAAAAATGACAATACCATGTGCATTATTCCTTTAATTAAATGCAGCGATCGTCATAAAATTTCCATGTCTCAACAAGGTTACATATCATTTCCATGCATGTCAGTATTTCCGCATTATTGTCATGTTGAAAAGACAAACTCCTGAACATATTAACCAAGGTTTCAGCATTGGACCGGACAGCTCCCATAACAAAGCATTTCAGTTCTAATTTATAATGAGCAATCTAAGTGCTGTTTTGGGAAACAGCCATTCTCTATGTAAAATAACGAGCTGCATTAATTAAGATGATCATAAAAGTCGCAACTTGTTTTCGGGAAACTCAGCCTATAAAATACACATTCATTTATTACTACTTATCCTATGTAAGATTGCAAAGGTACTGGAGCCTATCCCAGGTACATGTCTTTCTTTTTTTTATCTAACGTTAGAAAAGCTGAAAACTGAGTTTTGACTATAACAAATGAAGATAGGCAGATATGGCTCTACTAGAAATTAATATAATGTTAGCCTAGATAAGATTATTTGAATGTTTATAAAATTTTCTATGTCTGTCAATATATTTCTGATTTTAGAAATCCTCGACTGTGTAGATGTCTTTATTTATCTATTTTTTATTTATCCGGGTAGCTCGGATAGACTCCAGTACACTCATGACTTTAAGTGAGTTGGCTGTAAATTAATGTATGTATTTTACAACTAAAAATTAATATTGATAAATAATTGAAATGCGGGACACTGCTTATGACTTGGTAAGCAGGACAAGGCTTCCACTTTCGGGATTGTGGTCACCCTACTTCATTATGCCGATGTCTACCTACATAGCAATCATGATTCATGGACGGTTCTAGACATCTAGACAATTTATTTTGGAGGCCCCCGAATGGTTGATTTATTATTATTTATTTATTTAATAAATAAATAAATCTTTTTTTTTTGTTTTTTTTTGCAAGCTTTGGCAAATCTAATCAAAAGTCAAGTAGTTTCCAACTAGTTGTTCCACAGAGGTGCTCATTGTTGGAACATCTAACTTCTAAACATCTTCCTGTAACAGTGTAGTACCCCCCCAAAAAAACACTGTAAAATTTAAACGAGAGGGAAAAGGCAAACGCAGATAGGGAGTGAAAGAGAGAGAGGAGTGATAGATGAAAATAATTATAAATACAAATAAAAAAATGTACTCGCCAGTTCTCCAATATGCCGTAGCTTGTTCCTTGGCCACTCCTCCTTTCTGGATTTCGGCACCAGTGTAAAGCAGTTCAATGGAAAGGAGGAGGCGAGAACCGGCCTGGCAATATAACAAATATTTTAATGATTAACTTAAACAAAAGACAAACACACACACGATGGACATATCCATAACTGATCTCTCTCTCTTCGCACC
The DNA here is from genome assembly GCF_025860055.1 of Xyrauchen texanus. Taxonomy (NCBI): domain Eukaryota; kingdom Metazoa; phylum Chordata; class Actinopteri; order Cypriniformes; family Catostomidae; genus Xyrauchen; species Xyrauchen texanus. The sequence continues at coordinate 43,459,455 of NC_068297.1, forward strand.
ACTGTCAGCAATTGTCCTTTATCCCTCTCGGAGGCTTGATTAGCCTGATAAGGGACCGGGTGTGTATGATGACGACCCGGCCCCGCCCTCCACCCTGTCACAACAGTTCTTAAGAAAAGTGACGCAAAAACACACTGCATTCCATGCAAAGTCATGCAATAACAATTATTTTGTAGGGTTAGGGTAAGGGTTAGGTATTACTGAAGTCTATAGAACACCTAATTCACTAGACTTCAGTTTTTCAGGAAGGCTGAAAAGTTTCTAATAATTATGTTTATTGTATCTTATCTCATATAAATGTATTTTATTATATGGCCTATATTTGAAATATTAAGGTAACTTACTAATATTAAACATACTGTTTAAAAACAACTAAGTATTGTTATTGTATCAGTATAGGTATCTTGGTATTAAGCTGTGCAAATGAGCAAATATAAACTTATGACGGCAAAGTTGTAAACTTTATATTCATGATGAAATTTTGCTCTGAATAGAAGTCCACCCTGTTTCACCAAGGTCCACTCACTTGAAAATTGCTGGCCTGGCCACTGACAGGCTGCGTGCTTTTCCAATAACTATGGGTCTTAGCTCTCAAGAACATTCTCTACATGCGAAGTGGCGAATGTTCTTCCTTTTTCACATGCGTTTCCAAAACTTGCACTTAACACAAATGCGTTAATATATCTAAATATTAGGCTTAAAAATTAGACATAAATTTGATTAAATTATTTTGGAACATTAAATTATTATTTTCGAAAATCCATTAGACAAATGCACAGGTAAATGAAGGGACAATTTGCACTAACTGACAAAAAATATTTCTCCAGGTTTTACATTAATCCATTATGTGACACACTTTTAAGTGCTTCTTAAGAGATGCTGAGCATTGTGAATTGCTAAAATCTGACCGTATAGTGTCGCTCATTCATAGATCGGTGCATAACTTTATAAATACTTGTAATTTACCTCGCTGAGAAATGTTCAAAGTAATTTTCTTAAATAATCAAACTAATTAACTACATAATTAAATACCTATTTTTGCAGTTATTTTTGTGCTGGAAGCTAAGATCTACTGTTTTTACACAATCACTTTGTTCATCAACTGTGCATCTGCAATGTTTCATTTATCATCTTTGGGTCGACCATCGGGGTGCAATCTTCTAGGGTCTGGGAAGACTATGTAAAAAGTATAGAGTTTTACATGTTAGGCTTATTTCAAGTGCACTATAGGGCGGTGGAATCACTAGCATGTACAATGTACAAACATCAGTGCACAACAATATGCACGTGACAGCGCCCTTCGGTGTTAGAGAAGAAGCAGTTTGTAAAGAGAAGGAATGTGGGAAGAAATGCGCCAAGATTGACAATTTTCCCCATAAATACAGTATAACATCGACATTATTCCTTCTGAATTTAATACTATATCATAAGGCCACTTTGTAAAAAGTTTTTTTTTATTTAAACCTAATTCATTTTTCATTCATTTATTATTTTTATTGTAATAGATCATTTAATGTTCTCATTTTCTTGTTTCTTATAATTTCTTTGAACTTGAAAATCAAAACGTACACAGCTGGTCTCACTACCTGTAGCTTTGGTCTTCAGCTGTCAACACCTGATTGCTTTTTAGAAAATGTGCTGTAGAGATTAAGTACTACTTTAGTGATACTAATGTTCTACTTAGTGCCACAGGAAACTCAGCCATGGACAAATAAGTGAAATGAGACAAATAAGCTTCCAAATTGGGACTGGTCACCCTACTACATTATACGTAATGCCTACCTACACAGCAATCAACTCTTCAAACATCTGAGTTATGTATTAAAATGGACAATGTATCGTCAATAAAAGCCATTGCTTTCCACATACTGGTCTGAGCTTCACTACAACGGTTCAGTGGGTCACACTGGGTGCATACCTTCGCCACACCTTTTGATAGAGATTTTGATAGCTGACAGATAAATAAAATAGGCTGTTTGTCTAGAAATTGGCAAGTAAGTAATTTTGAGTGCAGATGCTTGGGATATCAGTCAGATCAGAATCAGATCAATAGGCTATTTATAAAACAGACAATTAATATTTCTCTGGCACACATAGGTTGCAGAACCTATGCCAACGCAGAAGAAAATTTGAACGAATCCCTGTCTAGAACAGTTTGTGACACAGGCATTCTTTAGTCTGGTTGTTTGATGAGAGAGAGATAATATGTAGTTGTAATAAAATGGATAAGATGTGCTACTGACATCTAATTAAAAGTATTTGCACATCAACATAACTGAAGCACAAATCACAGCTCAGTATGCACAATTGCTGCAATATTAGAATAATTGAAATCAAAACAAAGTGTATTATTTATTTCAGTTCTTTTGTGTATTCCTTTAATTAGGGGTAATTTAGGCAAAATACCAGTGTAAGATTGCACAGTATCTAATAATGCTCAGAATAATATTTTGACTTTATTGATTTACATTATTATATTTGGCATATTTACAGGTACCTGTTTGCTCAGAAACATTGCAAATTATCCCCTCCTATTTTATAGGCATTGCAAACATTACTACCCATTTCATAAGCAGTCTGCTTCACAGACACATCATAAGGAATGACACTCATTTCATGAACAGTCCATTTACATAGACACATCGCAAGCTATGCCGTTTCTAAAGCTTGTCCTGATTCTGCAGGGTATGGCACAGTTAAGGGTTTCACGTTGCTACTCTATACAACAGGTTTTACAGTATGTTTATTATTCAAAAGTATTTCCACTTTTTTTCCCCTTCGTCCATGAGACCTAGATGTCGTGAGTTTAATTCTCCATTTGGGGGGAATATATACAGTATGTATGTATATATATATATATATATATATATATAAGTATGAAATTTGGTTCAAATTTCCTTTTAGAGATAAACTCCTCTGCCCTGCTGTCATAACCTTTCATCAGGATCAGTCGGTTTAAGCGAGAAATCCTTTTACTGAACCGTGGGATGGAGCTTACGCCAAGAGAATCAATTCTTTCACTAAATACACGATATTCCATGCTTGAGTCCTCTGTGAGAAGTGTGGAGTGTTTTGGGAGACAATTATTGGAGTTTAACGGTCCAACAATATTCCAGCATTAAAAGAAGAAAAGAGATCGCAGTGACAGAAGAGGAAAGCAGAACTGTTAGTCTACACCTAAATCAAAACATGAAGTCACACAGCACAAATTCTTTTGATAGATTATCTGTAGATTATAATAAAAGGAGAACGAAAAATTCAGAGCACCATCAAGATATGTATTATCAAAAACCTGTTGGTAAGACAGCTTTGGATAGCACTAAGTATGGGTAGAAGGATGGTTGCCTAGGAACTGGAAACAAAATGATATAATGCCTATTGCCAAAACAAGAAAAGAGCCTTCAGTAGCAGCTAATTATAGACACATTAAGGTGTGTAGCAGGAAAGGAATTGGGTCAATGATCAATGATGGCCATATATTGTGAATTACATTTGCGTAAGTCCACATCCAACAGTCCATAGAAAGATTTGCGAACATCAGATCCTGCTGAGATAGATAGCAGGGGCAAGGATCCTACCCCCCACGGACAGGGATCCAGCTGGTTGCGGTGGGGTGGATGAGGTCACGAGCAACATATCACAATGGGAAGGCAGGGATGACGTGTAGATATACAGTATGATCTAAAAATATTAAGTAACAGTGCCATTTGATGACACAGTAGCTAAACAATGATGCAATTGGCAAGTCAGGAAATTTGTCAAAAGTTTTTTTTTAAACCAGTAAGTTCCATGTCTTCTTTTGGAAACCAAAATAAAAAGCATTCATTTCCTATGCAAGCATACAGTATTTGCATGTGTCCATTTTCAAATCGAGTCTTGATTTGGTTTTCAAGTCAACCATGACATGTTTGTCTGTTTGGACTGATGTGCCCTTTCATACAAACAGAGGCTTCACAAGAGGTATAAGACAAGTTTTTGAAAGATAGCATATTTGCTAATAGGAATAGACAGTCATATTAATAAAAAACAAAACCTTTATAACATTATAACATAGTTCTTGTTAGAACTTGCTAAACAAATGTATCACCAAACATTCTGCCCCACCTATATATACTGTATATAGTATACACAAACGAGCAAAAACATTTTAACCACTCACATGTGAAGTGAATAATGTTGTTAATCTCCTAACAAGGCCACATGTCAAGGTATAGGTATATATAAGATGGTACGTGAGACTGAGCGACTTTGATAAGGGCCAAATGTTTATGGCAAGATGACCATGTTAAGTGCCAGAGCATGTCTTCTGTGGCACAAGTAACAAAACATTTTAATAATGGTTAAGGTTAGGGTTAGGTTAGGGGAAAATATTAATTAATCCATAAGGAGATCATAGTAGACTTGTAATGGTTCTCCAATGGTTATTTAGGGCACGGGCACAGCTCCATCTCATATATTTACCCAGTTTCATTTATTTCTTTCGGGAAGACACGCAGGCTTGAGTGAGGTTTAAGATGCCATTTATTTGATAAATGTAAAACTAGGTAATGTCTCTCTCTTTGGCGTAGGCCCCGTCCGGCGGTCCGAGGGAGTTGTGCCCGTCATATCCTGCCGGAGATAGGAGGCAGGGGCGAGGAGCCTACCCCAGTGCGGGACAGGGCTCAGCTGGTGGTGGTGGGGTTGCGGAGGTTGCCTGTGTTTTAGCGCACTGAAACAGCAATGTGATAGATTGTGAGCAGACTTATAAAGCAATGGCTTCCAATGCGATTGGCTAGGAATTACCCCGTGTTGTGGAAAATTTATATTTTACTTTAAGACATTATGTGGATTTTCTTTCGATTCAATCATGTTTCTCTATAGTATTTTATTTTTTTTCACCTGGCAGAAACAGAGACACACACACACACACACACACACACAGTAAAACAGATGGTCAAGGAAAAGGCCTTTTGAACTCCTCAATATAAGTGCGGGAAAGACTTTTTGTTGAGTTTCACGGGTGTGAAACTCAGTGAAGCTCAACAAAGGACCACTGTCTTCAGGACGAGATAGTGTTTATATGGCCTTTTATGACCTCACAGATGTAAGCATCGTAAAACCCGGGGGGGCTTAGAAGAGCCATTGGTATTTCTAAGACCAGTTAAAATCCGGTTTTAGTGGGATCAGTGGAAAATTACGGAAGGAGGGACTTTGAGGACGGGGGTATAAATAGGCCATGTGTTTTCTGTGTGAGTTAAGGTCTTGTTCCTATTGCGAGGTAGCTGTCGCGATACTTTTGTGAACAAACCTCTTTTAAAAGAATAAACTATCTTTTAAAATATAGTTTGGATCTTGATGTCTCTTATCTTGATGGATATTTGTTTAATTATTGTTTTTGCCACAACAATTGGTGTCAGAAGTGGGATCTCACAGCAGTTTCTTCTGGTCCTGAAGACAGCAGATTTGATGACTGATCATCCCAGAAGCACCAGGCTTCTGGTCTTACCTCGAAAATTGAGAGAGAAGAGCCAAACTGCTTTCAGGGCCAGGAGTGACTCGACTGAGATCAGAAAGAACCCGGTGGCAGTAAAAGCATCTCGGTAAGAGACAGAAAAATTATTTTATTTTGGGTGGTGTAATTTGATATGACTGTGAGTGAACTATAGTGGCTGGAACTATCTCTTTGGTACGGGCAGAGAAGGTTTTTCGAGGGGTGAATTGTAACCTGAGGAAGTCGGTCAATTTTATGCTGAAAAACTAGCTCGTAAAAAGGTGGACGGAAGAGCCACACAGAGCATATTTGCTACCCTTGCCGATTTGAGGTGACAAAATCGGATCTGTTGAAGACGTTTGACAGATTATTAGACGCGCGTCGAAGGGAAAATCCAGGAGAGATAGATATCAGCCAATATGGGGTCATCTAACAGTAGGCCTAAACTAGATAATTTTTACACACCAGTTTTCGGTCAAATGAAAAAGAATTACGGACATAAATGCATGCTGGATATAGAAAAGTTGATCAAATATCATGATTTTCCTGAAGAAGGAACACTGAGCAAAATAAGACTGAATGTTGAAAAAAAGTCAGTAAAAAAAATAAAATAAAAAAAAAAAACAGTGAAAAGCAACAGAGTTGTTGCGGTTGTTTTCGTCATGTGTGTGAAGAATGTGAGCAGACTATAGATTGTTGGATTGAGGAAGCCGACAGAAGAGAACGAAAGCAAATGATGAATGAACTAAGCAAAGGAATGAATGAGGATGTGTGTAAAAATAAAAAAAGAAATTGGCTCCACCAGAGCATAATGCTACTAATAAATCGTGTGTTTGTGTTTTCCAAAATGTAACCGAGATTGTCTCGGCACCGCCGGCATATAAACATCACTACACCGTGGCGGAGCTGAAAGCCCTGAAACTGGACCACGATCTCGACTGCTCTCCGATCCGAAGACCAGCACAAGTAGCAGCACGATATGCACAAGTAGCAGCACGATATGCACAAGCGCAAGAATTCCCACAAGCACCATCACCGGCAGTACAACAGTGGCGGTAGAATCCTCAGCGCCCGCTGCCATAGGCAGCGAAGAAGAACAGGAAGTTTTCGGGGACACGTTTGAAATGGTTCCCAGCACAACTGATTCAGAAAGACCAAGCACCAGCGGGCCGAGAGTGACAAGATCAAAGACGATTAAAAGTGGAAAGATCAGCGTCACAACTTTGAAAGTTGCCGCTCCGAAAGACACAGTTTCGAACATAACAGCACCAAAGGTCGAAGTTGCGGGACCGGAAGGGCCAATGCTGGTCTTTAGAGCTTGGACAGTGGCTGATATGAAAGACGCGATGGCGCATCTGCCGGACCCACAGAACGCGGGTGACAGATTTGCGAAAGAACTGTTTTTACTGTGCCAAGAGTTCAGCCCGACTTCACAAGAACTGAGACGGATGCTGGGTGTGAAAATGGGTCCAGCAAACTGGCATAAGGAGAGCAGGACGGAGAGGGTCTGGTTCGGGGCGATCAGTGGCTGACCACAAGACAGGGAAGTGACCATTTATTACTAACACGCAAACACAACACACACACAAACACATACACTGATTTACTTTCTGCTATCTGCAATGAAGAATCTGCTTGCAAATCTTTGTGTGTTTTGAGCAATGTTGTGAATGATGAAATCTTGAGCAGTGTTTCCGATGAATGTTTGAAAATGTACAAAAGCACAGGGTTTTCTCAAATGCCAAAATACCCATTGATAGTCGAGGGAGTAATAATTAACTTTCTGGTCGATTCAGGAGCTTCAATTAGCACCTTACGAACATGTGACTTGCCATGTGTGCTGAAAATGACAGGAAAAGTGTGTGAAAGCACTTCGGCTTTGGGCCATATGATCTCTGAACAATTCACCGAGCCCTTAGAGTGTGAGACAGAGGGAGGTCGAACTCTGAAACACGAGTTTCTCTGGTCGGCCAATTGTCCCGCGCCTCTAATGGCCAGAGATTTATATATGTTATAAATTATATATGTTACTAATTATATATTATATATGTTATAAATTTGAGCCACAGTGGGCTTACGAATGGCAGATAAAAGATGTTGATTGGGCAGAGATGATTTTGAAATTGGCTAAAGATCGAATAACACCAGTCAACACAGAGTTTATGACGCCTGATAGAATGCATTGTACGTCACATGTCGTAAACGAGCGTGATTCACACTATGAAGAAACCTGGTTTTAGTGGAGTGAAGGATGAAAGTGTGAAAATTTGACAAGATTTTCTGGACAGAAAATGTGTGTGCGTGGTATGCGTGTTTGAATGAAAAACAATTGCAGTGTTATTTAATGGCAGGACACAGTGTTCCTCATTTATCCGTGTCCAAGAGCACGAATAAGCAGTGGGCAAAATTGGGGCTTTTTGTGAATGACTGTTTGCAGGCAACAGACTGGGTTAAAATTGATACAGACATAGCAAAGAGCAAAAGTGTTGGAGCAATTAAAATCAAACTGTGGTTTTAATGTGCGGGTTTTGAGAACTGTAACTGCTATTATGAACAATGATGTGACAAAACAGGGGGTGGGGGATACTTCTGCGTCAGAAATTGATATTTCTCTGGCAGAAATACCTTCAAAATTATGGGCAAAACACAAGTACGATGTGGGTTTGATAAAGGGATGCGAGCCGGTTGTAGTCACCCCAAAATCGGATTACAAACCATGTCAGGCGCAATATCAAATCAAATCACTTTATTGTCACACTACCATGTACACAAGTGCAACAGTAGGTGAAATTCTTGTGTGCAGTTCTGAGCAACACAGCAGTCATGACAGTGACGAGACATATACCAATTACAATAAACAACATACACAAAACAATTTACAAATCAAATGTACACATACACAACACAATAATTATATACAATACACACAATATACAATACAATAAGGAGTATATGAAATATATATATATATATATATATATATATATATATATATATATATATATATATATAAGTAGTATATTGAGGAGAATATGTTGACAGTCCAGTGTGAGATATAAGATGAATAAAGTGCAGTGCTAATTATTGATCGTGATAGATCAAGTGTTCAACAGTCTGACTGCTTGGGGAAAGAAGCTGTCATGTTGTCGGCTGGTGCGGGTCCTGATGCTGCGATACCGCCTGCCTGATGGTAGCAGTGAGAGCAACCCATGACTCGGGTGGCTGGAGTCTCTGATGATCCTCCGAGCTTTTTTCACACACCGCCTAGTGTATATGTCCTGGAGGAGGGAAGCTCACCTCCGATGATGTTTCTGGCAGTTCGCACCACCCTTTGCAGGGCTTTGCGGTTGTGGGCGGTGCTATTGCCGTACCAGGCAGTGATGCAGCCAGTCAGGATGCTCTCTACAGTACTGGTGTAGAACCGTGTGAGGATGTGGTGGTTCATTCCAAACTTCCTCAGCCGTCTCAGGAAGAAGAGGCGCTGGTGAGCCTTCTTCACAACGGCCTCAGTGTGGACGGACCATGTGAGTTCTTCAGTGATGTGGACACCGAGGAACTTGAAACTGCTGACTCTCTCTACCTGTGCTCCATTGATGGTGATGGGGCTGTGTTCTCTGTCTTTCTTCCTGAAATCCACCACAAGCTCCATGGTTTTACTGACGTTGAGGGAGAGGTTGTGCTCCTGACACCAGCGTGTCAGAGTGTGCACCTCCTCTCTGTAGGCTCTTTCATCATTGTCAGTGATCAGAGCTACCACCGTCGTATCGTCAGCAAACTTAATGATGGCATTGGAGCTATGTGTTGCCACACAGTCATGCGTGTATAGGGAATACAGTAGGGGGCTGAGAACACAGCCCTGCGGGGCTCCAGTGTTGAGGGTCAGTGATGAGGAGATGTTGCTGCCCATTCTAACCACCTGACATCTGCCTGACAGGAAATCCAGGATCCAGCTGCACAGCGAGCCGTTTAAGCCCAGAGCCCGGAGTTTCACATCAAGCTTGGAGGGCACTATGGTGTTGAATGCTGAGCTGTAGTCTACAAACAGCATTCTCACATATGTGTTCCTTTTTTCCAGATGGAAGAGAGCAGTGTGTAGTGTAGATGCAATGGCATTATCAGTGGAGCGGTTGTTGCGGTAGGCAAACTGCAATGGGTCCAAAGAGGGGGGCAGAACAGAGCAGATGTAATCTCTGATTAACCTTTCAAAGCATTTGCTGATGATGGGGGTCAGAGCAACAGGACGCCAGTCATTTAAGCAAGTGATTGTGGCTTGCTTCGGTACAGGCACAATGGTTGATGTTTTGAAGCATGTGGGGACTACAGACAGGGAGAGGGACAGATTGAAAATGTCCGTAAAAACACCAGCCAGTTGATTCGCGCACGCTCTGATGACGCGGCCCGGAATGCCGTCTGGGCCCGCGGCTTTACGGATGTTCACCCGTCGGAAGGATCGGGTTACATCCACAACAGAGACAGAGAGTGAATCAACCTCTGTAGTGTCAGCAGCGAGTGCTCTCTCCGCGAGGGTGGTGTTACTGTCCTCAAAACGAGCATAAAATGTATTAAGTTCGTCCGGGAGAGATGCAGCGGTGTTCACAGCGGAGTCTTTATTCCGTTTGTAGTCCGTGATGGTATTAATTCCCTGCCACATGCTTCTAGAGTCAGTGGTGTTGAACTGACCTTCAAGCTTGTGCCTGTACTGGCGTTTGGCTGCAGTGATGGTGTTACGGAGGGCATAACTGGCTTGTTTACGCTCCTCTGTGTTAGAAGAATTAAAAGCGGAGGACCGCGCATTGAGTGCCGCGCGAACCTCGCCGTTAACCCATGGTTTCTGGTTGGGGTATATCCGTATTGTTTTGGTCTACGCACTTCCTGATGAAACACGTTATGCTGTCAGCGTAAACCTCGATGTCGTCATCAGAGGCGGACCGGAACATCTCCCAGTCCGCGTGATCAAAACAGTCTTGTAGCGCAGAGTCTGATTGGTCTGACCAGCACTGGATCGTTCTGAGGGTGGGTGCTTCCCGTTTCAGCTTCTGCTTGTAAGAGGGCAAAAGCAGAATGGAAGAGTGGTCCGATTTGCCAAATGGGGGGCGGGGGAGGGATTTGTAGCCATCCCGGAAAGGAGAGTAACAATGATCTAAAACCCGGTCCCCTCGTGTGTTGAACTTTATGTGTTGGTGGTATTTTGGAGCGATTGTTTTGAAGTTGGCTTTGTTAAAGTCCCCGGCAACAATGAACGCAGCCTCAGGGTGCGCAGTTTCCTGCTCACTTATACTCCCATACAGTTCCCTGAGTGCCCGGTCTGTGTCGGCTTGTGGGGGGGATGTACACAGCAGTGATGATGACCACTGTGAATTCCCTCGGCAGCCAGAATGGTCGACACAGAAGCATGAGATATTCCAGATCAGGAGAGCAGAAAGACTTGATGAAATGTACGTTCCTCTGATCACACCATGATTTGTTGATCATAAAACATACACCACCACCTCTGCTTTTACCGGAGAGGTCTTTCGCTCTGTCCGCTCTGTGCACGGAAAAGCCAGTGATTTCGATGGCCGAGTCTGGAATCTCCGCAGCCAGCCAGGTTTCTGTAAGGCAGATAACACAGCAATCTCTCGTCTCTCGTTGGAAAGAGATCCGCGCTCTCAGCTTGCAGAGCTTGTTGTCCAGAGACTGAACATTTGCCAGTAGTATACTGGGTAGCGGGGGTTGATTTGCACGACGTCTTACTCTGATGAGAACGCCGCTCGTTTTCCTCTTTTCCTTCTGCCTTTCCGCGGCCGGGCAGCCCAGACAAAGGGCTCCGCCGGCGTGTTTGTAAACAGCGGGTCGGCATTAAGGAATTTGAAGTCCGGTTTTCGATGTGAAATTGTAGAACCAATGTCCAAAAACGTTTGGCTGTCATAAACAATAAGGCAGACAACATCCAAGACAAAAAAACAAAGAACTGTAAACAAAAACAATAAACCGCAGTGTTGTAACGGAGCTCGCAGCACAGCAGCCATACTCGGCACCATCTTGAGTCTTACCCCCTCAATATCCCCTCAAACGTGAGGCATTGCAGGGCATAATGCCAGTATTTGATTCTCTGTTGAAGGAGGGAATAATTATACCATGCAATGATTCACTAGTACGCACACCAATTTTCCCTGTAAAAAAGATCAGAGATAAGGGTCAGCCAACAGAGTGGCGATTTGTGCAGGATTTACAGGCTGTAAATTCAGCTGTCATTGCCAGGGCAGCACGAGTGCCAAACCCATATACTATTTTGTCACAAATTCCGCAAGATGCAACGTATTTCACTGTGGTGGATTTAGCTAATGCTTTCTTTAGCGTCCCAGTGGATGAGAAAAGCCAGTTTTGGTTTGCGTTTGATTTCAATAATAGAGGCTATACATTTACGAGATTGTGTCAGGGATACTGTGAATCCCCAACTATTTATAACGAGGCCCTTCGGAGAAGTATTGAGCCTCTGACTTTGACGGCTGGAACGGCTTTATTACAATACGTTGATGATTTATTAATTTGTGCCAAAGATAAAACTACCTGCATTTCTGACACTGTGACTCTCCTGAAGCATTTGGAGCAGGAGGGGCACAGAGTCAGTCTTTCAAAGCTGCAGTTTGTGAAACAGGAAGTGACATTCCTGGGGCATGTTATTTGTCTACAGCCCGATGGCTGAGGTATCATACAATTTTGTTGGACATGCCAAACATAACTGTGAAAAGATGCACAACTTTGAATCCTGCCACCCTCCTGCCCACACAGGAGGATGGCGAGGAACATCATTGTTGTCTGTCAGCGCTCGAACAGGTGTGCACACCACGTCCAGACCTTTTAGACATACCGTTGGATAATTGTGACAATGTCTTGTTTGTTGATGGGTCTGCATCAAAAGATCAACAAACGGGACAGAATAAAGTTGGTTATGCAGTAACGACTGAATTTGAAACTCTGATGTCTGGCAAATTACCATCACATTATTCTGCACAGGCAGCTGAACTGGTCGCACTGACTGAAGCATGTAAACTGATGATGGATAAATGTGTGACGATTTACACAGTCAGGCATGACTTTGGTGCTTTATGGAAGCACAGAAAGTTTTTGAAATCAGATGGGCGCCCGATACTAAACGCATCTCTAGTATCGGACCTCCTCGAGGCCACTCTGCTGCCAGACAAAATTGCGATTTGTAAGTGTGCAGCGCACAAAAGGTTTCATTTCAACAGGAAACGGCAGAGCTGATATGGCTGCAAAAGCAGCGGCAGTGGATCAGACTAAAGATACTAGTAAAAACGCCACTTGCACACAAGTTGACATTAACTTCTACATTTCTCCTTGTTTACAGAGCATGCAGTCTTTTTCCACAGGAGCTGAGAAAAACACCTGGAAGGCGTCAGGCTGCAGCCTTGTAGATGGAGTGTGGACATCAGTTGATGGAACGCCCTGTTTACCCAAACATTTCTTTCAACATTATGCTAAATTGATGCATGGTTTAGATCATGTGTCAAAAGGGGGAATGATTGCACAAATGAAAGAATTGTGGTTTACTAAGGGCTTCACAATATTTGCTGAGAATTTTTGCAAAAGATGTGTTATTTGTAATACACACAATGTGGCACGAGGCGTTAAATCACAGCTGGTATCCCAGCCAGCCCTAGAAGGGCCGTTCGAATACTTAATGATGGATTTCATTGAATTAACCCCTTGTGGGAAGCAGAAATATTGCCTGGTAATGGTTGACGTGGTCCAAATGGGTCGAGGCTTTCCCAACCTCGAAACAAGACGCGGCGGCAGTAGCCAAGGCTCTGCTGACCGAGATTGTTCCGAGATGGGGAATTCCAAGAAAAATCAGTTCTGACAATGGAACACATTTTGGCAATGAGGCATTAAAGCAGGTGGGTCAGTTCTTAGGAATTGATATGAGAACACATTGTGCCTATCGAGCCGCCAGCAGAGGTGCTGTGGAGCATGAGAACCAAACGGTAAAGAACAAACTGGCAAAGTGTTGTGAGGAAACCGAACTCTCATGGGTAAATCACTCCCAACTGTGTTAATGTACATGAGAATGAGAAATTGAGTAAAAACAAATTTGAGCCCATTCGAAATTCTCTTTGGTAAACCACCATTCATGGGAATAGAGGGGGGAAAACGCAGGTTTCCATCAACAGATGTGTGTGAAAATGAGATGTTGAATTACTGCAAAAAATGTCGTGTCTGTTATCCAACATGTCTGTGCAGGTCAAAGCTGGCCAGGGAAGAGTTGCTGAGACGTTCCTGCATAAGATCAGGCCGGGGGATTACGTGGTAATTCGTGACCTGAGAAGGAAGAACTGGAGGGCGAAACGGTGGCGAGGACCGTACCAAGTCTGGCTGACAACACACACGGCGGTGAAGCTGGGAGAGAGAGCTACGTGGGTACACGCCAACCACTGCAGGAGAGTTCCACCCTTATCGGAAGTGCAACAGGAGGAGGAGCCTCAGCAACAACAACAACAAATTCAACAACAAGTTCCAAGATCGAGCCCAAACACCCGGTGCAAGAGCAAGGTCACTCAGGAGGAGTGATAAGGCCGGTGTGCAGAATAAAGCTATTTGTGCAGCCACAACCAGAGACATTGATAAGTGATGAAATGAGGCAACTGAGGGACGCAGTCATTCAGAACCGTTAAGTTCTTGATACACTTACGGCAGAAAGGGCCAGAGTCTGTAAAATGCTGGGGGTGTCTTGTTGTTTTAACATTCCTGATTACAGTGATAATATAACCAACATATTTGAACACATGAGAGAGGCCGTAAAAGAACCTGAAAGGACTGACAACCAATGGGCCGGGCGGATTATGTCTTTGTGGGGAGGATGGATGTACTGGGTAATTCAAACTGTTTTGCCAATTGCAGTGTTAGGAATTCTGATTCTGTTCTGCTTGCCATGCATTATGAGATGTATTTCCAACTCAGTACAGAGATTGGTCAGGGCTGGGACGTCCATACAAGCAGTAAAACTGACTGTTTATCCAATAGATGAGACACACAAATGTGATGATTATGAGAGTGACGAGAGTGATTCTTCAAATTATGTCTGAGATGACTGATGATCTGAATCTCAGCCAGGAAAGGTGGTAACAATGTTCAAGTAGAGTGATCAGGTATACAAAAATCAGACATGAAGAGTGTAACTGTGATGTAAAGACTTGAAATGATTGTAACTATTTATGGGTTTGATGTTGAGTAATGTTTTATTCTTATTTTGTTATATTTTATTTTTAGTCAAAACTAATGATTATGAAACAAAATCGTTTATCAGAGAATGATAAACAGGAGGGATTGTTGTGGAAAATTTATATTTTACTTTCTTTAAGACATTATGTGGATTTTCTTTCGATTCAATCATGTTTCTCTATAGTATTTTATTTTTTTTCACCTGGCAGAAACAGAGACACACACACACACAGTAAAACAGATGGTCAAGGAAAAGGCCTTTTGAACTCCTCAATATGAGTGCGGGAAAGACTTTTTGTTGAGTTTCACGGGTGTGAAACTCAGTGAAGCTCAACAAAGGACCACTGTCTTCAGGACGAGATAGTGTTTATATGGCCTTTTATGACCTCACAGATGTAAGCATCGTAAAACCCGGGGGGGGGGCTTAGAAGAGCCATTGGTATTTCTAAGACCAGTTAAAATCCGGTTTTAGTGGGATCAGTGGAAAATTACGGAAGAAGGGACTTTGAGGAGGGGGGTATAAATAGGCCATGTTTTTCTGTGTGAGTTAAGGTCTTGTTCCTACTGCGAGGTAGCTGTCACAATACTTTTGTGAACAAACCTCTTTTAAAAGAATAAACGATCTTTTAAAATATAATTTGGATCTTGATGTCTCTTATCTTGATGCATATTTGTTTAATTACAGCTGCTAGTCTTCCCGCTAGAACTACGCTGCACTACGTTGCACTTCCATTTCTATCGGGAAGACACGCAGGCTTGAGTGAGGTTTAAGATGCCATTTATTTGATAAATGTAAAACAAGGTAATGTCTCTCTCTTTGTCGTAGGCCCCTTCCGGCGGTCCGAGGGAGTTGTGCCCGGAACCGTCATATCCTGCCGGAGATAGGAGGCAGGGGCGAGGAGCCTACCCCCAAAAAGAGAGAAAGTAGTATACTACCCCCAAAAGAGATGATCCTGTTTGGTACGAACCGGGTCTTGTGTTGGGTGTTCATTCTGGAGAAGAAAATAGAGATGTGAGCATCAGAATTGACGTGAAATTTGTGATATCTCTGGTATGGTTGTGTGAAGCCTTTGCAATGGAAAGGGGTTTTTTTGTGTGTTTTTGGGCCCCTGGTTATGCAGAATCTGCCTCAGGCGAGCAGCGTGGTATGCGGCCCTACGTTAGGCCAGCGTTGCTGTGCAGTCCCTTCGTTGAAGACATTTGATATGAAAACCCTCCGGCGAGGGAAAGTTGTTTGCGGTATCTTTGCCGAAGGTGGGCAACGTGTATAAAGCCATACGATAATGGCAACGTTGCGTGCAGTCCCTTTGTCTGAAAGGCATTTGATATGAAAACCCTCCGAGGAGGGAAAGATGTTTGAGGTATCTTTGCCGAAGGTGGGCAACGTGGATACCATACGATAATGGCAACGTTGCGTGCGGTCCCTTCGTTGAAATACGTATGATATGAAAGCCCTCCGGCGAGGGAATGATTGTTTGGGTATCTTTGTTGAAAGAGGTGGGTGACGTGCATAGCCATGCGATAATGGCGACGTTGCGTGCAATCACTTTGCTGAAAGGAAACGTTTAACTATGAAACCCTCCGAAAGTAGTGATAAAATGTTTTTTTTTTAAATATAACCTGCCGGGGTTATGGCATGCATGGGGCAGTATGATAATGACGATGTTGCGTGCAATCCCTTTGTTGAAAGAAAACATTTGATATGAAAACCCTCCAATGAGGGAAAGTTGTTTGATGGTTATCTTTGCCAGAGTGAACGCATACATAACGCTATACGATAATGACGATGTTGTCGTGCCATACCTTGTTGGACGCCATCTCGTTATGGTGCGAGTTTCCAGCAAGGGCGGCTGGTTTGAGCAATCCCTATGCGACGGAACTGTGCTTGAGATTATGGAAGCCCGGCGAGGGGAGGGGGGGACATATTTATGTGCTGTCCTTGCGAATGGTGAGCTTGCTTGAATTGAATCATTGTGTAGGTAAGGATGAGTTGGGGAAGAGCCACCGACCACCACCAGATATGCATGAGAACTTACGGCTGATGGAGAGTTGAGCTTGTTTGATGATTTGGGTCAAGTTGACTTTTTCAGGTACGATTGGGGAGAGCAGCGGCCGAGCGTCTTCATAATAGATTACAGTATACCTCGAAGGGTGCCCGTCGAGCTGGTCTGTGGAACTCCTGCGAAGCGAGGGAAGTTGAAAAACCCGGGAATGTGTCTGGCTGGGATGATGAAGTTACAGGAAATGCTCTGCCATGTCAGACGTCTCATAGGGGACATGATGGTCCGAGGAGGGCCAGACTTTATTGATTGTAGTAACGACTGCGGAATTGTCGCATGACTACGATGCGTTTGAGTTTCTGGGGGGAACCCATATGGCGCTGGCCGTGATGATGGGTGTGGAATAAGAAAGGCCCATTTTAAACTTCTTTTATAGATGTAGCTTGCTGTGTCATCGCGGAACGAGGCTGCAGTGGTTCTGCAAGTGTATTTCATATTTCTGAACTTGAACATATATTTTACCCCGTATAGGGTAAAGAACCATTTCATTGGAGGGTAGAGGGGAAGGTTGTTTGCTGGACCGTATGATGAAGTGCTGTACGAATGGCAAGGAAGGATTTGAAGCTTGGGTCTCGGTGTCATTTCTTTCTTCCCTCCGCTGAGCCACATCGAGACTGGGATTGTAGGTCGAGAACATTTGTTAAATACGTTCAATTATGGAATAGTTACGAAGAGAGTGTCTGGAGCGTAGGAAGCTATATTGAAGAAAGTGTCATTCTGGCCATTCCCCTGTGAACCATGGCCCAAGACGGCGACCCCTGAATCCTATGGAGGGAGCCATGTCCGAGAAATAGGGGCGTGTCGTCCGGAAATTCATCGATTGGTGGGTAGGAGAGGCCGTCTATGGAATGAGCTAGTGTGAGGAGGCGGATAAAACGGTGGAGTGGCCTTGAGGAATGATAAGCATGGCAAAATTGAGGTGAACTGATGTGGCTGGTGATTGCGTTTGGAGACCCAAATGGACCAGGGAATGACGTGAAAATAGACCTGATCCTGTCATGTTTCTTTAGGGGGGAAGCTTGCATGGTTAGAGAATGTGTGTGATGTCTAGAATTCTAGAGACATGGCTCGTTGTGTTTTTTTTTCTCTCCTCGCTCTCGCTCTCCTCCCTCTTATTCCTCGAGCTGGAGCAAATAGGGTGAGAAGAATAATGTCTCAGCTTCATGATTTTAGTTGTTGGCTGTAAAAGGAACATGAGAGTCTTCATGTACTCCCGGCATAGAGCCCTGAAGATGCAGTGGGCAGTTTAGTTTTTGAAGGTGTGCCCCAAAACATACAAGAATGTGTGCATGTTTGTGCAAATCATCTTGCACGAGACTGCTTTGTGAATGTGTGTTGATATGAATCGGGATCTTCAGAATGTGATTCTCGAGCATGGATCAGTTCCGGCTGTTCATGTCCCACCTTTACGACCTGAAGATGCAGTATCGCACTTTATATTTTGTGAATATTTGCAAATCTCCTTCCGAATGTGCTTGTTAGCTGATTCGACGGCTGCTGTGCCAAGTTACCATTGTCTCTGACATATTTCGGAGACCAGATACACGCACACCTAAACATGTATGGCAGGATTCCGGCATTTACGCTGTCACTCATATTGGTTCGGATTAGTTGTTGCTGTAGTGGTCTGACCACGATGAGTGAATGATTTGTGAAGACATGCCAATGAATTTCTGCTCTTTGATGATGCCTGAATGATAATAAAATGAAAGTATGCCATGTGATGGGAATTACTCGCTGTATGTACTGATCATAGCAAAATGCCTTACGCTGGTGGTAGATAATCTGAAGAATAGGGGAAGCGATGTGGCGCCTACCTCTAGGTGTCAGAGGCGTGCCACAATAGTGGTGCTAGCGATGAAAACATGGAAGTACGTCTGGAGTAAGAAAATGCTGCGTTTTATGGATCGCGTAAATTCGCCTTTGGAGGTGCTCTGAGAACCTCATCGAATGTTGTACTGAACGAAGTAAATTCTTTCACAAGGCTTGGTGAAGGCTATATTAACCCGTTGATACGTATTTGTTTGCGCTCGGGAGTGAAGTCACTTTGCTTACGTTTAATAGATTTGCATTCTGATATATGCATGCATGAATATGCGATTAATGATAACAGATTATAAAACAGTCTTTTCGAAGGTCTAAGTGTTCGACGTTGATATCCGATCTCTGTTGCATGATAACAGTCCTCCAGAAACAGCAATTTGTTTATTTGTGCTGGAAGTGCGGATGGCAAAATGCAATATCAAAAACAGGACTTCATACCTTATGAAATAGCGATCGCCAGATGAATCCAGTTCAGCCTGCTTGGGTCAATTGTCCGTGACAGAATTCATTCTATAACATCCAGTAGCACTTTTGTACGCAATTATAAATCTTGATATGTTCTCCATGTTTACATGAGATCTCACCTGGAAGAATTACACTTCATCGTTCTTCGACAGACTATGCAACCGGAGCAGCATTCTGTCGTAAACACTGTTGTCTTACCTGTTGTAAAACTGTATATTATCTTTTATATGAAGTCTTCTAAACAGAATGAGCCCATCTCAAAGTCCAAAACATTATTTTTTTTTTCCCTTTGAGATAGTAGTTTTTTTTCCATTTTTTTCTTCTTTAAAATAACAACATATATTAATTCTGAAACTTGAGAAGTGAAGCCCGAAGTGTCTTCTTTCAAAAGATACTACAACTGTGTCCATACTCCAGGGGAGCCAGTAGATACAGCCATTTAAGTTGGGTATGTAATTTGCGTGGTTTGTGCTCGGGAAGGGGGGGCGCACATCGACGGGTGAAACTGATGTCATGCTCCCTCGGAATGCTCACATCGTGGGCTCAGTCTTCCTAGTGAGTAGGGCATAGGGATGATGAATTGGATTGGAACGCACCCGTTAAGTGATTTGGGCGAAGGCGGCAACAAAATGGGGGAATCTTACTGAATGAAGTAATGAGAGCCCGTATGATAAGCGTTGACTGTACATGATGATATGCCTGAATAATTATCTTAATTCCCCGAAGGAGAACGCTCGGGCATGCAGACTGTGAACGACAAGTGAATGAACCTTGACCGGGTTGCCTTCATGAGATTACGCGATTGTCTGCCATACTATGAGTGAATGCGCTGTTAATGTGAAATACTGGCTTTTGATATTGATGCGAATGCGTTATGATGAACAGGCAACGTTGCAACTTTGTGATGAACAGGTTGCATGGCAACAGAAGATCTAGACCCATGACTAGATCTGAATGCATTTGATGGATATGAAAATGACTTAGCTTATTTCTGATGGAAGCCGGCTGCTGCCTAAGCCATTCATTTTGCAGGAATCGCGGGTTGTGAGCTCCTTCAGCGCCAGGTCGTGCAATGTGATTGGGAGAGATCGCCTGAGTGAATGAGATATGTTTGCTGGTTGTTTACTGCCCATGGGTTTGATGTTGGCAAAAGTTGAGATGAAGTGACAACGTCGTTGGAAAGGGAAGGCGGGCTTCCGGAGAAGTGCTGTGCACTGGTTACACGTGGCCTGGAGACGTTGAAGCGCGTCTAGTTGCCTGTGTTTTAGCGCACTGAAACAGCAATGTGATAGATTTTGAGCAGACTTATAAAGCAATGGCTTCCAATGCGATTAGCTAGGAATTACCCTGCTAATGAAGTGATGATGTACAGCTGCTAGTCTTCCCGCTAGAACTACACTGCACTACGTTGCACTTCCATTTCTTGACTATTCATCAGACACTGCTTTCAAACACGTTTAATTCAGGCTAGGCAGAAATCAACAAACCAAACATATAAAGAAATAAACAAAAGAATATCAGAGGGGAGGGAGAAGTTTATAAAAGGGAAAGTGTAAGTTAATGGTGTTGATATGGGTTTAGATGGGTCAGGTTAGGGTAAGTGTAAGGGCGTCCAACTATTGGTCCAATGGCGGCTTCCAACAGCATGGCAGAAGGTCTCCTGCGTGTTCTGTCTTATTGTGCGCATTCATTTTAAGTTATTTAATTCCAATGACATAACTATATTATTCAATTTAAGATCCTCGTTTATTTTATCTGACTCCAATTATAAAAGTTTCTAAGGATATATTAATGTTCTAATCTTAGTTATTATTATTAAATTTGATTTTACATTGAATCATCATATTTAACTCTATTTTATATTGTGCTCGTTCATTCGGATTCCTGTCAGCTTAGAGAGTCTCGCTCGACGTTAGCATGAGATCTCACGGTCACAAATATGCCAGTTTTGGTCATTAAAACAGTAATTGACTAAATACTAATTAGATGGCTGCTCCTGCTTGCCCTTTTATCTACAAGTACTTTGTTTAGTAAACACTTAATTAGAGTAACATTTCTACCCAGAGGTCATGACCACAAAATTTACAAAGATAGACCAACATACCCAAGTTAAAGTAGTTTTATATGATCATGCCATAGTTCCTATGTACACTTAGCTAGAAAATATTACAATAACCAGAGGTTTAGACTTCACCCTATTTAGGCTTGGTCGACACTAAACGGAAATTCTACTAATAAATTCTAAATCCTATCGAGCCTGTACACACTAAGTACACTAGAAATAATGCCTATTAGTTAGTGGGAGCTCTAAAGTCTCAGTCGGTGTGCCCAATGCTCCACTCAGAACCGGCTTTAGTCCGCTGCGAAACTGGTCGAAGATTTGCGGAAACAAGGACTTAACGTAATCTACTAAAGACAATAGTTTCAGAGTAAATCAGAATAAACTCAAATGTACCAATTTATTGACCAGGTAACATAATAAATTAATCAATTCCAATTAGACAGTGATAAGTCAAATTTAGACATTTTATCAAAACCTAAGAGATTCAAATTGCCATTACCTGATATAAACTACACACAGTAAACTGTGTTGGATCGTCTGACTACAGAGAACTATGAACAATGTGTCACATCTCCTTAAATACCCAAACCATGATCAAAGGGAATTTTGGGAGTGGTTAGGTTTGGAAGTCCTGGGGACATACCTCATTAACATACAGGCATACAGAATAGGGACAGACCTCCAGAATTATACAGCATTTGGCAAAGACCTTATAACCTTGCTGTCATTAAGCTTTACAAACCTGGGAGAAAGACCACTATACCAGACACACTGAGACATTTTAAATGATACCAAACATGTTACACTAGTTACATTATTTGTATACATCAGATATGGTCTTTTGTTGCATTACTGGGAGGATGTCCAGCAAGATCAATAAATAAACTTCAATTGGTTCAAAATGCAGCAGCCAGAGTGCTGACAAGAACCAAGAAATATGATCATATTAGCCCCATTTTATCATCGTTACATTGGCTACCTGTTAAATTCCGTATTGATTTTAAAATTCTGTTAACTACGTACAAAGCTTTGAATGGTCTAGCTCCGCAGTACTTAAGTGATCTTCTAACACGCTATATTCCAACACGTTCATTAAGATCGCAAAATTCTGGCCTATTAATAGTTCCTAGAATATCAAAATCCACTAAAGGAGGAAGATCCTTTTCATATTTGGCTCCTAAACTATGGAATAGTCTCCCAAACACTGTTCGAGATGCAGACACACTCTCTCAGTTTAAGTCTAGACTAAAGACTCATCTATTTAGCCAGGCATACACCTAATGTAACAGTGAAACATTGAGCATGATCTCTAACTCGGCAATAAATTAAATGGCATCTACGCTTACATCTTTTTATTTGTTTCCCTGTCTCAACCTCGGGACTCCTATCCTGAGGTCACCAGAACCAGCACCATTCCTGCTTCATGTTGGACTCCACTGCTACATGTCGCAGAATGATGATGACTAAATGAAGCCGGTGCCAGCCAAACATCACTTCAATCTATTATGACGGACTTCAGAGGATCAAATGATGCCAACTCCAACCTGCATCACCTCGGTCTATTTATGGACTACGATCTTGAAATGAAATGCTTAGACTAACTATTGCCAACAAAAGCCTTCATCAGCCAATTAACAAGGACAATTGCATCTATGTGAACTTCTGCAATTAATCAAGATGGACTTCAAAGCCTGTGGTCATTAATCTTACAGTTCAAACACAATCAATGTTTAAACAATGACCCTTAACCCTTACTTAGTTTAATAATTTTAAACCATGATTTGAACTATACACAAGTAATATTTACATTATATTCATGATGTTAGCCCGAGGGGAACTGGCCCCCACAGTAAGTCTGGTTTCTCCCACGGTTATTTTTCTCCATTAATCCACATCTTATGGAGTTTTGTGTTCCTTGCCACAGTCGCCTACAGCTTGCTCACTGGGGTTATTAATACAATTATCATTTAATTATTTTTAAACACTATTAAAAATCGTATTTTATCTAAATTACACAATGATGATTAATCGACTTTATAGACATTAAAGTTTTATCGTCTGTTAATGCTGATATTCTGTAAAGCTGCTTTGAAACTATGTGTGTTGTGAAAGGCGCTATACAAATAAAATTGACTTGACTTGACTTACAGATCTTAGGTGAGATTGAGGTGATTCTGAGCTGAAGGGGAATAGATGAGGAGTAGAGATGAGAAAATGGGACAGATGTGGAAGGGCAACAGTGAGGTGTGAATTTGCAATCTTTACTCGTGGGGTGTGATGCCTCAGGAAGAGTTGCTAGTTGTGAGAAAGTTCATATGTTGATTTTCTCAAAGATCATACATTTGCTCATTGCCTTTGAATGCAAACACATTGGCAACTCATAATAATTTCTGCGTGGTCACTATTAGGCGTTCACGGTGCCAATTCCATTTTGTCACTTTGTATGCATCTGCAGAACACTTAGTCTCACCAGATACATGTAGCAGGTGGATAATTGGGTTTGTCCCTGAATGTGTCTGGTTGAGGTTAGCACATGTGTTCAGTTCATCGAATCCATCAAGGCTTTTTTGGCTTTTTCAGTGGACATGTCATTCCATCATGGAGAAACATCTGCTTCTGGTTGTACCTTCCCTTTGATGATGATCTGACACTTAGAAGAACTCTCTGCCACCTCCAGTGGTGGTCTTCTGAGTCAACCTCAATTAGGTGAAGGAGTTCTCACTGGTAATGCATAAGCACCTGAACAGCATCTTAAATGACCATGTAAAGACTGTACATTTATGAGTTTAGTGTCGTGAGAGGCTATGTGTATGTGAGAGGCGGGCCAGATCTTCAGTGGATTAGTATTTTCAGAATCTTGGCCATTATTTTGTTCCATGATGTGTAGTGATAAAAGTGTGATCTGTGTGTTTAGGAGATGGGTGGAACCTGATCTAGAGCAATTGGTGTTGCACAATTTTGGTTCGGTGCTAAACCGGGAGGCCATACAGCTATTTTTGTTTTTGTAGAGCTGTGAGGTGTGAATGGCCTGTTAGATTTGCTGGTTCTGGTGACCTCAGGATAGGAGTCCCAAGGTTGAGACAGGGAAACAAATAAAAAGATGTAAGCGTAGATGCCATTTAATTTATTGCCGAGTTAGAGATCATGCTCAATGTTTCTGGTTTCTGGTTCCGGCAGACCCAACTAAAGCAGCCTAATTGTGGGTTGGAGGATAAATTAGGTGTATGCCTGGCTAAATAGATGAGTCTTTAGTCTAGACTTAAACTGAGAGAGTGTGTCTGCATCTCGAACAGGGTTTGGGAGACTATTCCATAGTTTAGGAGCCAAATATGAAAAGGATCTTCCTCCTTTAGAGGATTTTGATATTCTAGGAACTATTAATAGGCCAGAATTTTGCGATCTTAATGAACGTGTTGGAATATAGCGTGGTAGAAGATCACTTAAGTACTGATTTTAAAATTAACAGAATTTTAAAATCAATACGGAATTTAACATGTAGCCAATGTAACGATGATAAAATGGGGCTAATATGATCATATTTCTTGGTTCTCATCAGCACTCTGGCTGCTGCATTTTGAACCAATTGAAGTTTATTTATTGATCTTGCTGGACATCCTCCCAGTAATGCATTACAATAATCTAGTCTTGAGGTCATGAACGCATGAATTAGTTTTTTGGCATCAGCAACCGAGAGCATATGCCTTAATTTAGCAATATTTCTTAGGTGGAAGAATGCTGTTCTACAAACATTTGTAATTTGATTTTCAAAGGACAGGTTGGTATCAAATATAACACCTAAGTTCTTCGCTGTTGAAGATGATGTAACAGTACATCCATCTAGAGTCAAATTATATTTTAGTGGCTTATTTTTAGAGTTTTTTGGTCCAATAATTAGAACCTCTGTTTTGTCAGAATTGAGTAGAAGGAAATTTCTGGCCATCCAATCTTTTAATTCATTAATACACTCTGCTAATTTTGAGAATTGTGAAATGTCATCAGGTTTTGAAGAAATATAAAGTTGTGTATCGTCAGCATAGCAGTGGAAACTTATTCCATGATTCCTGATAATATCTCCCAGGGGAAGCATATACATGGAGAAAAGCAGAGGCCCTAAAACTGATCCCTGTGGCACTCCATATTTTACTTTTGTTTGGTTTGACAATTCCTCATTTACATAGACAAAGTGGTAGCGGTCTGCTAAATATGACCTAAACCATGCTAATGCCACTCCACAAATTCCAACATAATTCTCTAGCCTATTCAAGAGAATGTCATGATCTATCGTGTCGAATGCAGCACTAAGATCTAAAAGCACTAGAAGAGAAATGCAGCCGCGATCAGATGATAAGAGCAAGTCATTTGTAACTCTGATGGTCTCTGTACTGTGATGAGGCCTAAATCCTGATTGAAATTCTTCATATATACTATTTCTCTGTAGAAATGAACATATTTGGG
Source organism: Xyrauchen texanus (assembly GCF_025860055.1). Classification (NCBI taxonomy): domain Eukaryota; kingdom Metazoa; phylum Chordata; class Actinopteri; order Cypriniformes; family Catostomidae; genus Xyrauchen; species Xyrauchen texanus. Next base: position 43,485,013 of record NC_068297.1, read on the forward strand.
AGGATACTACATTTTCTAGTATTTTTGACATAAACGGGAGATTTGAAATCGGTCTATAATTAGCAAGTTCTCCAGGATTAAGTTGTGCCTTCTTAATTAGCGGTTTGATAATTGCCATTTTAAAGTTTCTTGGGACATGTCCTAAGCATAGCGAGGAGTTAATGATATTAAGAAGAGGAGATACCTCTTTTAAGAGCTTAGTTGGTATAGGATCTAACAAACAATTTGTGGCTTTTGATGTTTCGATAAGTTTTGTTAGCTCTTCATGACCTATGATAGGGAAGGATTGAAGTTGCACATGAGGTAAATTATTCGACACTGTTTTCTGAGGTGCTATGACAGATGATTGCATAATTCCAATTTTATTTCTGATTATTTCAATTTTATCTGTGAAGAAATTCATGAAGTCATTACTCTTGAGCTGTGACGTAATATCTGGTTTGGTTGAGGCTTTATTCCTAACCAATTTAGCCACAGTACTGAATAAACATCTAGGATTGTTGTGGTTATTTTCTATGAGTTTACTAAAATATGCTGACCTGGCAGCTTTGAGTGCGTGTTTGGAGCTACAGACACTATCCTTCCATGCAACCTGAAATACTTCTAATTTTGTATTTTTCCACATGCGCTCCATTTTCCGAGCTGCTCTCTTGAGAGCATGAGTGTGATCATTGTACCATGGTGCAGGGCTTATTTCTTTAATTTTCTTTAATAGAAGTGGGGCGACAACATCAAGGGTGCTAGAGAAGACTGCATTTACATTTTTTGTTATTTCATCAAGTTCTTCTGGGCTTTGGGGTTTATTGAGTATATGAGATAGATCTGGAAGAGTATTAGTGAAGCTATCTTTAGTGGTCGAAAGAATAGTTCTACCTGAACGATAGCGTGGTGTAGATTGAGTAACATTAGCTGATTGCAGCATGCAAGAGACGAGGTAATGATCCGAGATGTCATCGCTCTGCTGCAGAATTTCTATATTATCAACATCAACTCCATATGACAGAATTAAATCTAGCGTATGATTATGGCGATGAGTTGGTCCTGTTACATTTTGTCTGACTCCAAGAGAGTTGAGAATATCGATAAATGCTAATCCCAATGTATCATTTTCATTATCTATGTGAATGTTGAAGTCACCAACAATTAAGGCTCTATCTACAGTAACTACAAGATCTGATAAAAAATTTGCAAATTCACTAAGGAAATCTGAATAAGGCCTGGGTGATCTATACACTGTAGCAAGGGTAAAGGACGACAGAGAATTTTTATTTATACTGTATTTGTATTTGACGGTGTCACCTTAAGCATTATTAGTTCAAAAGACTTACATTTATATCCTGTCCTCTGAGTAACACCAAACACTTCACTGTAAATTGTAGCAACACCTCCTCCTCGACCCTTCAGACGAGGCTCATGTTTATAACAATAACCTGGGGGAGTAGATTCATTTAAACTAATATATTCATCCGGTTTAAGCCAGGTTTCAGTCAAACAGAGCGCATCCAATCTATGATCTGTAATCATTTCATTGACAATTAGTGCTTTGGTAGAAAGAGATCTAATGTTTAGTAGCCCTATTTTTATATGATGTACATTTTTAATTTGTTTGTTTTGTTCAAGTTTGACCTTAATCAAGTTTTTTCTAAATTATTTAGTGAGGGTATTGTGTTTCGTAGTTTGTGGAACAGACACAGTCTCTATGAGATATCTAGGTGACACAGTCTCTATGTGTTGTAGTTTATGTGACCTGTGTGACGTCTCAAGGCAGCTAGCAGACCTTCGGATTAACCAGTTTGTCTGCTTCCTGACCTGGGCCCCATTTAGTCAATTAATATCATTATTAAGTCTATGAGCCAAATTACTAGAGAGGAGAGCGGCACCTTCCCTGGAGGGATGGAGTCCATCTCTCTTTAGCAGGTCAGGTCTACCCCAAAAACTTTTCCAATTGTCTATAAATCCTATTTTATTCTGCAGACACCACTCAGACATCCAGCCATTCAGTGACACTAATCTACTATAAACCTCGTCACCACGACGAGCAGGGAGGGGACCAGAGCATATTACAGTGTCTGACATCGTTTTTGCAAATTTGCACACCTCTTTAACATTATCTTTAGTGATCTCTGACTGGCGAAGCCGGACATCGTTAGTGCCGACATGGATAACAATTTAAGAAAATCTACGTTTAGCATTAGCCAGCACTTGTAAATTTGATTTGATGTCAGACGCTCTGGCCCCGAAATGCAATTAACAATAGTGGCTGGAGTCTCTATTTCCACGTTCCTTACAATAGAATCACCGATAACAAGGGCTCTTTCAATATGATTCTCAGTGGGTGTATCACTGAGTGGGGAGAATTTATTGGAAACCCTAACAGGAGCAGGAGAGTGGTGTCGCTTTGCTGAACGAGTATGCCGCCGAGACGTCACCCAAATGCCCTGCTGCAGGGGCTCTATAACCGGAACCAAAGTGTGTGTGTTGCTCTCTGTACTGCCCGCATCCGAAACAGTACCTAACGGCTTCTCTTTCTCACTGACCTCTACTAGCGTTCGGATGCGAGTCTCTAACTCATTAACATTCTCCGTCAGCCTGACTAATTCCTTAAGTTTATCACAAGTGAATCCCTCACTGCTGATGGAGGAGGCTATTTTAAACATGTGACATGCAATGCATGAACAAATAACATGAGCCGATGCCATGACTTACCGCAAATTGTTCATTGTGGGTTGTGGGATTGATTTGAATCCCTCACAAAATTGTTTGTTGTTGGTGGTGGTTGTTCTTGATAAGCGGTGCTTTGAGATCGATGCAATAATCTGTGTACCGCAGAGGAGAAAAAACGGGTGCGCGCTGAAAAATGCAGGCAGTTTAACTGCGATAAAAATAGAACGCGGATGCAGGTGTAGGTGCAGAATATGCGCGCAGTTCAATCCCGATAAGAGAATAATACGGGAAGACCCGATGCGTGCTTAAAAATGGCAGATGTTTAAGGATTAATGGCTACAAACACAGACTCTAGCTAGGTGTCAGCAGCAACCGGTAAAATACACGCAGATGAAACGGGAGAAAAAGCGGAAGAATCTGAAACGTGGTAAAATGACAAAGGATATAACTATGAACGACGCGGTAAAAAGACAAAGGATATAACTATGAACGACTCGGTAAAATGACAAAGGATATAACTATGAACGATGACTATAACGTTGAACGTATGAGAATAAGCAGTGCTAAGCAGGCCACAAACAAACTCTCGTGCAGCGTGCGTGCTGTGCCGTCAGAAACAGGAAGTCCAGTCACAACCACTTTAGTTATTGTTTCATGTCTTTACAAATATACATGTCTAGTATACATCTGCAATGTCATGCATAACCTTTCCCCATCTATGGCCATGCTTGGCCATTATAATATAATGCATATTATAATGTGATTATATATATATAATATAATATATATATATATATATATATATATATATATATATATATATATATATATATATATATATATATATATATATAATATTATATTAAATAGTATAAATTAAAATAATTGTATTACTGGTCTCTGGAGATTTTCTGGAATGAGATATTGGTCATCTCGCTGCTCTTTTGAGAATACATGTCTTTGATTTGGCCCTGTATCAGATGCATGCGCACGTGCATTGTGTGTACAGCAACATGCCAGGCTGAAAGCCTTTGATGGACATGCTGCTGTAAACATCCAATGACTGCAGGTAAATTTTTACATGGGTCAAATTTCTACTCAAGCTGCAGAGCTTTTGCAATTACAATTTGAAATTGAATGCAATTTTCTCATTTTCTTGAGTTAAGATGCCACTAGGTGTATTCTCATGCAAATCTATTTCAATATGAAAAGAGGGCTGGGTAGAGTCAGAGGTGATGCAAGTTGCAAAGAGTGTTCTTAAGTTTTATAGGCCTAATGAAGTTCTTCAGTCTTCTTAAAGTTACTGAAGGCTAATGCTAATTGTTTAAAATTACTAGTAGTCACATGGATTTGTACTCAGTATGGTTTGACTGCAGCTATATGGTAAATAGCACAGTGTGTCATATCAGAGATAGCCGACATAGTAACACATTCAGCTTGAGACTGATGAACAATTTGAAGAGAAACATGATTACAGTTATTTCTAATTTATACAAGCCGAAAAGTCTGGAATGCCCGACGCATTTACAACATCCCAGATAGCAATGAGTCGGCGGGCCGCTGGCGGTGCTCCGGAGGCAGTAGAAGCGGCAGAATGCCGTTATGGCAAACACGTTTGACGGCGCACCACTGGCGGCTGCCGCTTTTGCCGCCTTCCAACTGCCTTCGTTCCGCGGCCGGCCAGCTGGCCATCCGCCGTTCCGCCGCTGTTATATCGAAGGTGGACCTTCCGCGGGTGTCGGAGGCAAACGCTATTTTCGAGCGATCTGCCGCCGTTTATTGTATATATATATATATATATATATATATATATATATATATATATATATATATATATTTAATATTTATAGTATGCAGTTTATCAAGAATAATGAGGGTTTCCAATTAAATTTTGGTTAAAAAAAAAACAAAAAAAAACACTTTTGTAAAAAACACTATTGTAACACTTACAATAATTGTTAATAATATAAAAAGGTCAGCTCTGGGATAAAAAGAATTACCAGTAAACATAAGCAATGAGGATATTTGGTACCAAAGAAAGTGCAGGATACCAAATAAATTGAGTTATAACATCATATTTACAAGTCATTTCTAACAATAGAATAAGTGGTAATAATTTAGAGTAAAGCTCTGGAGTAGAATATACCATTATAACTGCAATGCTGACCTGTGGCACAAGGATTTACAAGCTATATTTAACAATAGAATAACAGTTAAGCATTGTGACATAATGAAGTAGAATATTTGGTACCAGATAATGTGCAATATGAAGTATCAGAGGTATGAAATAGTATTCCCAAGCTATTTTTAATAGAATAGCAGTTAAGCACACTGATGGAATGAAAGTAGAATTTTTGGTACTAGTTAATGTGCAATATCAAATATCAGACATGAAATAGGATTTACAAACTATAATAGAATCATTAAGCACTGACGGAATGAAATAAGCCAGTACTAAAGTCACGGTGAGTAGAATATTTGATACCAGATAATGTGCAGATATCAAGTATTAGATGTATAATTGATTTACAAGCTATATTTAAAAATAGAATAGTTAAGCACTGTAACAATGAAATAAGCAGCAAATTGTATATGAAATAATTGAGATCTTTGGTATCAAAGAATGTGCAGGATAACAGGTATAATATACATTTTGACATTCAACTTACACATGACAACAAGTGGGAACAAATACAATTAACAGCAGAAAATCTGGCTGTAGAGAACACAGCCAATCAGAATGTCTGGAGTGGTTGGTGTCTGCGTGGCGTAGTGGGCTAAGAATCGTTTGGTTACGTATGTAACCTCCGTTCCCCGAGGGAGGGAACGACACGTTGTGTCGGAGAAGCGACACTAGGGGTCTCTCTTGAGCGCCGATATCCACCTCTGATCTATGAAAAAAGGCCAATGAGAGTTGGCAGCCGGTATTTGCATGTCCCGCCCCCGGACATACGGGTATTTAAGCGGCGCAAATACGGGAGTTCATTCAGGATTTTTCTGAGGAGCCGGAAATGGTCCGGCCACAACAGTGGCTCGGTTCAGCGACATGGCGGAGGAAAGACACAACGTGTCGTTCCCTCCCTCAGGGAACGGAGATTACATACGTAACCAAACGTTCCCCTTCTGTCGCTCTCTCCTCGTTGTGTTGGAGAAGCGACACTAGGGGACCCATTCCAATCTTGCCATGTGCTGAACCGTGTACGTGAACCGCCGATACAGAGGCGGGCAGGGATTTCATCCAGTGCCGCGCATCGTCTGTACCTGGCTGCACGTACCCTTCCCCAATGCCCCATAAGAACATCGGAATCCTTCTAGTTACCCTGGGAGGGGAACAAGGCGATGTTTGCCAACTTTTCTCTCTATGTTTCTCGCATAGAGCAATCACGGCCCGGGCCCTTACATGCATATAGGGAAGGGGGTCTTACCCAGACCCTGCGGAGACCACACCTGCCCTTTTTCTTGGGGAGGAAAAGTGGTAGACACGTCACACGGCCGTCTTAGGGCTCATGTGGAAAGTATGGTGCGGTGGTAGATCCAGCCTCGAAAGGGGGGAGTTGCTACAGCACGGCGACCGGGGCAGCTGTAACTGCCTAAGGGAGACACGGGGGTCCGCTCGTAAGGGGACAGAACCGTGGAAATACACACAGGGGGAGTCCGAGCAGGAGGCCTTACCTGTGGAGTACCTATACCAGTACAGGGTAGCCATCAGGGTACCCGCAGTGGCTTGGGTCGGCGAGTTCCTACGCTGAACCGCGGACCCGGAGGGCTGGGAAGGAATCGACCAGGGGCCCGACTCGGAGTGGGGCGCCCTGGGAAGAAGGAAATGGGCGCTGGGCGCAAGCGATCCACCCGGCTGGTCGGTCTACGTGTTACCGAGTTCTACGGGCTCGGACCTGAGAAAACACGAGACGCAACCGACTCAACGCGGAGGTTGTAAAACCTCGCGAAGGTGTTGGGTGTTGCCCAACCCGCGGCTCTACAGATGTCTGCTAGGGAGGTGCCCTTGGCCAGTGCCCACGAGGACGCAACACCCCTTGTTGAGTGAGCTCGGACCCGCAAGGGTAGGGGCACGGCCTGGGTGTGATAAGCCAGTGTGATGGCGTCGACAACCCAGTGGGCGAGCCTCTGTTTGGAGAAGGCATTCCCTTTCTGCCGTCCTCCAAAGCAGACAAAGAGCTGCTCAGAGCGTCTGGTGCTCTGTGTGCGGTCCAGGTAAATGCGTAGGGCGTGCACTGGACATAGCAACGAAAGGGCTGGGTCTGCCTCCTCCCGGGGCAGCGCTTGCAGGTTCACTACCTGATCTCGGAAGGGTGTGGTAGGAAAATTGGGCACATAGCCGGTCGCGGTCTTAGGATCACAGACGTATCTGCCGGACCGAACTCCAGGCAAGTGTCGCTGACAGAGAACGCTTGTAGGTCCCCGACCCTCTTGATAGAGGCGAGCGCGATCAGCAGGGCCATCTTAAGAGAGAGAATTGATTCAAGCGGTTCGAAGGGGGGTCTCTGGAGTCCTGCTAAGACTACCGAGATATCCCAGGAGGGAACTAGGCCTGGCCGGGAGGGATTCAACCTCCGGGCGCCTCTCAGGAACCTGAGGATCAGGTCGTGCTTACCCAAAGACTTGCCGTCTACATGATCGTGGTGGGCGGCAATGGCGGCAACATACACCTTGAGGGTGGACGGGGACAGCCTCCTGTCCAGCCTCTCCTGAAGGAACAGGAGCACTGACTTGATCAGCGATCTCTGCGTGGTCTTCAGTTCGGGAAGAACACCAATCTGCTGAACAAGCGCCACTTTAGGGCGTAAAGGTGCCTGGTAGAGGGGGCTCTGGCTTGGTTGATTGTATTCACAACGGTCGCTGGTAAGCCGGCTAGCTCTTCCGCATCCCGTCCAGGGACCAGACGTGGAGGTTCCAGAGGTCTGGGCGCGGGTGCCAGAGCGTGCCCCGTCCCTGAGAGAGGAGGTCCTTTCTCAGGGGAATTTGCCAGGGAGGAGCTGTCGCGAGAAGTCTGAGTTCCGAGAACCAAGTCCGAGTGGGCCAGTAGGGGGCCACTGACGTGACTTGCTCCTCGTCCTCCCTGACCTTGCACAGCACCGGTGCAAGAAGGCTCACTGGAGGAAATGCGTACTTGTGCAGCCCCGAGGGCCAGCTGTGTGCCAGCGCGTCTGTCCCGAGGGGAGCCTCTGTTCCAGAGCGGGCAGTGGGAGGTTTCCTGGGAGGCAAACAGGTCTACCTGGGCCTTGCCAAACCATTCCCAACTCAGCTGGACCGACTGGGGGTGAAGCCTCCACTCCCCGCCGGGCAGGCGTTGTCGTGGTAGCGCGTCCGCTACGACGTTGAGCTTGCCGGGGATGTGAGTGGCACGCAGCAACTTGAGTCGCTGCTGGCTCCATAGGAGGAGACGGCGGGCGAGTTGTGACATGTGGCGGGAGCGTACGCTGCCTTGGCGGTAAGCAACTCAGGCAATAGATGTGCCAACGCAGCGGGGCCCCTTTCCAATGGCGGTTGTGACCAGAACGCGTTGGGACACCTGCTGCAGGGGCACTCCTGCCCGTAAAAGGCAGAGGTCTGTCCAGGGTCGGAGTGTTTTGAGGCAGGCGGGGGTGATCCTTACCCGATGCGTGCCGTGGTGCCATGCTTGTCTCGGGACTCGAGTCTGGAGCCAGTACTGGAGTGGTCTCATATGCATCAACCCCAGCGGCGCGACCGCCGCGGAGGACGCCATATGCCCCAGGAGCCTCTGGAAAAGTTTTAGAGGGACCACTGTGCCTGGCTTGAAGGAAGCGAGGCAGTCCAGCACCGACTGAGCACGCTCGCTCGTGAGACGTGCTGTCATTGAGACTGAGTCTAACTCCAACCCGAGAAAAGAGATGCTCTGAACCGGAGTGAGCTTGCTCTTTTCCCAGTTGACCTGAAGCCCCAAACGGCTGAGGTGCCGGAGCACCTGGTCTCCGCGGATGCTGGCTACTCGTAGCGGGGCAAGGGCTGCCTCTGCGACCTTAGTGAAGACGCGAGGGGACAGAGACAGGCCGAAGGGGAGGACTTTGTACTGAAACGCCTGGCCGTCGAACGCGAACCGTAAGAAGGGTCGGTGTCGTGGCAGAATTGAGACGTGGAAGTACGCGTCCTTCAGGTCTACCGCTGTGAACCAATCTAGATGCTGAACGCCAGCCAGAATATTTCTCTGCGTGAGCATTTTGAACGGGAGTTTTAACAAGGCCCGATTGAAAACTTGCAGGTCCAGGATTGGTCGTAAGCCACCGCCTTTCTTGGGTACAATGATGTAAGGGCTGTAGAAACCCTTCCTCATTTCGGTTGGAGGGATGGGCTCTACCGCGCCCTTGGCTAAGAGGGTCGTGATTTCCGTGGGTAGGGAACTGGTATGCTCGCCGTGTACTGCGGAAAAGCGGACGCCCCTGAAGGGGGGCTGGAGCCAGGCAAACTGAATTGCGTAACCGAGTCGAATGGTCCGGTGCAGCCAGCGTGATGCGTTGGGAAGCGAAAGCCACACTTCCCAGCTCTGCGCTAGGGGCACCAAAGGGACGAGTATTTTGGACGTACCCGGCAGGGCCTCGCAGCGGGGCGGAACAGGTAGTGCAGCGTTGGGCGGCTTCGTTGCGGCCTGAGGCTGAGGTGCTGAGAATAGACTCAAAGCACTTACCTTGCTCCGCGAACCCGGCAGGGGGCGGGTTCGTGACTGAGGAGGTCTGATGCTGGCGTCCTCTGGACTCGTCTGAACCGGCTGGCCGGGGGACAGTCGTGGGCAGGTGGAAGGCGGGATCGCCGCGTCCGGTGTACCGGGACTGTCGTAATCTGAAAGCAGATTGCCGTGAGAACGGCATTTGCGGGCCAGGTGACCCAGAGGCAAAGGAAATAGCTCTTTTATTGAGAATGTGGGAACCACAGCCCCCATCAAGGGGTGTGGCAAATGAAAAAACAAAGGATTCTCCAACGTCTTTGGCTCTGGGTCAACTGTCTCAGGAAAACTTGGGAGCCTTCCGGGTCCTAGAGGGGGTTCGTGAGACAGGGGGCGTATGCCGCCTGCGGGGTGCTCGACGCTGGGGCTGAGAGCTGGGCCCGGGTTGGGGCAGAGCAGGAGCTGGTTTCTTCGCCGCAGGGGGGCGCCCTCGGCGAGCAGACGGGGCAGGGCCGTAGCGGCAGGTGTGCGGCGGGGCATGATGTGAGAGATGGCCTCCGTCTGCTTCTTCACCGCGGAGAACTGTTGGGCGAAGTCCTCGACGGTGTCGCCGAAAAGGCCAATCTGGGAGACAGGTGCGTCCAGGAAGCGGTTCTTGTCAGCCTCACGCATCTCGACCAGATTGAGCCAGAGATGGCGTTCCTGGACCACTAAGGTGGCCATCGCCCCGTATCCGTGGCGCTCTCCGCCGTCGAGGGTGGTGAGAGTGGAGTGGGTGGCACCTAGACGAGCGGAGAGCGGGGCTCTCCACGTAGACGTCAGCTCATCATGCACCTCCGGGAAAAACGGGACCGGGGGGGATGCGAGGCCGCGAACGGCGCGCTGCCCCCAGGAACCAGTCATCCAACCGTGAAGGCTGTGGGGAGGTTGGAGGGTTCCAATCCAACCCCACGCTCACGGCGGCCCGGGAAAGCATGTCAGACATCTGAGCGTCGGCCTCAGCCTGGGCCTGCTGGCCCAAAGGCGGCAGTCCAGGGGAGTCCTCGGCATCAGACATCACACTCTCCGATGCAGCGGCGAGCTCATCTGCTTCGGGCTCGGGAGGTTAGACAGCCGGGCCATGAGGCGAGCCACTATCGCCGCAGGCGTAGACGGGGACCAGCGAGCATGTCGGGGAACGGGAGGTTCGCGGGGGGCTACCCGGCGAAACTGCACCCACTGCCGCCCCCTTGCAGTGGGAACGTGAGCCATCCACAAACGCCGCCTCAGTGTGATCGCGGCCCAAACACACGAGACAGCGCCTGTGGCCGTCTGAAGCGGAGAGCACTCTACCGCATCCAGGAACAACACAGGGGCGGAAGGGCATCTTGAAAAGACGGCGTCCTGAAAAGGACGTTCAACGCCGCTGTGTTTTGCTCTTTTAGAGAAATTACTCTTTTAATAGGAATTTACTCTTTTAAATACACAATGTGTGTGTGTGTCTGCGCTGTCGAAGCGCTCAGGGGCAACAATGCACGCCGTGCAAAGTAGGAGAAAGCCGCTGTTGTGCGCCGTCAAATCCAACATCATGCAGATCGTCAGAGGAAACAGGAACGTTAGTGGTGTGTAACTCGCAGCAAACTGCAGACAGACCATTGGCTCCGAAGAAATTTTATGAATGAACTCCCGTATATTCGCCGCTTAAATACCCGTATGTCCGGGGGCGGGACATGCAAATACCGGCTGCCAACTCTCATTGGCCTTTTTTCATAGATCAGAGGTGGATATCGGCGCTCAAGAGAGACCCCTAGTGTCGCTTCTCCGACACAACGTGGAGAGAGCGACAGAAGGGGAACACCGGTTTTCCCCGACCTCCAGAATGAGGCAGTGCAAATTGCAAATCTTCAGTGATTCCTCGTGCGCCTGTATAAAAGGACAAACCATCCCATATTCATCCAAGGAGCTGCCCTCAAGGCAGGGTCACGAGAGAAAAAAAAAAGAGCAATTTCCACAGTGAACAGTGTGGATTGGGTGAGTGTGGTCTGACACTTTTAGCAGGCTTTTTTAGGAGTCTTGATGTTACTGACTGCATGATAAAGAAAGGGTTCCAGTTGTCAGTGATGCTGGGGTGTCAGTAGTCAGCCTAGGTTTAAGGGGTCGGCTGAGGGTCCCTCTCAGCTGTGCGGCGCCTTTTTCCACCTTCATGTTCAGATGCTGCTTTCAGGTAACGCGTAACGTTAACCTGGATCGCCTCATCAGTGGCATCCTGGGTTGCCGGGTTCTTCCGGATGGCTCCTGTAGAAAATAAAGATCTGTCATTCCATTTGAATGGCATAAGGTCATACACATCTACTTAAATATAAAAAAAATATCCAACTTACTTTGAACAATGATCTTCAGGAACATGTCTCTAAAACATGCTTTATCCCCTACCGAAGCTGAAAATACAAAAAAACGTGTTACAAATTACATTTCTCTGAAGCTTCTCATAAATTTAAAATGTGATAGGCTGTGGATTCAGACTGTAGAATATGCAGTGTACAATCTTAATTTTACTTTTTAGATTACCCTATGGCATTATAAACGAAATCAGCACACTTACAAATAGGGATGCACCGAAATGAAAATTCTGGGCCGAAACTGAAAATCCAGGATGCACTTGGCCGAAAACCGAAACCGAAACCGGAATTTTTACCTATTTAAAAAAATAAAAAAATGTTGTGTATAATTGTATAATTTGATACTTTTTCATTAATTTCATTAATTTAATTAATCTGAATTGAAAAACTACAAACCAATAAAATAAATCACACTTTTATTGAAAGTAGCACAACAAAATTGGACAAAAAATATATTAAAACTATATTAAATATTATGCTTCTTTCAGTTCCGTAAAAATCTAATTTTACAGATTTTATTAACAATTATCCAAATAATGTAAAGTTTTAGAAAACTATTATATGCACAACAACAGTCAAGTAATGAACTTAGCTAGCATCTTTCAAAAAGTTTCAATATGCAACAGTAATTTTAATTAAAACAACAGGCAGAACACAGAATGGCAGAGGACCTCTATTCCACTGATCTATATAAAACTATAATATATAATTATATATATAGATCAGTGCTCTATTCTGTTTATGTAAACGTATGTACACTTTAAGTGAAAATGATTGTGCAAAACAGCAGTAATTGAACTAAATCCAACCTCAACTGTAAACGACAGATGTATCCTCAAGTGAAGAACAAGTGTAATGTAATTGCTATACACATCATATTGGACCGCTTTCTATTTAACTACAAGTGACAGGTTTCTCTTCAAGAACAAAAGTTGCTAAACTTTCTGACAGTCTCTCCTGTCAGAAAGCTCATCAAGAACATGAGATGCTGCACTGAACAGTCTCTCACTCTCTGTGCTGGTGCTTGGGCAGATAAATACCTGTGCGCAATCCGCGCAAGCAAAGGAAAGCGGTGTTTGTTTATGCGACCGTAGTCAAGGGGATTGTCGCTTCTGGAGTAGTTCAGATAAATACGTCTCAAGTTGTGTTGTAGCTGCGCTAGTTGTGACATTTTCCTGTAGAATCTCTTGCTGTATTCTGTATATATATATCTTGAAAGTTCTGCTGAATAAACACTGCAGATCGCAAATTTGATGTCCTTATCAGAAACTTTGAAGAATTTCCACACCGCTGACATGATCGGCCTTTGTTTGGTAGCGCTGTTGTGGAATTATCTAACAGCTGTGATAAGGGCTACATCGATCCAGATTGAAATCTGAGCACTGAGGGGCGGAGCGAGGAGGTATATATTTTCGGCTCATATTTTCGGCCTTTTTTCTCTTTTTTCACTGAAATTTCGGCCGCCGAAAATTTTCGGCCGAAAATGGCACTTTCGGCACTTTCGGTTTTCGGCCGAAAATTTTCGGCGGCCGAAATTTCAGTGCATCCCTACTTACAAATCGGTGCTGGAGCTCTTTATCCTGCCTCAAACTGTTGTCAAGCAACGCCAAATCTTCCTGGGTGTCTAGGGGAAGTAACAGATCCCTGGCAGGGATAACTCTCCAACAGACACATTGGCACTGAAATGTTGCAGCATAGTGTCCATTTTGTTGTCCATGCTACGCACAACATCGCCAAACTCTCCAAGACATCGCAGCATTAGGGTCTGATCTGCACCTACAGGGGTTCCCAGAATAAAAGAATAAAGTAGTCAGTCCTGGTCCTTCAACTACTAAACTATGACATTTATATCTAGGTCTACTACATGTACAGGTGGCCCCAGTGGGAATTAAACCAACAACCACAGGTGCTGTTTGCAAGTTGTACCTGATTGCCCAGTGTGAGCAAACGCCTTCAACATTGTCCCAACTTGCTTCACTTGCTCTTGAAGTGAGCCGCTGTCACCTGGAAAGTAACAATATATTGATTAGCAATACACTAAATATAATAGTAATATAATAAAACCACAATTATCATACCAGTAACTTTCCCTGTAATTTCTATCCACAGTATGTTATGTATGGCATAGAAGTTCATAATGAAGGACCCTTATGAGAACATCAATTCAATTTAATTTTTTTTCTTTGAAGCACAATATTTGTTTGTAAAAGGGGAGGAAAAAGAAAATAATGGTATACAGATTTTGGTTGATATATCATACTGTACAGTGAAATTTGCTATTGTTATATCCCTACTCACCTGAAGGACGGATAGATCAGGCAAATCTCCAGTCAGGCCTTTGTAGAGTGTGCTCCTTTGTAGAACATAAAACTTTCATGAGTGGGAAGTTGCATATCCACAGGTATTTTAATTCAAACATGCAACATATTGTAATAAATCTACAATATTCAGCCTTTACCTTACACCCTCGGTTGTTGCTCTACACTTTTATTATATTAAATACTTATTTATATAGCTTGCTCACTGTATAATCATGATAGCCTAATACTTATAACACAAGATTGCATCTTAAATGAATGACTGAGTTGAAAACTTGAATAAGAACGCATTTTACCTGGAGGGGACCAGCTAGGGAAACTTACCTGCCAACAATTTTTCATTGAGTTTATCCTTCAAGTCAAAACAAAATAATAATAGCCAACATGGCTGGTCGATTTTGAGTAGAAATCCTTGTATTTCAAAGCGGCTTGCCACCAGCCGGCCGCAGTCCATTAGACGGAGGCAACCGCCAGAGAAAATGAAGCAGTCGGCCCGCCAGCTGTTCGCCGGCGGCATCTCGCAAGAAATGGGTGTGACGAATTCGGCGGCAAACGTTTCATCCCCGCCAGTGGGACGCACCTATAGCCGACAGCTTAGGGTCGGCGGCAAAAAGAAGCTGTGCGGATATTTTTTGCTATCTGGGATCTAATCTAAGTGTTTATTGTAACACTTACAGCAGAAACAGTGTTTAGCACAGTTGCAAATTTAAAAATAGGTTGTCATAGCACTCTTTACTGATTTATAAACTAGTAAAATTTCTGTTGTTACTATGTTTTTTCTTTTTATCACATCACTCTGTTTTGCCCAATCTTGCTTTTCATATGCAAACACATTGACTTGCAATGTTTATATCTCAATCGCTACTTTTTAGTTGTTTACAGTTGCTACCCTCTCATTCTTTTGAAATGTTGCGAGTTCGTTGCAGCAAAGTAAATAAACAGTAGCGACAGTGTTCATTGATTTTATAATGAAAGTTCCAGTTGCAAACCTCCCTTGAATACCAGAATATAACTTTGGATGATGTTATCTCCAGTTTAAGTCTGATCTCTCCTCGTTTGTGCGAACAAATAGATCAATTTGCAGATCAAGAGGTTTCTTTTCTCATATCCTGCTGCTATCTTTTCCCTGATGGACATATGGTTTTGTCTAATATCTTTGGCCCCACCGGATATTTTCGGTCACCAGTCTAACAGTGGGTATTCCGACCTGTTCTACAAAATGTGTCTATATGGGGTGCATCTGTGCTTTCCTTCAACACTTCTAATAGGCAAAAAAGAATAGACTTACCACAGCAAATGAAGATAGAGAAGAAGATCAAACCTCATGTCCTGTGTATAGTTGGAATGGAACTGATTTTCGCGCTGATAAGACGTCACTCTCTTGTTGGAGATCACAGAGGCAGGTCACCACTTTGTAAGGGGGTCCACCTATTGGTCCAATGGCGGCTTCCAACAGCATGGCTGAAGGTCTCCTGCGTGTTCTGTCTTATTGTGTGCGTTCAGTTTAAGTTATTTAATTCCAATTACATAACTATATTATTCATTTTAAGTATATATTAATATTCTAATCTTAGTTATTATTATTAAATTTGATTTTACATTGAATCATCATATTTAACTCTATTTTATATTGTGCTTGTTCATTCGGATTCCTGTCGCTTAGAGAGTCTCGCGCCAGCCGTTAACGCGGATCTCACGGTCACAAATATGCCAGTTTTGGTCATTAAAACAGTAATTGACTAAATACTAATTAGATGGCTGCTCCTGCTTGCCCTTTTATCTACAAGTACTTTGTTTATTAAACATTTAATTAGAGTAACATTTCTACCCAGAGGTCATGACCACTAAATTTACAAAGATAGGCCAACATACCCAAGTTAAAGTAGTTTTATATGATCATGCCATAGTTCCTATGTACACTTAGCTAGAAAATATTACAATAACCAGAGGTTTAGACTTCACCCTATTTAGGCTTGGTCGACACTAAACGGAAATTCCCTATCGAGCCTGTACACACTAAGTACACTAGAAATAATGCCTATTAGTTAGTGGGAGCTCTAAAGTCTCAGTCGGTGTGTCCAATGCTCCACTCAGAACCGGCTTTAGTCCGCTGCTGTTATGTATACCCTGTCTTGTTTCACTGTTGCCCTTTTGTTTGCCATTTTGTCACTTTTGCATTTCTTAGTTTTCACTTTAGTCCCTTATGTAACTCCATAGTCCCCTTGTTAGCGTTCGTGTTTTCTGTCATTGTTTTCACCTGCCCTCATTAGTTTGCCTTTTGCTTCTGTTAATCACCTTGTTATCTTGTTTGAGTTCTGTTCGTTCATTGGCCCCTTTTTTCCCATGTTTATGTATTTATACCCTGTTTCTTTGTTCAGTCCTTGTCTATCGTTGTTTGATGTCAGCCTGGTGTGTGTTTCCTTCCCGAGTCCTCTGTTTGTTTACATCGTGTTTAGTTAGCAGTTTTTTATGTTTGATTTTCCCATTGTGGGTTGTTCCTTTGTGTTTACCTGTTTTTTTAATTAAATAAAGTTTAAACTGCGTTTGGATCCGCATCTCCTCGTCTGCCTCGTTGCTCAAGCGTTACAGAACGATAGAACCACACATGGATCCAGCAGCTATACGGGCCAAATGCCGGCTGCTCAACTTGCGGCAAGAAGACCAGCCTTTGGTAGACCACGCTCTCTACTTTCTCCTCCTGGCGACCTTTACGGACTTCCCGGACTCTGCATTGGTGTTTTTTTTTAAGGACAGCTTAAATCCCTTGCTGAGGGAGCGGGTGCCACAGGCAACGCCCGGCTGCACTCTCCGCGACTACCTGGAGACGACCCTACTAGCGTGCAGCTCACCGCTCCCTGTCACACCAGCCTCACCTGTCAGCGAGCAACCCCCCACGCCAGTGGCTTCTCTTGAACCTGCACAGTCCACTTCGTCCGCCCGGAGGAGGAGGAAAAGACAGGCTTCCGCCTCCCGGCCCACGCCTGCCCCGGTCTGCGCGCCAGAGCCCTTGCCTGCCCCGGTCTGCGCGCCAGAGCCCACGCCTGTCACAGTGAGCGAGCCAGCGGCCACGCATGTCACAGTGAGCGAACCAGCGCCTACGGCCTCTACCGTCAGCGAGCCTGAGCCCTCGTCAACCACGGTCAGCGAGCCTGAGCCCTCGTCAACCACGGTCAGCGAGCCTGAGCCCTCGTCAACCACGGCCAGCGAGCCTGAAGCCACGCTGACCAGGAACAGCATCCCAGCTTCGCCAGTCGCATCAGCCCGGAGGAAGAGGAGAAAGGGAGTGGTCTCTGCACTCCAGCCTCCGCCTGCCGCAGCCCCATGCCCTAAACCCCCCTTGGCTCTGCCCTCAGCGCCCGGCGAACCCAAGCCGGCACATACCACGGTAACCCAGCCAGAGCCTGTAGCCTCAGACGTCAGTGAGCCAGTGCCGATAGCCTCAAACGTCAGTGTGCCAGCGCCTGTAGCCTTGACCGTCCCTGAGCCAGCGCCTGTAGCCTCGACCGTCCCTGAGCCAGCGCCTGTAGCCTCGACCGTCCCTGAGCCAGCGCCTGTAGCCTCGACCGTCCCTGAGCCAGCGCCTGTAGCCTCGACCGTCCCTGAGCCAGCGCCTGTAGCCTCGACCGTCCCTGAGCCAGCGCCTGTAGCCTCGACCGTCCCTGAGCCAGCGCCTGTAGCCTCGACCGTCCCTGAGCCAGCGCCTGTAGCCTCGACCGTCCCTGAGCCAGCGCCTGTAGCCTCGACCGTCCCTGAGCCAGCGCCTGTAGCCAGGACCGTCCAAGAGCCAGCGCCATTGGTCATGCCCGTCCTAGAGCCAGCGCCTCCCGAGCCTTCCAGGGCTCCGCCTCCCGAGCCTTCCAGGGCTCCGCCTCCCGAGCCTTCCAGGGCTCCGCCTCTCGAGCCTACCAGGGCTCTGCCTCCCAAGTCTCTCAAGTCTCTCGAGTCTTCCAGGGCTCCTCCTCCCGAGCTTTCCAGAGCGCCGCCTTCCGAGTTTCCCGAGCTTTCCAGAGCTCCGCCTTCCGAGTTTCCCGAGCTTTCCAGAGCTCCGCCTTCCGAGTTTCCCGAGCTTTCCAGAGCTCCGCCTTCCGAGTTTCCAGAGCTTTCCAGAGCTCCGCCTTCCGAGTTTCCAGAGCTTTCCAGAGCTCCGCCTTCTGAGCTTTCCAGAGCTCCACCTTCTGAGCTTTCCAGAGCTCCGCCTCCTGGGCTTTCCAGAGCCCCACCTTCCGAGCTTCCTGAGCTTTCCAGAACTCCGCCTACCGAGCTTTCCAGAGCTCCGCCCCCCGAGCTTCCCAAGGCTCCATGCCTCTCGAGCCTTCCAGGGCTCCGCCTCTCGAGCCTACCAGGGCTCCGCCCCTCAAGCCTCTCGAGTCTTCCAGGGCTCCGTCTCTCAAGCCTCCCAAGCTTTCCAGAGCTCCGCCCCCCCGAGCTTCCAAGGCTCCATCCCTCACATGCCTCTCGAGCCTTCCAGGGCTCCGCCTCTCAAGCCTCTCGAGCCTACCAGGGCTCCGCCCCTCAAGCCTCCCAGGGCTCCGCCTCTCAAGTCTCTCGAGTCTTCCAGGGCTCCGTCTCTCAAGCCTCCCGAGCTTTCCAGAGCTCCTCCTCCCGAGCCTCCTGGGGCTCCGCCTCTCGGGCCTCCCAGGCCTCCGCCTCTCGAACCTCTCGAGCCTTCCACGGCTCCGCCCCCAGAGCCTCTCGAGCCTCCTGCGGCTCCGCCTCCGGGGCCTCCTGCGGCTCCGCCTCCGGGGCCTCCTGCGGCTCCGACCCCGGAGCCTCCTGCGGCTCCGCTTCCAGAGCCTCCCGAGCCTCCTATGGCTCCGCCTCCCGAGCCTCCTACGGCTCCGCCTCTCGAGCCACTCACGCCTTCGACAGCTCCACCCTCAGAGCCTCCTACGTCTCTGCCCCCAGAGACTCCAGAGCCTTCCTGGTCTCCGTTCCTAAAGCCTCCCACGGTGCCGCCTACCTCGGCTCCGCCTCCTGAGCCTCCTTCAGCTCCACCTCCTGAGCCTCCCTCAGCTCCGCCTTCTGGGCCTTCTGAGCCATCACCTCCCAGGCCACCAAAGCCGGCCTCTATCCTGTGGCCTCCTCCCAGGCCTCCTGACCCGGTCCCTGTCCTGTGGCCTCCTCCCAGGGCTTCTGACCCTGTTCCCGTCCTGTGGCCTCTTCCCAGACCTCCTGACCCAGTCCCAGTCCCGTGGCCTCTTCCCAGGCCCCCTGACCCAGTCCCTGTCCTGTGGCCTCCACCAGGCCTCCTGACCCTGTTCCCGTCCTGAGGCCTCCCCCCTGGCCTCCTGACCCAGTCCCTGTCCAGTGGCCTCCTCCCAGGTCCCCCAAACCTGTCCTTGCCCTGTGGCCAGCTCCCAGGCCTCCTGCACCTACCCTTGCCCGGTGGCCAGCTCCCAGACCATCGAAACCTGTCCCTGCCCGGTCGATACCTCCCTGGCCCCCTAACCCTGTCCCTTTGTGCCCCCAGGGACTGCCTAATGGGCCCCGTGGACTGTCTCATCTCCATTTGTGCCCTCGTGGACTGTCTCATTTCCCCCCTGGACTTCCTGTCTGCCCCTTGCACCTCCATGACCTGCCTGTCTTGCCCTCTGTGCCCCCCTGGTCTGTCTGTCTGCCCATGTGCCCACTTGGACTGTCTGTTTGCCCCTGGTGCCCTCATGTTGTTTTTGTGGGTTTTTGTCTTTTGTTTTTTGTCTTCTAGGATCATCTGGAAGCCGATCCTTTGAGGGGGGGCTCTGTTATGTATACCCTGTCTTGTTTCACTGTTGCCCTTTTGTTTGCCATTTTTGTCACTTTTGCATTTCTTAGTTTTCACTTTAGTCCCTTATGTAACTCCATAGTCCCCTTGTTAGCGTTACGTGTTTTCTGTCATTGTTTTCACCTGCCCTCATTAGTTTGCCTTTTGCTTCTGTTAATCACCTTGTTATCTTGTTTGAGTTCTGTTCGTTCATTGGCCCCTTTTTCCCATGTTTATGTATTTATACCCTGTTTCTTTGTTCAGTCCTTGTCTATCGTTGTTTGATGTCAGACTGGTGTGTGTTTCCTTCCCGAGTCCTCTGTTTGTTTACATCGTGTTTAGTTAGCAGTTTTTTATGTTTGATTTTCCCATTGTGGGTTGTTCCTTTGTGTTTACCTGTTTTTTTAATTAAATAAAGTTTAAACTGCGTTTGGATCCGCATCTCCTCGTCTGCCTCGTTGCTCAAGCATTACAGCTGCAAACCTGGTCAAAGATTTGCGGAAACAAGGACTTAACGTAATCTACTAAAGACAATAGTTTCAGAGTAAATCAGAATAAACTCAAATGTACCAATTTATTGACCAGGTAACATAATAAATTAATCAATTCCAATTAGACAGTGATAAGTCAAATTATCATTTTATTAAAACCTAAGAAATTCAAATTGCCATTACCTGATATAAACTACACACAGTAAACTGTGTTGGATCGTCTGACCACAGAGAACCATGAACAATGTGTCACATCTCCTTAAATACCCAAACCATGATCATAGGGAATTTTGGGAGTGGTTAGGTTTGGAAGTCCTGGGGACATACCTCATTAACATACAGGCATACAGAATAGGGACAGACCTCCAGAATTATACAGCATTTGGCAAAGACCTTATAACCTTGCTGTCATTACGTTTTACACACCTGGGAGAAAGACCACTATACCAGACACACTGAGACATTTTAAATGATACCAAACATGTTACACTAGTTACATTATTTGTATACATCAGGTATGGTCTTTTGTTACATACAGATCTTAGGTGAGATTGAGGTGATTCTGAGCTGAAGGGGAATAGATGAGGAGGAGAGAGGAGAAAATGGGACAGATGTGGAAGGGCAACAGTGAGGTGTGAATTTGCAATCTTTACTCGTGGGGTGTGGTGCCTCAGGAAGAGTTGCTAGTTGTGAGAAAGTTCATATGTTGATTTTCTCAAAGATGATACATTTGCTCATTGCCTTTGAATGCAAACACATTGGCACCCCGCCTTACAGTAAGACATAGCTATAGATCAAGATGATATAGAGCTATAGCTACTGGGTTAAGGGTAGGAGTAGGGATTAGGTAGAGGTTAAAATTTCCTCTTGTTATGTTCTCCCTAAACTCAATTTGTGGAACCTATGAGTCGGTATGTTCCCTAACACTATTATGTATGTGCCAGGACCCAGACCAACAAATTAAAATGTTTTATAGTCTTATTCCTTTTCCACCAGTTGACAGCAGAGAGATCCCAGGCAGATGTTGGGCCACATCCCACAGCTGGACTGTGGGTTACCAGGGAACCTCACGCTACCTGCTTTTCAAGGTAAGTTCTATCCACCATATTACCTATTAATGTATTTTAAGGATAAATTCCTCAATATAACCACAACTCTGTCTATCCCTGTGAGCTCATGTGGAAGTAAACAACATGTGTTTTGCTTTCAAAGTTTTAGGTAACAATACCTCCCATGCTCCCCTCAGCAAACAGACCACTGCTCCATTGAATGCCATGAAAAAACTAGGGCCAGGTAAGTGCTATAACCATATAAGGGTATTGGGGTAGACATACATACATAAATGCTTTAAGGGACTGACATACAGTCCTAAAATTATATATATATATATATATATATATATATATATATATATATATATATATATATATATATATATTTTATATCAAGCTCTCAAAAAAAACGTTCCAGTAACATACATGCAAGAGAGAGTAAGTGCTTTTCAAATTCCAATCATAAGGGGGTATATCATTCTACCCAAATGTCTTCCAAACCAAATAATTTAAAATTACATTAATTTAAATAATCCACAACACAAAAATATCAAATTAATCTGGGGTGCTCAAAATAAAAAAGACTGAGGACAAGGATACAGGGCAAACTTAAGGGTAGGCCAGTTTATTCATATACATGATGTTAATATGTAAGAGATTTTCTGTTACCGTAAGATTATTACAGGTGTTAACCATGTTGTTTCACCTATGCTTGGAGTGACACGTAAGGGAGATAAAACTCCCAATTTATCTCTCTGTAAATTATGCTGTAGCTTTATCCTAGGGTGGTGGTTGTTCAGCACATCCACAAATGCTAAAATGAATCCTCAGTGTGCATCCAGATCCCAAAGAAGTCGTCTAGATACTGCTTGTACACCAGGGGCATTTTGCTACAGGGGCATTTTGCTACACTTACCTAACCCTAACCCTAATCAGCCTTAGGATTAGGGTAGGGTTAGGTTTTTAGGGGCAGTACCCCCGCCACAGTTTAGTTAGGGGGCTCGCAGAAATGCACTGACCGACGCATGTGTCCTGTGAACTAATGGACTTCTGCCTAAATTTAAAAAGGGTTTCTAGTGCATCCCATCTTCCTCTATTATAAACCATACTTTGTTCCGATGCCTGCATCTGTGGGGTACAGATGCAGGCATACTTTGTTCCGATGCCTGCATCTGTACCCCACAGATGGCCTTAGCAACATGCAGCAACTATGTTTTTTCTTAAAGGAAAAGGATCCCAGAAAATAATTAAGGAACTTGTGCACACAACTTTTCTTTTTTACAAGCTGAATTCTGTATCTGCCTAATCTAGCACCTCCCGGATGGCCTTAGCGATATATGGCAACTAGGCTTAAAGAAAAGGAGATAGAGAGAGAGAGAGAGACCAGAACCCTTTGTGTATAAGCCGTATCCTATCTAATTGCCTAAACCTGTACCCCCCAGATGGCCTTAGTGATATGTGGCAAGTAGGCTTTAAGAAAAAAAAATATTATTTTTCATTTAGACTCCCAGCAGAAAGGATTTCTTTAAAGGGAAAACTTAGTGACACCTCATCAGTAGTAAGCCCCAGAATCCTCAGGTATTTCAGCCTTTTCTTACTATACTCCTTCCTCTGGGGAGGCCCGCCATAGGGGATCAGTCCCAGGCGTGTGTCACAATGCCCAAATACTACCTCTCTTTTCCAGAACTGCAATGTATATTTTGGTCTGGTTTATCCCCTGCTCTAAAGTTATTTCTGCATGCAACACACCTACCTACCTTTGTACAACATCTATTTACCATTAAAAAAAAATTAGGAATGAATAATGGCCCCTGGATAGCTTTCTATTTGGAGGTCAGGATTCTTAAAAGGGGGCATTTTGGACAGATTAGAGTCCCCGATAATGAGCCATTTTTTCGGACAGTCAGCTTCCATTCTATCATTTTTCTGGACATGTTTAGGTGTCTATTCGGTCCGTCCTCCCGGGAGTCACGTTGTGCTCCAGAAGGTGTGTTGAGTTCGACACTTAAACAAGCCTGTGTGGCTGTCCTGAGGCTGGTGACTTTTTTGGGGCTTAAGGTGACTCTTTGTGAGCCGAGATTATCCCGTTCGCACTCCCCTTGATCCTCAATAAGGATGAGGTCATGTTCCTGTCTGACACAGATTGGAATGAACGTGAGGAGTGCGTTGTTCTTTTGGGAAGGCAGTAAAATTTAAGGTAATATCTAAATGGCTGTCCGAGTCCTCCTCTCTAATAGGAGACCAATCGTTCGGTGGGTCTGTCATTGTGAATGCTGTTTTGGTCTGTTTTGTTACTAACGGAGTAGATATTTCAGACAGAAATCGTGAATCCGTCCTAGTGTGCACCAAATCCTGCACCGTAACGGTATTAGCTGTTGTGTTTCCTGGGAGAGGAGGAGCAGGAGAGAGATTTTGGATCTCCCCTTAAACCCTCGTTTCACCAGAATCCACGGCAGGAATGGAGGTGTGCCATTTCTCCCCTACCCACCTGTGAGCCTTGTGTATCGTTTTGTCTTTCAGTCTTTTACCAATACCACGTTTAGCCCATAATATGGCCATATTAAGACATTCCTTCCAGCCCTGGGAGGGAATGTGCTGGAGATTAGCCATTTCTTCTACCAATGCATCTTCATAATGGTCTTCATAAGCCCAGTTTTTGGAATTTCCTTCAATAAGGGCTTGTGGCAAAGCTGGTTTGATGACCTCTGACAGGTGTTTTTCAATTTTGGCAATTGCAGAAGGCTGTTCCTGTCTGATATTATTTTTGTGATGCACCAATTTGATGATTTTAAATAAGGTACAGGTTTTTGTTACAAAGTCAGGGTTGGATGAATGCTTGGGCTTTATGTTTTGTTTCTGATGTGTGTCTTTATTTTGCAGGTGTGAACGCACTGACCGTGTTTTGTTCTGCACCCATCCCCGTGGTTCCTTCATAAAGGATTTTTGCTGGGACATCAATGTAAATGAATGAGTTCAAAAAATTGTGGTCTACCAGACCACTGATAAGATGGAGCTACCCTCATGTGGCCACCATATTTAACTACATGCTCATAGGAAATCACTCTCTCTCCCTGTGCATGATGTTGGGCCTGATGGCCACCATATTTGATTGTGTCTGCATGGGAGAATGCTCTTTCTCTCTGTGTATGATGTTCAGTGCCGCGGTAGGAACGCAGCATAGGCCAGACTGTGCCATGCCTGGCAAGCCTGCGACCACGTGTGACCACCATCCAACCGTCCCTTTCTGTCCAAACCATTGCTTTAGGAAATGTTCTTGTGAATGTATAAAATATGAAAATAAAAGTAAAGATTTTTTCTTGAAAAAATTGAACTCAGGTAATTATATCTCAAAATTTGTCTTGTGTTTTTTTGTAATTTATCTGTCAAATCAAGGCGAGTCTTATCAAATCAAATAAAAATGCTTTTATGTTTTTATATGAACAGGCTGTAGCTCTAAATGTGAAAACAAAAGCAAGGATTTTAAGGTAAGTAAAACAAAAAGTTTGTGTGGCTTATATGTAAATATTTTTTTTAATCTAAACAAATCAAATAGCTTTTTCTAAGTTTATTATGTGAAAAAAATTGTAAACTGAACAAGCCGTTGCAACGTTTCGGTTCTTTTGGAACCTTCTTCAGGCAGGTGTAACAAGGTTAAAATGGTATTATTTCACAAGATTTTTCTGTTATTATACAGTTAAGGCTGTTCTACAATTGTTTAAACAAGTGTTTATAAAAATACATTAAAAAGGGTCTGTAAGGAGGTGATGGTTCAACCTTTCCCCACCCCCTCCCATTGTTGCCAACTTAGCGACTTTGTCGCTATTTTTAGCGACTTTTCAGACCCCTTTAGCGACATTTTTTCAAAAAAGCGACTAGCGACAAATCTAGCAACTTTTTGGACAAACCTTAGCAACTTTCCAAATTCCAAATATCGCCAGTACTGCAAGCGTGAGGTCTTACTTCCCCGCTGCATCTGCTCTGTTCAGTGAGCGGCTGAGAGGAGCAGCACATTCCGTTGACTGCACGCCAGCGGACATAGACATGAATGAGCTGCGCATGTGCACGCTGTGTTAGCAGGAACCAATCAGTGATCACATATCAGCTGCCTTCTCCTTTGTTTTAATTCAAAACATTTAATTTGGCCTTTTTTCGGCTATATACTTACATAAAAACAGTATGAGCACGGTTTAGGGGAGATAACCGTTATTATAAACTAAAGTAGGCTACAGTACCGAGAAATTAGGCAGAATGCAAATACGACGCGATGACGTATTTTAATATGCTAATGACGCATGACGTCATCTGGCGACATTTAGCTACTTTTCGAGCAGGCTTTAGCTACTTTCCATTGAAAATAGTTGGCAACACTGCCCCCTCCTTTTACAACAAAGTGGTTCGGGCCAGGCAGCTATATCTGACGTGTTGCTCTTTTAGCGGCCTCTTTTTCCGGCCTTTCTTCCAAACGAAGAGTGTAACTGATGTGTGAGTTGAAGCTGGCGTGACGGCCTGTTTATATAAAAATACATTCTCTATGTAGACCAAATCTGGCGCTCTCCTGTCGT
Organism: Xyrauchen texanus; assembly: GCF_025860055.1. NCBI lineage: Eukaryota > Metazoa > Chordata > Actinopteri > Cypriniformes > Catostomidae > Xyrauchen > Xyrauchen texanus. The sequence goes on from NC_068297.1 coordinate 43,510,855, forward strand.
TCTTCACTGATTTCCAACACAACGCAGACTACAGAAGCACACTGGTGCTGTGATCCGTTCGATTGTTCAGCTGCTGCCGAACTCCCGAGATTGCTGCACGGAGATTAGAAGACGTCGGATCTCACCGCTTTCCCGCTTCATCGAGAGGACGCACGGAATGTTGCACGGAGATTAGACGACGTCGGATCGTGCCGCTGTTCCGCTTCATCGAGGGGACGCACAGACTGATGTTACAGATATTTGAAGACGTCGGACTTTGCCGTTTTATGTCGTTATATTTGTGCCTCATTCCTGAGCGAGTAATTGTAAGTTTTGAGCACAGAGAACTATATTTTGCAAGCACATTGCATTATATTTTGAACAGAAATGAACAATCGCAAATAAAAAAATCATTTGAGCAAAGAAAAAACGATTCCGTGCTCAATAAATGCATTTGCTATTATCCATATTAACGTGCAATAATAACCCTCTCACGCAGTTTACTCAGGTGCTCTCACAAATTTATTCTCTGCGCTCTGTTAAGTCCCTCTCTCTCTCTCTCTCTCAACCTCTTAATTCTGTGCGCGCTCAACTCTAGACACACACACGCGCGCTCAACTCTTCAAACACATGCGCGCGCTCAACTCTTCAAACACATGCGCGCGCTCAACTCTTCAAACACATGCGCGCGCTCAACTCTTCAAACACACGCGCGCTCAACTTGCAACAGCGTTACAAGTGTGCCACAAAATCAACCAATCGGAAAAGTAAAGGTCAATTGTGATTGGCTGTTGGTCTCCAATCACCACGCAACACAAAGAAGACGAAAAATTTATTTTATGGATAGATGTCTTCTCTAGCCACCATCAAACATGACAGAGTCAAATGGTGAAAACTGCAACAATATGCCACAACGTCAGGTGAGTTAGTAATTTCTAGTTTTATGATGTTATGGTTTTCTATGCCTTTGATGAAACCCTGCTATTATCTACGGAAGCGTATTGCATTCACTTGAGAAAAAAAAAATCTACTCTGTTTTTCTGAATTAACGACTTAATTATCTCAGAATTACGAGATAATTTTTCATTAAAAAAAAATATTTTGTTCTGTTTTTCTGAATTAATGAGATCCCTCAAAATCCTGCCAGGAGCTCTATTTTAGCTGGATGCGCATGAATTTATAGAGATATATTTTAAACTTGGCCTTCAATACAAAGACATTACTATGACATTTGTAATACTGTCATGGCTGAGACACACTTTGATCTTCCAAAGGACACTAATTACACAAGAACTACCGGAATTCTAGAACTACTAGAATGGATATAGCGGTCATTCTGACCGTTCATACTAGACTGTACCAAAATGTCATGTCATATTTACATTCGAAACTTCTATTGAGGTTTTAGAATGAAGCTTCTAATGTCTGTCGTCATATTTTATGGCGTCATCACCCTAAAAATGTATTGAATAAAATAGAATAATATGGATCAAATGGAGCGCCAAGCGAACGCAGATAGTCCTACATAATACGATCTTTTTTTGTAATATATATGCTAGACTATATAAATACATAGGCCTATATATATATTATATATTAGCTGCTAGACTGCCCCGGAAGGTGCGTGCCTCGCTTTGTGTACAGCAAGTTTTTTCCACCACAGTGAAAATGTTTTCGAAAGTCTAAACGCCAACAAACATGGATTGAGGCGGAATATTTCGTTAGATAAAAACATGTTGTGAATTTTGGAAATTATTACATCTATCCTTTTTCAAAACATGTTGACTTTTGGACTTTACAACGCTCAAATTTGGACTTTACAACGATCAAATTTGTATCTGTAATTAGCTACAATAGCAAGTTCTGTGGTTGTCGATGAACCAATACATTTTCACATTCATTAGAATTAAAATTTCGTGTCCTGGTGTTTATTATTAATATAACAGATTCATTTATTCATGGATTTGATTCCAGTGGTGGCTGCATAGGATTGTTTCTAATTTCCAATAACTCCAGAGCGTTGTAAAGTCCAAAAGTCAACATGTTTTGAAAAAGGATAGATGTAATAATTTCCAAAATTCACAACATGTTTTTATCTAACGAAATATTCCGCCTCAATCCAGGTTTGTTGGCGTTTAGACTTTCGAAAACATTTTCACTGTGGTGGAAAAAACTTGCTGTACACAAAGCGAGGCATGCACCTTCCGGGGCAGTCTAGCAGCTAATATATAATATATATATAGGCCTATGTATTTATATAGTCTAGCATATATATTACAAAAAAAGATCGTATTATGTAGGACTATCTGCGTTCGCTTGGCGCTCAATACATTTTTAGGGTGATGACGCCATAAAATATGACGACAGACATTAGAAGCTTCATTCTAAAACCTCAACAGAAGTTTCGAATGTAAATATGACATGACATTTTGGTACAGTCTAGTATGAACGGTCAGAATGACCGCTATGGCCATTCTAGTAGTTCTAGAATTCCGGTAGTTCTCGTGTAATTAGTGTCCTTTGGAAGATCAAAGCGTGTCTCAGCCATGACAGTATTACAAATGTCATAGACAGTAATGTCTTTGTATTGAAGGCCAAGTTTAAAATATATCTCTATAAATTCATACGCATCCAGCTAAAATAGAGCTCCTGGCAGGATTTTGAGGGATCTCATTAATTCAGAAAAACAGAGCAAAAACTTTTTTCCATGAAAAATTATCTCGTAATTCTGAGATAATTAAGTCATTAATTCAGAAAAACAGAGTAGATTTTTTTTTCTCAAGTGAATGCAATACGCTTCCGTAGATAATAGCAGGGTTTCATCAAAGGCATAGAAAACCATAACATCATAAAACTAGAAATTACTAACTCACCTGACGTTGTGGCATATTGTTGCAGTTTTCACCATTTGACTCTGTCATGTTTGATGGTGGCTAGAGAAGACATCTATCCATAAAATAAATTTTTCGTCGTCTTTGTGCTGCGTGGTGATTGGAGACCAACAGCCAATCACAATTGACCTTTACTTTTCCGATTGGTTGATTTTGTGGCACACTTGTAACGCTGTTGCAAGTTGAGCGCGCGTGTGTTTGAAGAGTTGAGCGCGCGTGTGTGTCAAGAGTTGAGCGCGCACGGAATTAAGAGGTTGAGAGAGAGAGAGAGAGAGGGACTTGACAGCGCAGAGAATAAATTTGTGAGAGCACCTGAGTAAACTGCGTGAGAGGGTTATTATTGCACGTTAATATGGATAATAGCAAATGCATTTATTGAGCACGGAATAGTTTTTTCTTTGCTCAAACGATTTTTTTATTTGCGATTGTTCATTTCTGTTCAAAATATAATGCAATGTGCTTGCAAAATATAGTTCTCTGTGCTCAAAACTTACAATTACTCGCTCAGGAATGAGGCACATATATAACGCCATACCGTTTTGCCGCTTCATCGAGGAGACGTATGAACTAAGCATACGGTATTTTTGGGCCAGCAAAAATAAGACGCACCAAGGAAATATTGATTTGATTTGAAAGCATCTTAACTGTTTTAAGTGATTGATCAATTTATTAGAGATGTCAAATCAATGTGCTAATTCATTTATTCAGTTGTGAAAAAAATATATAGCCTACATTTGTTTTTAGTTTTTTTTGTTTGGTAATTAATGATGCACTCTAACAATGATACCAGTAATTTTGGTGGCTAGCATTTGGGGAGAGGCAGAGGGGTTTTGCCATTTAGTGCTCCGTGTACTCCTGGGAAAACGAATAGCATTGATTATGATGCTAACAGAGTACATTTTTCTACTCCAGTGTCTCACGATATACCACCACTTGAAATGAGCTTATCAGAATCTACTGTAGCACTATCTAATGAACAGGTAAAACAACTGAGCTCTGATATCAGTCAGTCGATTAAAGCCAGCTTGTTTCCTAACAGTCAGCTACCTACATCCGCCTTGTTTCATGACTGTCAGAGGTGCTCACAGGTGAATCAGTGTGGTGCCACCATCATCGATGCTTCAAAGATGAATCTTGTTCTGAAAAGTGGTAGAGAGCCACCTTACTTTCGTGGTGACAGCTCAGATAAGTGTTCAGTCTTTGAATGGGAAGATTTGATGAGAGCTTACCTTGAAAAAGGGAATTATTCTGATTTAAAGCGCGTTGATAAAATCATAAACAAATCGATGGGCCGTGCAAGGGATGTCATTCAGATATGGCTGCGCAATAGCGCCTCAGTCTCTAGGAGTGGTGATGTAGATATGGTGTTCCGTATCCTCAAACAGCACTTTGGGGGTGTGATATCCACAGGTCTTCCTCTGGCTGACTTTTATGCTACCAAGCCATATCATAATGAAGGCCCTTTTGATTATTGGATCAGATTAAACAAAGCTGCTGACCTAGCTGAACAGCATCTTAAAAGTGAGGGCAGAACATTGCAAAATCGGGGCATGGAGCTTGCAGTTATGTTCATACGAAATTGTCCTGATAAAGGTCTCTCCATGATGTTCTTGAGCAAACCACAGCGTGAGTGGACAACTGCAGAGGTACAGGATCGTTTGGATGAATTTGTGAGGGACTGCAAAGTTTACGAGTGTCAGCTGTCACAACAAACAGCTAGTTCTGTCATTACTGATGTGGGTGGTACACCACCTGGTAGAACCCAAGTGGTTAGGACTTCAGGGGGTGCAGTTGAGCCTGATCATGCAACATGTGAAAGTAACACAATGGATAGTATACTAAATATGCTGGAGAAAGCATTGTCATGTAAAGCACAGTCCTCCAAAGCAGTGGTGCATCGCAAACAGAATGTTAAGAGACCACAGGTGTGTAAAGTCTGCCAGAGTTTTGACCACAGCACGGTTGCTCACTGTAGATTGCACAAATTGTGCTTCACTTACTACCTTCCTGGACATACACGTGACATGTGTGAGATGTCTGCGTCACAGGTTAGACCAAACAGCTCGACTGCTGCTGTCGATGGTCACAGTCAAAGGCCCCCTCAGGGAAACTTTTGAGCCTCCATCTGGAGGAGGGCGATGGTAGGCACATGAGTTCAACCTCCTTTGATAGTGATGACATTGAGTCTGTATATGCTTTCTTTTGTGAAAATGTCCCAAAGTCTAGCAAAGTAATCTTGCAAAACACCATGAGAACAAGCTCAAAGTGAAAGTTTTTCTACACTAATATTTTAGTGCAGGATAAAGTTGAGTTGAAAGGAATGATGGATACTGGGTCGATGGCGACTACCATCAGTGCTGATATAATACCCATGTTAAAACAAGCAGGCGTGATGACAGAAGACATGCTGGCCCCTGCGGATATTGTTTTAGTGGGTTGTGGGGGTAAACAAACCAGTCCTTTAGGACTATGTGATTTAAAACTTGAAGTTTATGGGTACAAGTTTTTAGTCCCAGTCCTGTTTGTTGAAGGACAGATTGATCCCATTGTTTTGGGTACAAATGTGCTTAAGCCACTTATATGACATTTCAAGTCAAATTATGGATTTTGGCGTGTAATGAGTAAACCTGATGCACCGGGCCAGAGTGACAGTAGCCAGTTTCTTCGTCTTCTGTCTAACCTAGAAAGATGGCGAGGGGAGTCCATCCCAGACAAGGTCGGAACTCTGAAGTTGAAAGGTGCTGTGACTCTTCAGCCTATGACTGAGCATTTGGTGTGGGGTCGTTTACCGACGGGTACTGTGTTATCAGCTGGTAGTACGGTACTCGTTGAGCCATGTGCATCACCATGTGTGAAAAAACGAATAATGGTTGGGCGAATAGTTTCTCCACTGTGGGGAGATTGGTGGCTACCCATGAAGATTATCAACCCCACTACTGCAGAAATAACTCTACGCAGAAACTCAAAAATTGCAGATGTTTTCCCCTGCGTTGCTTTAGAGGATTTTGATCAGTTGTCTGATACTTTGACTGTTCACCAAAATGTGGGGGAAGTGCGAAGTAATAGTTCCTGTGGTAGCCTTACTGCCAGGAGCGTGTGCAGTGACATCTGTAATGTGAATGATAAGCTGGAAAAGCTAGGGCTTAGCTCCATTCCAATTGATGGCTGTGAAGTTTCTTGGCAGTGTAAAGAGAGACTTGTTGATTTGATTGGGGCCTATGAGTCTGTCTTCTTGAGACATCATCTAGATTGTGGTGAGGCGCAGGATTTCTGCCATCGTATTAGACTAACAGACGACCGACCATTCAGGTTACCATATCGCAGAATATCGCCTGCTCATTATCACAAACTGAAAGAGACCTTGGACGAGATGGAGGCAAAAGACATAATTCATAAATCCTGTAGTGAATTTGCCTCTACCTTGGTTCTCGTGTGGAAAAAGAACGGCGATTTACGAATCTACACAGATTTCAGATGGCTTAATGCCAGAACTGTTAAAGATGCCCATCCACTTCCACATCAGAGCGATGTCCTGGCTGCGTTGGGGGGAAACATGTTCTTTAGCACCATGGACTTGATGGCTGGCTATTACAACATACCCCTCCATGAGCTTGACAGGAAGTATACTGCATTTTCATCACCGTTAGGATTGCACGAGTACAATCGTCTCCCACAAGGACTGTGTAATAGCCCAGCCACATTTATGCGGATGATGCTTACCATATTTGGTGACCAGAACTTTTTGAGTCTTCTGTGTTACCTTGATGATTTGTTGGTATTTGCCAAGTCTGAAGAAGAGAGTTTAGCCCGATTGGAAATGGTTTTTCAACGCTTGAAGGAGCATAACTTGAAACTTTCACCTTCAAAATGTCAGTTTTTGAGGCGCTCAGTTAAATTTCTGGGTCATGTAATTTCCCAACATGGTATTTCGAGGGATCCAGATAAAGTGGAAGCAGTAGTCAAGGTGGTAGAGGCTGATTTAATGGAGTTAGATGGTGTCACTCCATCGCCTTCCAAAATACGTTCCTTTTTAGGGATGGTGATCTACTACCAGCATTTTATTGAAAACTGTTCTGTACTGGCTCTGATTGGTGGTCAGAAAAGGCCTCGGAATTCAAAAGTAGAAAAAGGCCTTTGCTGTCCCGCAAACTTGGCCCAGATGATTGGACCCAGGAGTGTAAACGGGTGTTTCAAAATCTTAAGGCAGCACTTGTTGAGGAGGTACTTGTGGTTCACCCTGACTTTAGTAAGCCGTTCATTTTATCTGTTGATGCGTCTACAGCTGGACTTGGTGCAGTATTGTCGCAATTTCATCACAACAGTGACAAAGCACAACCAATAGCTTTTGCCAGCAAGTCTCTAAATCATGCTCAGGCAAAATACCCGGCACATCGCCTTGAATTATTTGCAATGAAATGGGCAATTTGTAATAAATTTAGCCATTGGTTGCGTGGTCACAGGTTCACTGTGTGGACCGACAACAATCCGTTGAAGTACATACTGACCAAGCACAGGTTGGATGCCTGCGAGCAGCGCTGGGTGGCGCAGTTGGCACCATTTGACTTCGACATACAGTACATTCCAGGCACTAAGAATGTGGTGGCTGATGCCCTCAGCAGAGAGCCTTTTGTGCAGTCAAAAACTTTGCATAGATTTACTAGAGCTCCTTATTCCACCCTTCTTCGGCAGGCAGACAATTTCAAAACGGATGAAGTTCAGACTATGTTTCGGCTTTCAGCAGAGCTCCCTGAGATGAGGGGTGTGAATGCTCAGACTTACACTGGAGACACTACCGTGAAAGCTGTGTGTAATGCATGTACATGTGCGCAGTGATGAGATTTCTGCAGTCCTGCAAACACATCAGCATTGGGAAGATGCAGGTACTATAAGAGCTATTTCACATGTGCAGCACTTAGAATCTCTTGTCGCAGTGGGGCTGAACCCGGTTCCTGTTTTCAATCACGATGAACTTCTTACCAAACAAGTCAATGATGTTGTTGTGGGTCGGGTCAAGTTTTTTATTGACCGCGGTCGTCGTCCCTCTAGGCGTGAAAAAGTTCATGAATCACGTGGGACGTTAAAGATATTGAGACAGTGGGGTAAACTGACCACGCGCCTAGGGATAGTGTATCGTGTGTCCAAGCACCCAGTGACAAAACAGAAAGCTTACCAATATGTTGTGCCTGAATCGCTCCGAATGGCAGTATTGAAAGGCATTCATGATGATGCGGGCCATCAGGGTCAGCAGCGCTCATTGGCGTTGGCCAGACAGAGGTTTTATTGGGATACAATGGCGAAAGATGTCAAGGATTACGTCCACAGCTGTAAAAGATGCATTGTGAGCAAAGCTCCTGAGCCAGAGGCTAGGGCTCCATTAGTTTCCATTACCACTTCGTCACCACTCGAATTAGTCTGTATAGACTTTTGGTCAGCTGAAGACCATAACAATAAATCTGTTGATGTTTTAGTAGTCACTGACCATTTCACAAAGTTGGCGTGTGCATATCCTTGTCCTAATCAAGCTGCGAGGACAGTGGCACGGGTTCTTTGGAATAACTACTTTTGCGTGTATGGTTTTCCTGTTAGCATTCACTCTGACCAGGGCGCCAATTTTGAGTTTATTGATTGCGGAGCTGTGTCAGTTGGCTGGTATTGACAAAACGCACACCACACCATACCACCCAATGGGCAATGGTCAGGTGGAACGAATGAACCGTACTCTTGGTAACATGATCCGTGCACTGCCCCCCAGATCTAAAGTCAGATGGCCGCAAATGTTGAACACCTTAACTTTTGCATACAATTGTACAGTTCATGAAACAACAGGTTTTTCACCTTTCTTTCTCATGTACGGCCGTACTCCGAGACTACCTGTTGACCTTATGTTTGAACCCGTACTTTTGAGTGGAGAAACAGTTGACATTGACAAGTATGTGCAGTCACTCAAGCGATACCTCTGTGAAGCTATGAAACTTGCACAGTCACACTCAGAAAAACAACAACATAAACAAGCAGAATTGTATAACAAAAGGAGTAAGGGCCGACCAGTTGACATTGGGCAAAGAGTTTTGTTGGCCAACAAAGGCGAAAGAGGTAAAAAGTAACTGGCAGATCGTTGGGAAAGTACAGTTTATGTAGTGTTCGACAAAAATTCCTCTTTGAACACGTACAAACTCAGAAGCCCTTTGGGTGTTGTTAAAACAGTTCATAGAAATCTGATTATGCCGGTTGATTTTCTGCCATTGCTTGAAGCAGACGCTGTCGAGGAACAGTTATCCAGTTTGAGTGGTAATGAGCCTGTGGACTCTAGTTTCGAGCAGCTTGCAGAAGAAAGGACTACTCGGTGGGTTGCTGACCTTTCTACAAGCTCTGGTGGTTCTGTAGTAAACAGAGATGAATTGGATGAGCAGAATGTGATGTGTGAGGAAACTGTTCAGGCAAGTGAAGGAGTAGAAGTTGAAGGGGAGTTGGTAACATCTACTATCAGTGAGTGTGATGTTACGTTTACTGGTGTTGACTTCCATGTGGACTATGATAAACACGGTTGTGACTCCTATGAATACAGGAATGGGAATCAGGATGATTCAGCAACAGGTGTCAATTTGAGTGAGGAGTATGTCACTGAGGTTAGAGCAGTTCACGAAGGAAGCACGGTTAATGAGCCTTCCCCTTCTGTACAACCATCTACCTTTGGAAAGGAGTCGTCAGTGGAAAGACCTGATCAGAATGCGGGTTTCCGTACTAGACATGGCAGACTTGTAAACCCGTTAAATAGGCTCATTCAGACTATGTCTAGTCAATTTGTTAAAAATCTTTTTGGGTAAAACAAAATTATACTATGAGTTGTTGATAGATGGTAACTTCTTGTATGATTTTGTTTTTGTTTGTTTGTTTGTTGATCTGTTGTTACTATATCTATTGATACATTTTTTTTCTATTGTAATAAATTGTAATTGTGTATAGTCTGTTAAGACTGGTAAAGCCGTTACATAGGCTCATTCAGACTATGTCAAACCTATTCGTTGTGAATCTCGTTTGGAGATAACGAAATGTTGAGATGATACTGAGATCATGTATTAATATTAAATGTATGTATTTATTTTATTTTTTTTTAATTTTTATTTCTCATGTATTTCATACTTTAAATGTCCTGAAAAAGGAATAATACACATTTGTGTGTAGTCTATGAAGATAGACAATTATGCAATCTTGGATGTAATCTGTCGATAAGATGTGTATATGGCATTTCTTCCTATGGTTGGGTGAAGGAGTAGCTAACCTTTGCCTTTCCTAGTCCTTCTGTGTACAGCAATGATACTGGTAGACTTTCATCAGTCTGTATGTTTGGGGGTTACACCTGATTGCTAAGTGATCTAACTGCAGAGCTGAGTATTTTGTGCACAATTTTGTTTATTTTGTTTCTTTTTGATGATGAATTTAGCTTTTGTATGCTATTCATGATGTTACGCAAAATCTAGTGAAATCAGTGGGGGTGAGTGTAACAAGGTTAAAATGGTTTTATTTCACAAGATTTTTCTGTTATTATACAGTTAAGGCTGTTCTACAATTGTTTAAACAAGTGTTTATAAAAATACATTAAAAAGGGTCTGTAAGGAGGTGATGGTTCAACCTTTCCCCACCCCCTCCTTTTACAACAAAGTGGTTCGGGCCAGGCAGCTATATCTGCCGTATTGCTCTTTTAGCGGCCTCTTTTTCCGGCCTTTCTTCCAAAGGAAGAGTGTAACTGATGTGTGAGTTGAAGCTGGCATGACGGCCTGTTTATATAAAAATACATTCTCTATGTAGACCCAATCTGGCGCTCTCCTGTCGTTCTTCACTGATTTCCAACACAACGCAGACTACAGACGCATACGGTTACACAGGCTTGTTCTAATTTTGAAAAACTAAAATCCCAAAATGAATAAAAGAATGAAAAATAAAGAAATAAATCTCAAAATGAATAAAGAATGCCAAATAAAGAAATTAAAAGAAATCAATGCGTGTTGAGGATCAGAATAGTAGGCTTTGAAATGCAAAGAGCTTTAGAGGCTTTCTTGTTCAAAGCTGGAAGTTTCAGCTGGAAGCAGAGGAAAACACCAGTTCATTGTATGTCTATTAGGTGGGTTATAGCCCCTAATGAGTTTAAGGGGTGGGTCAAAATCTGTGGTTTTAAATCTCTGAGGAGAGATTGAATTGTCACAACCGGTGATGTTTTCATAGTTAGTGGATGATTTATCATGATAATCAGACCTGTTGTTCAGATCCATGTAGTTATGTCTAGTATGATTTGGTTTTTTGGTGAAATTTCTACCACGATGGGGAAAATCACTTGCTTGGAAAAATTCTGGATTGCTGATGATATCAAACTCAGTGTCATAACGATATAGAACGATCCCGTCTAGAGCTGAATGTCCTTGTGTAATCTCTACCATAAAGGGAGAAATCACGTTGGTTTTTAGTGTATTGTCTACCGCGATGTGAAGACTCACGTGCATTAGGGTTGTGCCGATGGACGATATCATCGTCCATCGTGATGGCTGACCAACATCACGATGTAGAGCCACCATCGTGATGCCACGCCCCCTTTTGCGAGTCTTGCTAGTGTGACTCACTAATCCTAGTCTCTTCTATAGTTAACCTAAAAACTTTGCAGGGATTGCTCTGTAAATTAAATTGAGAATATAACTAATGCATATATGCTATTTTAAATACTGTGGTATATGCCAGAGACGTGACGTGTTAGTCTGTGAAAATACCGTGTCAGGCAGGCTACACAAATATTGATCTTGACATTGCTAGCTTCTTGTCTTTTTTTTACATGTCTTACACTGTACATTTAGATTAAAATATGTTATGTTGTAGGCTACAAGAAAATAGCCTTTATTAATTAATTATTAGTAGTTGTAATGTCTCAGAAAATCTTGCTCATTGTCACATAGTACTTGTATACACTAAAGCGGCAGTTTAAGATAAACCCAGACCAGCGAACGTCAAATAACTTTTGTCTGGTTAATACTTTAAAAGAAAAATGTCCTTGGCAATAAATCCACAATGTCAAATCAAATGAAAGAAACAAGGTGAATATGAATAACACACATTTATTAAAACATAGAAGAACAACAAATAAAGAACAGGAAAACGGGAACAACACTCAGACCGAAACTCGGCATTAACATTTCACTTATAATTAGCAGCACAATTAACTTCAGCACAGGCTACAAAATAAATTATGTTATTGAAATATTGTAAAGTGGTCATATGAACTACACAAATGAACGTTTAAAAAATGATATGCAAAATTGAATAGCTCCGCAACGGATGGCGAAAAATGCGTAAAGAATTCTAATATCTTTCACCACAGACCATGTTTAAATTTTGATGTTTCTGGCCAGAAATACCAACATATTCACTTTATCTGGTTTTAATAAGCTGCGGATTGGAGTAACTACACTACCCGCTGTGCTGAAGACCCGCTCGGATGGAGTACTGGTAGTGTATATGCAAAGATATTTCTTGCCATAAACGGAAACCTTTTTTTCGTTCGTTTTCCACCAAGTCAGCGGGTCCTCTTCCCCATCAATGGCCATTTCCTGCAGGTACATGGTCATTTCTGCCTCGACCTTTTGCTCATCAGTGAGTAAAAAAACAGTGAGCAACCGCTTCAGAAGCAGGTGAAAACCTGGCCAGCAGGAGCCATCTCTGCTCTTCAGGACTGTTTTGAGTGTACTGACTGGCACATGTTCAGGGAGGCTGCAACATATGGCGATTCTACCAACTTGGAGGAATACACAGCATCAGTGACCAGCTACATCAGCAAGTGCATTGATGATGTCACTTTCTCCAAGACCATCACCACACGCTCCAACCAGAAGCCGTGGATGACTGCGGAGGTGCGCACGCTGCTGAGGTCCCGAGACTCCGCCTTCAGAGCAGGCGATAAGGCAGCCCTAAGAACAGCTAGGGCCAAACTGTCACGGGCAATCAGAGAGGCAAAGCGCGCACACGCCCAGAGAATCCACAGTCACTTCCAGGACAGCGGTGACACGCGGCGCATGTGGCAGGGCATCCAGGCCATCACCAACTACAGGACAACATCAGTTGTCTGTGACAAAGATGCCTCCCTTCCAGATGCGCTGAACGACTTTAACGCTCGGTTTGAAGTGCAGAACGACGTGATGGCGAGGAAGTCCACCCCTCCTCCCAACGACCAGGTGCTCTGTCTTAGCACGGCAGATGTGAGGAAAACTCTACGTAGAGTCAACCCACGGAAGGCTGCTGGACCAGACAACATTCCTGGCAGAGTGCTCAGAGGATGTGCAGACCAGCTAGCAGATGTTCTTACCGACATCTTCAACATCTCTCTGAGCAGCGCCATTGTTCCAACGTGCTTCAAGGCCACCACCATCATCCCCATGCCAAAGAAGTCTTCAGTGTCCTGCCTCAATGACTACCGTCCCGTCGCACTTACACCCATCATCATGAAGTGCTTCGAGAGGCTCGTCATGAGGCAGATTAAGACCCAGCTGCCCCCTCACTAGACCCACTGCAGTTTGCGTATCGTTCAAACCGTTCAACGGACGATGCCATCACCACAACCCTCCATCTGGCCCTCACCCACCTAGACAATAAGGACTCATACGTTCGAATGCTGTTCATAGATTTCAGCTCAGCATTCAACACAATCATTCCCCAGCACCTGATTGGAAAGCTGAACCTGCTGGGCCTGGACACCTCCCTCTGCAACTGGATCCTGGACTTCCTGACTGGGAGACCTCAGTCAGTCCGGATCGGGAACAGCATCTCCACAACCACCACACCGAGCACTGGGGCCCCCCAGGGCTGTGTGCTCAGTCCACTGCTGTTCACTCTGCTGACTCACGACTGTGCAGCAATGCACAGCTCGAATCACATCATCAAGTTCGCCGATGACACGACCGTGGTGGGTCTCATCAGCAAGAACAAGTCAGCATACAGAGAGGAGGTGCAGCGGCTGACGAACTGGTGTAGAGCCAACAATCTGTCCCTGAATGTCGACAAAACAAAAGAGATGGTTGTTGACTTTAGGAGAGCACAAGGTGAACACACTCCGCTGAACATCGACGGCTCCTCTGTGGAGATCGTCAAAAGCACCAAATTCCTTGGTGTTCACTTGGCGGAGAACCTCACCTGGTCCCTCAACACCAGCTCTATCACCAAGAAAGCCCAGCAGCGTCTCTACTTTCTTCGAAGGCTGAGGAAAGCACATCTCCCAACCCCCATCCTCACTACATTCTATAGAGGGACTATTGAGAGCATCCTGAGCAGCTGCATCACTGCCTAGTTTGGGACTTGCACCGTTTTGGACCGCAAAGCCCTGCAGAGGATAGTGAGGACAGCTGAGAAGATCATTGGGGTCTCTCTTCGCTCCATCAAAGACATTTACAAAAAACACTGTATCCGCAAAGCAACCAGCATTGTGGACGACCCCACACACCCCTCACACAAACTCTTTACCCTCCTCCCGTCTGGCAAGAGGTACCGAAGCATTCGGGCCCTCACGGCCAGACTGTGTAAAAGCTTCTTCCCCCAAGCCATCAGACTCCTCAATACTCAGAGACTGGTTTGACACACACGTGTCCTGAGTTGCACTTTAATTACTGTCACTTTATAACTGTCTGCTACCTCAATAACTGCTATGTGCATAGAACACTATCTCATAGTATGTTATGTTTACACTTTTAGGAACTGTCATCTTTTTGCACTACTGAGTACTGGTCGGCACTGCACTGTGTCTATTGTCCTGTTCATTGTCAGTAATTTGTTGTACTGTCCTGTACTTTTTGCACATGTTTGCACGTGCACTTTATATAGGTATATATAGGTAGTTTATATAGGTATTTTATTTCGTTGTGTAGTCTCATGTGGTCCTATGTTGGTCCTTTGTTGTTTTTATGTAGCACCATGGTCCTGGAGGAACGTTGTCTCGTTTTGCTGTGTACTGTACTAACTGTATATGGTTGAAACGACAATAAAAACCACTTGACTTGACTTGACTTGAAAATAAAGAAATTATAGTCTTTAAGTGGAAAATAGTATTTATGTAAAGAGATATATTAAAATAAAAAGTGCACAACTCTTCTTATGTGAAAGCTAAAAAAAAATGCTTCACGTGTCGTGCAACCTACTGATAAAGCGCCGACGAGTCATTAGTTGGGTTAGTAAAATAACGAAATAATAATTTTTCATATAATTTTTGAAAATTATGTGAAATTATATATATTATATATGCACGGGCCATCTCTCTCACGAAAACCACACACCAGACCCAGATCATACCCGGAACAACAAACAAACACATTATGGTTATTCCAATTAGTGCTTTTGTCATCATGTCTTTGCGCTGCCGGGTTCCTGCGGTTAGGTTTAGGGTTCTTGTGGGGTATTAGTAGCCCAGGGTTCGTATGGTTAGGGTTAGGTTGGGTATTGTTTTAACCCTTCCCTTGTTTAGGGCAAAACCCACTCTGAAATAGAACTACCTGTGTGATGAGAAAGTTACAGAAAAACACTTAACTTTCATTTAGGTTTATTCCAACTAGGGTAATTCCAATTAGGGTTTATACAATCAGGGTTTTGATAATTAGGGTTTTGCACAGTCGGGTTCCTGTGGTTAGGTTTAGGGTTAGGGTTCTTGTGGGAGTTTAGTAGCCCAGGGTTCATGTGATTAGGGTTAGGATGGTTAGGTTAGGTTAGTTTAGGGTTACGTTAGGGTTATGTTAGGCTTAGGGTTAGAGGTTAGGATTAGGTTAGGTTAGGTTAGGTATAGAGGTAATTACGAGTTTCACCCTCATTATGTCCACCCTCATTTGCATATCGGGTCTGATTGGCTGGATTGTTTCACAGATAAATCTTTAGGACGGTCGGTACGATTTTGCCAAGCTTGGTGTCATCGAATTCAGAGTTCCGTCGGCTTTCATGTGACCAGGAGAGATGAACAGAAGAAGAGAGCAATGGAAATGTAGCACTTAAAAAGGATAACAGTCATTTGCATGTAGGTTTTGAGTGGTTTAAAAAAGTCACATGCACACCTTTAAGATTTGCATGAATACGACTGTGGTAATGAATGCATTTTTCACAAGAATGCTGAAATGTTTTTGTAGGAATTGTTGGGTGGGATAAACTCAATCCTTTATTCTTATTATCATTTCATGAAACTTATCGGGCCATGCTTGTGAGGAGGAGATTATTTTGTTAGTTATCTATCTATCTGTCTGTCTGTCTGTCTGTCTGTCTGTCTATCTATCTATCTATCTGTCTATCTATGTCTGTCCATGTCTGGTTTTGTGTGTCTGTCTGTAACTAATTAATAAAGCTTTTAAATAATGTTTAAACTTTTTATTATCATTATAATTATTATTTCATGATATTTCTTTTACTTGTATGTGAGGAGTATTTTTGAGTCCAGTTAATTTTTTATCAAAGATATGTTTCCAAAAATGAAATAAATAAAAAACAAATAACAGAAGGATATTTTGTAGAAAACACATTTTTTAGAAAATAAACTGCATCAAATATTGCCCTATAACTTTTTAAAATAAAGTTACCATAGGTTTAAAGTTGTAAGTAGTAAAGTGTAATTCTCCATCAGTCCACTAGGACTAACCTCAGTCCGCTGGGGTTAGTTGGGGTTAAATCACTAGTTGACCATAACCCCTAGCCCTCTGGGGTTAAAAAAATCTGTAGGTATAGAGGTAAAATCGACTTTCACAATCATTATCTCCACCCTCATTTGCATATCAAATCTAATTGGCTGGATTGTTTCATTCATATACTTGGTATGCTGTTTTTTATGAACACAAGAGTGAATTTGAGACTTTGAAAGCACTAGAAGAGTATTCTCATACTTTTAAACTATCTTTTAAAGAAGAACGGTAAAGTAGAACAGTATCGAGGCTCCATCTAGTGGTCATTTACAGCAACTTCATATTCTGCTCCATAAAGTCAAAAACAGACTACTATATTTTATTCCTACTGTAAGACTATAAATAACAAATGAAAGAAATGAACCCAAGTAAATATAGAAAGACCCTTGGCATATTTTTACTTGTTGGTGAGAAGGATTTTTTTTAGTGCAGTTCATTTTATTAAAGAACTGTTTCCAAAAATGAAATAAATTAAAACAAATAACAGAACGTTCTGATTTGTTGTTGTTGTGAGAAAATAAACTGCATCAAATATTGCCCTAATAACAATTCTCCATCAGTCCACTAGGGCTAACCCCAGTCTGCTGTGGTTAGTTGGGGTTAAATCGCTAGATGACCCTAACCCCTAGCCCTCTGGGGTTAAAACATCTGTTTTCAAAGACTTCAATTTTACACGTGTACCAAAATGTACCAAATTAGAACATTTTTGACCAGAAAATGGGATTTTGGTTTGTGGGTTCCTGTTGGCCTGTGGTATCAATGTACCAAATTATAACTTTTTTGACCAGACAATGGGAATTTTGGGCGTGGCCGGTAGTGCCCCCTAGGGGCGAATGTGGACCATTCTTGGTTTGTGGGTTACTGTTGGCATGTATTATCAATGTACCAAATTAGAATTTTTTTTTACCAGAAAATGGGAATTTTGGCCGTGGCCTGTAGTGCCACCAAAGGGCAAATGTGGGCCAATCTTTGCGCAGTACTTCAGAGTGATGTCATCTTGAAGAATGTTAGGTTTGAAAAACCATCAGTCAAAATTACATTTGATATATTGACACGTATATAATGATAAAATGTGGACATTTACATAAACACGCCCCTTTCAGCCATTTTGAATCATATTAATTTTTACTAAGTAACGTTTTCAAAGTTGTCAATTCTACACATGTGTACCTAATTTCAAGTCAATTGGAGCTACAGTTCAGGAGGAGAAGAGTTTTGTAGGTTTTCCGACACACTTTAAATGGTCAGTGCTTTGTTTTTTAAAATCATTAAAATAGCAACAGATCCAGTGAAAAAAATGGAGATTGAGTGATTGTTTTTACATGCCATTCAAAAACGTGGCATTTTACAATGTAAGAGAGAAATAAATTAACTTAAAATAATACCATTTGTACTTTTCAATTATTGGGATGTCAATGCTCAGGGCAAAGGCTAAATTGTTACTGTCTCTTTAAGAGGCTTTTATCGCATGATACGATATTCAAGGCACAGTTCAGTTTAATCTTTTGAGAACTGTGAAGTATCATTATTTTCGTTCTGTGCCGTGCTTGTTGCATCTGTATTCATTTGAGAATTTAATTGTGTGTTTTTAATTGTGTATTAAACGTGTGATGATGTTGAACCTGAATTCAAGTAGTTTATCTGTTCTCGATGGATCTTCCGTGATCCTTCCCGCACTGTCAAGTGAAGCTGAGCATCATCAGTTTCGTCTCTAAAACCCTAATTTTTTTGGGTGTGAGATGCTAAAATACAGACTGCGTGAATGGTTGATTTGGTTCACTTGAATTTTGTGACGTGTTTCAGAAAGATTATCGCGAAGACAGAGACTGAGCACCCTGTTTATTTTCTTTATTTTACAAAAGCACAAGGTTTTGTTGTTATTGTAAGTGTACACAAATAAAAGTACACATTTCATAGTTCGTAATGATGTATTAAATGTATCTGTATGGGCAAAAATGACACAGTATTTTATTTAAGTTGTTTCCGCTGTTTCGAGAGAAAAATATAGCAGGACGTCACCTGGAATAATGCCAGAATTCAATATAATTATACCAGATTTCTTTCTCAACTATTTGTTCACTTGAGACATAACAGACTCCCCAATATATCATGTAGCCTATTTTTAATTTTTTTTGTATGAAATTGTCCGTTCAGACGCAAGCAGGAGCGAAAGCGATCTCTCATCGGAGTGCGTGCGTTAGACGCGACTCGGCTCGCTGTGTCACACAATCTGCTCGCAAACATGTATTTGAGTTGTTTTCACATTTGTTGAGTTGAATAGTGTAAAATCGCTTGAATGTTCAAACAGGCAAACATTGTATACAACCGACAAACCTTCGTGAAGATGCAAGTAAAAAGGATCTCGCCTGGCGGATCGCGTGTTGTCAGAGACAACCCTAAAACAACATCATTCTCGGAAGTTTTGATACGGTAGGATCGATCAGCCCATCCCTACTTTCTTTAGACATATGTTTCATGTTTGTGTTATACGTTTCTGAAAACGTACAACTTTCATAGTTTGTGATGATGTATTAAATGTATCTGTATGGGCAAAAATAACGCAGTATTTTGTTTAAGCTGTTAACGCAGTTTCGATAGAGAAAAATCTAACAGGACAACACAGCGGCATCAATGTTGACCCCTTCAATAATTCATAATTCAATATATTGATACCCGATTTCTTTATCAACTGTTTGTTCACCTGAGACATAGCAGACACCCCAATATATCATGTATTTTGGTGTATAAAATTGTCCGTTCAAACGCAAGAAGCGAAAGCGAACTCTCATCGGCGTGCGAGCGTTAGACGCGACGCGGCTCGCTCACTGTGTCACACAAACAGCTCGCAAACATTTATTTGAGTTGTTTTGCCTTTGTTGACTTGAATAGTGTAAAATCGCTTGAATGTTCAAACTGGAAAGCATTAAAACACACAATTGACATACCTTCGTGCAGACGCAACAAAATGTCATCTGGCTTCTAAGTCTGGAGCTCCACCCACTAGGAGACCGAAATGCTTCATTAGAGAGATGGCTCCAGGAGAGCTGCATGTAGTAGACAGAGTTGCTCCAGTAGAGGGAGCCTCTTTGCTCAGCCAATGTAAGTGAATGGGATTTTACATGTAGACCGTATTTATCCAGTAGAGGGGGCACTTTTGCTCAGCCATTGTAAATCAATGGGATTTTTTAAATTTTTGATCATCATTTGTGTGTACATTTGCATAAACACGTCCATTTCAGCCATTTTGTATTGTATTCATTTTTGCTAAGTAAAGTTTGGAAAGACATCCATTCTACACACATGTACCAAATTTCAAGTCAGTTGGAGCTAAGTTTCAGGAGAAGAAGAGTTTTGTAGGTTTTCCAAAATTTTCACTCTACAGGAAAATCCATAATGGCAGAAGTATGGGTCCTTGAGGCTTTTTTGTTCCCCATGAGAAACGAGGCATGTTTACCGAGTTTCAGAAGATTTGGACAAATGAGGTGGAAATTATATCACTTTGAAAATATGTTTTTTGGGTGTGACCTGTAGCGCCACCTATGGGCGAATGTGGGCCATTCTTGGTTTGGGGGTACCCGTTGGCATGGAGTATCAATGTGCCAATTTAGAAAAATTTTGACCAGTGACTTTTTGAGCTATTGGGGCTCAAGGAGAATAATAATAATAATAATAATAATAATAAAACTGTCAATTACAATAGATTCCCTCCTTACGGAGGAATCTAATAATAATAAAACTGTCAAATACAATAGATTCCCTCCTTACGGAGGGATCTAATTATAATAATAATAATAAAACTGTCAATTACAATAGATTCCCTCCTACGGAGGAATCTAATAATACTATCAATTACAATAGATTCCCTCCTTACGGAGGAATCTAATAATAAAACTGTCAATTACAATAGATTTCCTCCTACCGGTGGAATCTAATAATAAATATAAAAGAAAGCTGCAATGCGATTCCTCCTCAAAATGGCAAATCATTTAAAATTGATCAGTAGAGGGTTGGGGTTAAACCCTCCCAATGGAGGAATCCATAATACATGCCTTTCTGTCTGAATCCTAAACAAAAATGTTTCAGTGTACAGGAAAATCCATCATGCTGGATCTTATGGATCCTTGAGGCTTTTTTGTTCCCAATAAGAAATGAGGTATGTACATTAAGTTTCAGAAGAATTTAATAAATGGGGTGGAAATAGCATCAATTGGAAAATAAGACATTTGGGCATGGCTTGTAGCGCCCCCTAAGGGTGAATGTGGGCCATTCATGGTGTGGGGTTTCCTGTTGGCCTGTAGTATCAATGTAAACAATTAGAACATTTTTGACAAGAAAATGGCTCTTTTCGGCGTGGCCTGTAGTGCCCCCTTAGGGCAAATGTTGGCTCTTATTGGTTTAGGTGTTACCGTTGGCCTGTAATATCAATGTACAAAATTAGAACATTTTGACCTGAAAATGGGACATTTGGGCATGGCCTGTAGTGCCCCCTAAAGGCAAATGTGGGCCATTCTTTGCTTAGTACTTCAGATTGATGTCATCTTGAAGCATGTTAGGTTTGAAAAACCATCAGTCAAAATTACATTTGATTTATTGACATATATATATTGATAAAATGTGGACATTTACATAAACACGCCCCCTTTCAGCAATTTTGTATTGTATTCATTTTTGCTAAGTAACGATTTGAAAGACATCAATTCTATACATGAGTAGATTCCTACTGGAGGAATCTAATTAGGCAGAAATATACTTTTATTGATGAATGCATTTGTGTCAGTAAATAAATGTGATACATTAATGACCTAAAACTTAAAGGGGTCATGAAGTGCTATTATTAATAATTTTATTTTCTTCCCTGAGGTCCAATGATAATGTTATGACATTTTTTGCACCAAAACAGTCGCAATTCAGTAATACATGATCATTTTTCACCTTGTTTTTGGCCCTCTGTCTGAAATATTCGGTTTTGGCCTAAGCACCTCCCGAAAACTTAAATATAAACACCCACTGTTCTGATTGGCTAACATCATGCAGCTCCTCAAATTCAGCAAACTCAAACGGAAGAACAAAATAAAACAGGATTTCAGGGTTTACATTTACATTTATGCATTTGGCTGATGCTTTTATTCAAAGCGAATTACAGAGCATTTTTTACAGGGACAATCCCCCCGGAGCAACCTGAAGTTAAGTGCCTTGCTCAAGGACACAATGTGGTGGCTGTGGGGATTGAACCAGTGACCTTCTGATTAACTGTTATGTGCTTTAGACCACTACCCCACAACCACATAATGCACTTCCACATCCAACACATTGCATCTGAATATATTAAACTGTTTATCTCAAGCACAACTGTTAACACTCCACACCATAAACTATCAAACAGTCATGACATTTGAAATATTCATGAATAAAACATTAAATTTTAAGTGTTTTTAACTGCCCCATCCTTCAATAACAGTTCCTTTGCAAAGCTTGAATTGTATTTTGACTGTTCAAAAGCAATCCATGCTGACATGAGCGGAAAAAAATGAATACATTATTGTCTAAAGAATGGTGAAATTAAGCACAAACACACTGAAGGTGCACGTGTTGCACATTGCCAAAATTACACAGAAATTGTGAAAGACGTCCATCATCAAAGACGTCCATCGTCAAAGATGTCCTATGTTTACACCAACAATTAAAAATGGCACAGATGGGTGAAAGAACATGTCAATGACAGTGGCAGAAAGCTGAATGAGATAATTGTTTCTCCCTTTCAGAGTTGTAACTTGACCAAGTCTTTTAAAAGCGGCACAAGATATGTATAAAGTAGTCAAAGATATCTGTCTAGTTCATGCAAATAAACACAAATGAGCAATCTTTCATGATGCCAAGAACAAAAAGATTTAAAAATGAGACGTTTAAGCAGGGTGGCAACTATTAATGCTCTTTTTAGACAGGGAAGTTTTGAGTTCTGAAATATACAGGATGTTTCTATAGTACAGTTACCTCTTATATGTCTAAATATCAAGAACATTTGTATTCTCCATTTCATGACCCCTTTAAATATCATAAAACACTTGCTTAATTTGACTAATGATCATATAATTAATTACAATTCACATGGATGTTTGTTCTCCGGGAGCTGGGCTAAATGAGCAAGCACTGTTACTGCATTCATGACATGGGTCAGATCCTCAGTCAACCCTCAGGGGTCAAATACACAAATGACCTGTAACGTTCATAACTATAACACCAACTGCATAAATGCAAATGTTTAAGAAGACAATGATTATCTTTTGATTAAAACAATTGCTAGTGAAAGCCCTTTCAGAAACTTTTGGAAAATAACTCTACTAAACTCTGTGTGGGGGAAATTCATCATGAAGTTTCATTTCAAAGAAATCCTGCTTCTTCTCAAAGTAGAAGTTGAGTCGAGCCATGGCATACCTGGAAAAAAAAAATCAAGAAAGAAAAAAGGGGAAAAGTAAAGAAATTGAATTAAAGAAAAGTCTTTACTCTAAGAGATAAAAAAAAAGTTAGCTTATTTCCTCTGCTCTTTTCCAAATGGCTTGTTACTTTATATCTTCTTAATTTGCAGTTACTAGAAGATTCAAATGTATATTTATAGTGAAATATTTGCTTAAATTGTACCTTGGTCAATTGTTTTATTGAAAAACATATTTTATGAAAAATGTCACAGTCACAAAGCCTGATAACACAAAACTGTGCCAAAATCCAACAAAGGGAGTCCAAAACAGACCACAGATCCAGACAAATTCTGAAAGATCAAACTCTCATCTCCTATTGGATGAAAAGAATGACAGAATGCGTCCCTCAACCATGATGTCATCGGAAATATAATACTCCTTGTGTATTAACACCTCCTGCAATCCCCCCTCCTCCCCCCTCCTGCTACACTACCTGCACTCAAGATCTGTGAGGACGATGTGTGCCGTGTCTTTCGGAAGCAAAGGTCAAGGAAGGCTCCAGGACCAGATGGCATCTCACCAGCTTGCCTTCGTTCCTGTGCTAACCAACTGGCCCCCATCTTCACTCAGATCTTCAATAGATCACTGGAGCAGTGTGAAGTCTCATGCTGCTTCAAACGCCACGTTATTATCCCTGTCCCTAAGAAACCTAAAATCACAGGACTTAATGACTACAGACCTGTCGCCCTGACATCTGTGGTCATGAAGTCATTTGAGAGACTGGTGTTGGCCCACCTAAAGGACATCACTGGACCCTTTCTGGACCCCCTTCAATTTGCTTATCGAGCAAACAGGTCTGTGGATGATGCAGTCAACATGGGTTTGCATCATATCCTGCAACATCTGGACAGACCGGGGACATACGTAAGGATCCTTTTTGTGGACTTCAGCTCGGCTTTCAACACAATCATACCAGATATACTCCGGACTAAGTTAAACCAACTCCCTGTTCCCACCTCTACCTGTCAGTGGATTACCAGCTTTCTGACGGACAGGCAGCAGCTTGTGTGGCAGGGAAAATTCACTTCCACCACCTGTACCATCAGCACTGATGCCCCCCAGGGATGTGTGCTCTCCCCACTACTCTTCTCCCTGTACACCAATGACTGCACCACCAAGGACCCCTCTGTCAGGCTCCTGAAGTTTGCAGATGACACCACTGTCATCGGCCTCATCCAAGATGATGATGAGTCTGCATCTAGAAAGGAGGTTGAACGGCTGGCTTTCTGGTGCAGTCAAAACATCCTGGAGCTGAACACGCTCCAAACAGTGGAGATGATTGTGGACTTTAGGAGGAACACCCCAACATTGTCCCCCCTCACCATTCTAAACAGCACTGTGGTAGCAGTGGAGTCATTCAGGTTCCTGGGCACTACCATCTCACAGGACCTGATGTAGGAGATACACATCGACTCCATTGTGAAAAAGGCCCAGCAGAGGTTGTACTTCCTTCGCCAGCTGAGGAAGTTCAACCTGCCACCAGTGCTGCTGAAACAGTTCTACTCAGCAGTCATTGAGTCTGTCCTCTGCACTTCAATAACTGTCTGGTTTGGTGCAGCTACTGAAATCAGACATCAGAAGACTACAAAGGACAGTTCGGTCTGCTGAGAGGATTATTGGTTGCCCCCTGCCCCCCCTTCAAGAACTATACACTTCCAGAGTGAGGAAAAAGGCTGGTAAAATCACTCTGGACACCACTCACCCAGCCCACTACCTTTTTGAACTGTTGCCTTCTGGCCGGCGCTTCAGAGCTCTGAACACCAGAACCATCAGACACAGGAACAGTTTTTTCCCTCAGGCCATCCATCTAATAAACAATTAAATTGCCCCATTGAGCAATAATTATGTGCAATACACAGTTTAATTTTAATTTATATTATCCAACATATCCACTTCTGCCATTACTTACATTGCTCTGTATATAATATACAGTTTGTTGTTCTTTATATAACAGATTGTATTAGATTTGCACTACGTGTGTGTATGTGGGTATGTATGAAGGTGAGTGTATGTACGTATATGTATAATTATTTATTTTGTGTTCTTTTTTGTTTTTAATTACCTATGTCATGCTGCTGTTTTTGGTATTGTTTGTATTGTTGTAGACTGGAAGCTCCTGTCACCTAGACAAATTCCTTGTATGTGTAAGCATACTTGGCAATAAAGCTGATTCTGATTCTGATTCTGATTCTTAGGTTTCAAGGTTATTGCTTGTACAGTTTACAGGCCGCTGAGTCTGCTCATTGCTGCTAATAATACTCAAGGTATTAATGTTACGTAATGTTATCACAAATTAGATTTTGCTGTGTTGTAATCCAACCACGTTGGACTGTTGTGTATTTAAGCCATCGCGGAGGAGACCAGCAAACTGAGTTTATCCATTAAAGAACCAAAGACGTTTATGAGCCATTCACGCATTTCTGAGCGATAAACGAACAGCTGCCTTCTCTCCCACGACCGTGAAACTGGCTTCGGTGCCGCCATTTTATTCTCTCTCTATGTCATACCAAACGCACAATCACGTGACCCCTCACAAACATTTGGCTAGTAAATAACATGTGCAAAAAGTACGAGACAGTACAAGAAATTTCTAACAATGAACAGGACAATAGGCGCATTGAGAGACAGTGCAGCTCCGACCAGTACACAGTAGTCCAAAAAGATGACAGTTTCTAAAAACGTAAACATAACATACTATGAGATAGTGTTCTATGCACATAGCAGTTATTGAGGTAGCAGACAGTTATAAAGTGACAGTAATTAAAGTGCAACTCAGGACATGTGTGTGTGTGTGTGTCAAACCAGTCTCTGAGTATTGAGGAGTCTGATGGCTTGGGGGAAGAAGCTGTTACACAGTATGGCCGTGAGGGCCCGAATGCTTCGGTACCTCTTGCCAGATGGCAGCAGGGTAAATAATTTGTGTGAGGGGTCATCCACAATGCTGGCTGCTTTGCGGATACAGTGTTTTTTGTAAATGTCTTTGATGGAGGGAAGAGAGACCCCGATGATCTTCTCAGTTATCCTCACTATCCTCTGCAGGGCTTTGCGGTCCAAAACGGTGCAAGTCCCAAACAAGGCAGTGATGCAGCTGCTCAGGATGCTCTCAATAGTCCCTCTATAGAATGTAGTGAGGATGGGGGGTGGGAGATATGCTTTCCTCAGGCTTCGAAGAAAGTAGAGACGCTGCTGGGCTTTCTTGGTGATAGAGCTGGTGTTGAGGGACCAGGTGAGGTTCTCCGCCAGGTGAACACCAAGGAATTTGGTGCTCTTGCTGATCTCCACAGAGGAGCCGTCGATGTTCAGTGGAGACTATGTTCTTGACTATGTTTACGTTTGGTTTCATAGTCAAGCCAAGCCAAGCCAAGTCAAGTTTAGTTTAGTTAAGTAAAGTTTATGTTTTGTTCACATTTAAAATTAGGGTTCTTGGATATCACTTTTGTAAATAAACTGCACTTGGTCTCTCTGGGGACTCGCTGTGTACTGAGCATAGTACCTGTCAGTACCTACCATAGTACCATACACGGCTATTTGCTTCAGTTTGCGAGGTCAGTGCCTCTCTTTTACTGCGTCTGTAGTGATTTTTTATCATGTGTCACTTAAGGTGTGGTTATGAGTGTATCAGATGACCCCTCCCCCTTTGCAATATGTGGCACCAGTTAAGACTAGTTAATCCATTATGTTAACAATCTTAGAACACTCCAAAAAGTGTTCGATCATTTCGAATTAATGTAAACTAGAGAGAGTTGGTCAACTGATTCATCTGAAGCATTTGTGAGAGTCTGGACAACTAGTAAAGTCTTTGATCATCAACACAATGGAGACACAGTTGTAACATTGTAATGACATTTATTAATAATAGATATGCAAGAGTAAATATCACAACAATTAAATATGGTAATAATGAATATGCACTGCTAAAGGATAATAAACTAATGACCAAATAGGAAAGTACTGAATTAAACAATAATAATAACAACATAAAAAAAAAAAGATTTGAACACAGAATGGATAAATTCAATGCTGTTGAACTGAATGTAGCAGTGGGAGAGAATTGTATGGGAATACTGCTTATGGGGAACCACCTAATGGCTCTGGCAAAATGGTGATAAATAATGCTTATTTATCATTAAACAAATAATATACCTATTATTTTAATAAGCTGACCCAGGTAACTGTTATCTGTTACGTCTGAATAATGAGGCTGACGAAGAGATGCGGATCCAAACGCAGTTAGAGTTTATTTGATAACCAAACACTAAATGAACAAAAGAACAACCCACGATGGGGAAAAGAAACATAAACTGGATAAGGTAATCACGGTAGAGACAAACAGGGAACAAGGGAGAGACGCAAACATCAGGCAAACATCAAACAACGATCGAGGAAGACTGAACAAAGACACAGGGTATAAATACACAGACAGGGAAAAAAGGGACCAATGAAAGAACAGAACTCAAACAAGATAACAATGTGATTAACAGAAACCAAAGGCAAATTAACAAGGGCAGGTGAAAACAATGAACAGAGGAAAACACGAACGCTAACAAAGAGACTATGGAATTACATAAGGGACTAAAGTGAGAACTAAGAAATGCAAAAGTGACAACAAATGGTAAACAAAAGGGCAACAGAGAAACAAGACAGGGTAATCGTAGCCAATGGAGGCTTCGGAGGCGGGGCCGGGAGAGGCTCGGGAGGCTCCGGAGGAGGAATTGAAGGAGGTTCAGGAGGCGGAGCCGAAGGAGGCGAGGGCGATGAAGGCTCTGAAGAAGGAGCCAATGGAGGCTTCGGAGGCGGAGCCGGGAGAGGCTCGGGAGGCTCAGGAGGTGGAGCTGAAAGAGGCTCAGGAGGCGGAGCCGAGGTAGGCGGCAACGTGGGAGGCTCAAGAGGCTCTGGGGGCGGAGCCGTAGGAGACTCGGGGGCGGAGCCCTGGAAGGCTCGAGAGGTTCAGGAGGCGGAGCCCTGGGAGTCTCGAGAGGCTTGCGGGGCGGAGTCCTGGCAGGCTCGAGAGGCTTGAGGGGCGGAGCCCTGGCAGGCTCGAGAGGCGGAGTTCTGGAAAGCTTGGGAGGCTTGAGAGACGGAGCTCTGGAAGACTCGAGAGACTTGAGGGGCGGAGCCCTGGTAGGCTCAAGAGGGTTGAGAGGCGGAGCCCTGGAAGGCTCGAAAGGCTTGAGAGGCGGGGCTCTGGGAAGCTCGGAGGGCGGAGCTCTGGAAAGCTCAGGAGGCTTGAGAGACGGAGCCCTGGAAGACTCGAGAGACTTGAGAGGCGGAGCCCTAGGAGGCTCGAGAGGCTTGAGGGGCGGACCCCTGGTAGGCTCGAGAGGCTTGAGAGGTGGAGCCCTGGAAGGCTCGAGAGGCTTGAGAGGTGGAGCTCTGGAAAGCTCGGGAGGCGGAGCTCTGGAAAGCTCGGGAGGCTGAGCTCTGGAAAGCTCGGGAGGCTTGAGAGACGGAGCCCTGGAAGACTCGAGAGACTTGAGAGGCGGAGCCCTAGGAGGCTCGAGAGGCTTGAGGGGCGGACCCCTGGTAGGCTCGAGAGGCTTGAGAGGCGGAGCCCTGGAAGGCTCGAGAGGCTTGAGAGGCGGAGCTCTGGAAAGCTCGGGAGGAGGAGCTCTGGAAAGCTCGGGAGGCGGAGCTCTGGAAAGCTCGGGAGACGGAGCTCTGGAAAGCTCGGGAAACTCGGAAGGCGGAGCTCTGGAAAGCTCGGGAAACTCGGAAGGCGGAGCTCTGGAAAGCTCGGGAAACTCGGAAGGCGGAGCTCTGGAAAGCTCGGGAAACTCGGATGGCTGAGCTCTGGAAAGCTCGGGAAACTCGGATGGCTGAGCTCTGGAATGCTCGGGAAACTCGGATGGCTGAGCTCTGGAAAGCTCGGAAAACTCGGATGGCTGAGCTCTGGAAAGCTCGGGAAACTCGGATGGCTGAGCTCTGGAAAGCTCGGGAGGAGGAGCCCTAGAAGGCTCGAGAGGTGCTGGCTCTAGGATGGGCACGACCACTGGCGTTGGCTCTTGGACGGTCATGGCTACTGGCACTGGCTCTTGGACGGTCATGGCTTCTGGCACTGGCTCTTGGACGGTCATGGCTACTGGCACTGGCTCTTGGACGGTCATGGCTACTGGCACTGGCTCAGGGACGGTCGAGGCTACAGGCGCTGGCTCAGGGACGGTCGAGGCTACAGGCGCTGGCTCAGGGACGGTCGAGGCTACAGGCGCTGGCTCATTGACGTTTGAGGCTAACGGCACTGGCTCATTGACATTTGAGGCTAACGGCACTGGCTCATTGACGTTTGAGGCTACAGGCACTGGCTCGGGGACGGTCGAGGGCTCAGGCTCGCTCACAGTGACATGCGTGGGCTTTAGCTCGCTCACCGTGACATGCGTGGGCTCTGGCTCGCAGACCGGGCTGGCGCTGGCCGGGAGGCGGAAGCCCGTCTTCTCTCCCTCCTCCGGGCAGACGCAGTGGGCCGCGCTGGCTCATGGAAGGCGACTGGCGTGGGGACGGACTCGCTGACAGGTGGGGCTGGTGCGACAGGAAGCGCCAAGGACGATTGGGGAGTCACCACAGTGGGAGGAGAGGTGGACTCCTCCTCGGCGAAGACCACAGTGTAGGGTGAGCCGCAGACCAGTAAGGTCGCCTCCAGGAAGTCGTGGAGAGTCCAACCAAGCGTTGCCGGCGGCAAACGCTCCCTGAGCGAACCGTATAAGGTGTCCCTGAAGAAGACCACCAGGGCTGAGTCCGAGAAGTCTGTGAACTTCGCCAGCGCGAGGAAGTCGCTGATGTGGTCTTCAACAGGGCGGCCCTCTTGTTTGAGGTTGAGCAACCGGCAGTTGGCCCGTATAACTGCTGGATCCATAGTGTTCGATCGTTCTGTTACGTCTGAATAATGAGGCTGACGAAGAGATGCGGATCCAAACGCAGTTAGAGTTTATTTGATAACCAAACACTAAATGAACAAAAGAACAACCCACGATGGGGAAAAGAAACATAAACTGGATAAGGTAATCACGGTAGAGACAAACAGGGAACAAGGGAGAGACGCAAACATCAGGCAAACATCAAACAACGATCGACGAAGACTGAACAAAGACACAGGGTATAAATACACAGACAGGGAAAAAAGGGACCAATGAAAGAACAGAACTCAAACAAGATAACAATGTGATTAACAGAAACCAAAGGCAAATTAACAAGGGCAGGTGAAAACAATGAACAGAGGAAAACACGAACGCTAACAAAGAGACTATGGAATTACATAAGGGACTAAAGTGAGAACTAAGAAATGCAAAAGTGACAACAAATGGTAAACAAAAGGGCAACAGAGAAACAAGACAGGGTAATCGTTACATTATCTAAGCAAGTTAGAAAAACATGCTTAGCTGCGGTCCCCCACAGAATTCTCCTTTCAAGATGTTCACTCAGGGACAGATGTTGTCTCACGTCTGTCCGTGCGGCTGGTTCGTGTCAGTGGATGCATAGTTTCATGCATAAATAGCCACTCACCACAGGTCACTCTTCAGATTCGCCTTCGTAGGTACGGTGTACCATTTCAAGGTCCTGCCCTTCGGCTTATCCCTGTCTCCTAGCACAATGCGTTGACATGGCGCTTGCTTTGCTGAGGCAGAGGGGTGTCCATGTGTAGGTAAGGTGTGTAGGCACAGGTACCTGTTGCTTATGAAGCATTTGGGTCTCAAAGTCAATTGGGCAAAGAATGTGTTGGTGCTCAGTTGATTTCTTGGGAATAAAACTCAATGTGTAGACCATGTCGGCAAGTTTGACCAACACTATTCTATTCTTGAGGTTCAAGACAGGGGTAGTCATACTGCTACGTAATTTGTAGCGAATTTTGGGGTTGATGACCGCCATGGAAATAGTCACTCCTCTGGGATTGTTACATATACTCTGCAGTACTAGGTCAACTTAAAAGTGCCTCACACCTGGACAGGTCTGCGAATTGCATGGCACATAAATCGTATAGAACTGCTAGCACTCCTTTTGGCTCTGAAAGCTGTTTGGGCAGACATGTAAGGCTTTCACAATTTGGTCTGTATGGACAACACTACGTTGGTGGCATACATAAATCACCAAGGGAAGTGCAACATCAGGCATGTCGAATTATCCTCTGAAGCAAACATCTTCTGTTGATACTTGCTCTTGCATCAGGGAGTCAGAGCGGGGGAATGGACACTTCAGTGGATGGGGAGTCATTCAAAGAAAGCTGAAGTGGACCTTTTTGCCTTCCCAGAGATGATTATATGTCGCCTTTGATTTGTCACCTTTGACTATGGCTCAGCTAGGCTTGGACTCCTTAGCTCACAAATAGCCAGTGCAAGTATGCGTTCCCTATTGCCCGCTTGCTAGACTAAGTGCTATGCAAGGTTCAGGAAGAGAAGGAAACCGTACTGCTGATTTTGCTGCAGTGGCCCAGTTGCCCTTGGTTTCCGGAGCTGGTAGAGACAACCCTGAACAGGGTGGTTCGCAGTCAGTGCTCGACACCATACCACAGGCTAGAGGGCCCTCGATTTTTCATTGCCTGGTGTTCCTACCCAAGTGAGAACCCAGCACATTGCTTTGTTCAGGCAGTGCTTCACTTTTTACAAGAGCATTTGGATTCACATTTAAAGTATATGTCACTGCCATAGCGATGGGTCACAACCTTCTGGGTTGTTTGTAAGTGGCCAAACACCCTTTGGTCTGTATGTTTTTGCAAAGAGCTTGATGGCTGAGGCCCTTGAGCCCCGCTTCCATCCCAGTCTAGGACTAAAAACTGGTGTTAATTGCACGTACAGGTTCACCATTTGAGCCAATAGACATGGTAAGCTTATGTATACTCTGTGCTGCTACTTGCTTTTCCTTCAGTTGGTCAACACTCTTGCTCATTTGGTCCAGGTCTGTCAAAGGCCATCCTCAAGACCAGGGATGATTATGTGCCTAAAGTATTGGCCAATCCCTTCATGGCTCAGGTTGTCACCTTGCAGACATTCTTCCCTTGTCTATTTGAGTCAGATGAGGCAAAGAGACTGCACATGCTTTGTCCTGTAGCACTTTCAAAAAAACACATGGTTTAAAAGCAACTTTATTGGAAATTATGCAGTAACAGAAAATTAAACTGTAATGTCTTAAATTAATAATTTTATTAAATGTTTGATGAAAAACATGGTTTTAGATTATGCTTTAAAAATATTATTTGTCTTTAGGCCAATATTGGAGTTACATGTTAGTTCATGGAGAAAAATTATTCCCCTTTGGGTAATGCCAATATTAATAACTATGTGTAATATGGGGCCTGGGTAGCTCAGTGAGTACAGATGCTGATTTCCCTGGATTCACGAGATTGAATCCAGGGCATGCTGTGTGACTCCAGCTAGGTCTCCTAAGCAACCAAATTGGCCCGGTTACCTAATAGCTGTATTTGGACTCCTAGTGAGCAAGCTAAGGGCGACTGTGTCAAGGAACACAAAACTCTATAAGATGATAGTTAATGGAGAAAAATAAACTTGGGGGAAAACCCTTTGGCTAAACAGCATGGATATAATTCCAATATTAGCTATTTATGTGAAGTATGCATGCTGTAATTCATGTTTTAAAGTTAATAAAACAATGTGGGCCAATGTTTAAACATTTTTTGTATGCACCTTAGGATTAATAACAAAAGTCTTAGAAGTACATCCTGAATTAACTGCAGAAGTGTACACCTTATTTGGCTGATGAAGGCTTTAGATGATAATTAATTTATTAAACCTCTATTCCATTTTAAGAGTGTAGTTCATCCTTTGACCAAGGTAATGCAAGCAGAGGTCAGTGAGGTGCATCACATTTTGACTGGCAGCTTGTGGCAGTTTATTTTGGTGAAGTCCATCCTAAGTCCAAGGTTCAAGCAGTGGATAGTAAAGTGTCCATTGTCTTATGGTTGGAGTTGGCATCAGTTCATCCACTGTGAAGTCCATCATTGGAGACTGATGTGATATCTGGCTGGCACAGATTGCAGTAAGTTGACATCACTCAGCAACACATAGCAGTGGGATTCAAACATCAGGCAGGACCGGAGCTAGGTATAGCAGGCTCTGGTAACCTCAGGATATTTATCTTGAGTTTGAGAAAGGGAAACAAACAGAATAATATTGGCGTAGATGCCACTCACTATAAAGCAGAATTATAGAATATAAGAAGTGTTTCTGGTTCACGTAGACTTGACTAATACTGCATAACTATGAGTTCATGCATAAATTAGGTGTATGCCTGTCTGAATAGATGAGTCTTTAATCTAGACTTAAACTTAAAGAGTGTGTCTGAGTCACGAACAATGTGAGGATGGGACAATTTGAAAAGGATCTACAGGTGCGGCCTTTGAGATTGTGCATAAAAGGGAAACAAATCCTGTTCTAAAATGCTTAACATGGCACATGCGGTGTGACGTGACATTAGGTGGTAGAGGAGAGACATGATCAGTAGATGGCAGTCGTGTTTAATTTTTTAACCAACACCAATTGCTAATGGTTTAGTAAGTGAGTTCATTTCTCACATGGGACCACCTTAGCCAGTTTCACCAAAATGCACAGCAAGCGATATCGATCAGCCATGGCAATAAGCTATTGTTGACCATATCACTGATTATGAGTATAAATGGATGGTGTTGCATGTTTTATTTTGATAATTACTATTTAATAATTTTTCACTGGTCTTTTCTTGTCTTTTGCTTGGCCAGGGATCTGTGTATCTCTCTTGCGACCATAATGCAGCAGGCAGTGGCAAAGCAAGTCAGACGTGCACAATCCATTTTTATTGTGTGCGTATACAGTGCACATGACGATAAGCCACTAATGATTGGGTTACCAAAAGCAATTTTATTTGTTATGCACATTCTAAAATGCTTAACGTGGCTTTATTGTTCCTCAAAACAATAACCTGTCACGTTCCTGTGTTTGTCTGCCCTGTGTTCTCTGCTTCACTAATCATGTTTACATCACGTTTCCTTGTTGTCCGCTCCGTGTTTTCCGTTTCACCCATCACCGATCCCGTTCCATGTCACGTTTTCCCTGTTGTCCACCCTGAGTCTCACTGTCCGTGTGTGAAACTGCACTTCCCACAATTTCCGGATCACGCTCCCTGCCCTGATCACTGTGTTATTGTCCACACCTGTCTGTTATTTTGTCATTACCTTGTCTGTTTATTTAAACCCCGCTTTCTCCCCTTCCCATTGTCATTCGTTGACGTTCCATGTTTTTCGCCCTACGCGTCACGCTCACTGCCTAAGCCTGTGTGCACTATCTCTGTTCGTGTCTGTTCGAGGTTACCCTGCTTATCTCCACCCGTGTTTGTTCGAGGTTCCCCTACCCTTCGTGGATGTTCAGTCAACCTGTGTTCGTCTGTCTGTTCGGTTGTGTGTCAGTCTACTTTTTCCCATCGAGGACCTTTCTTTTGTTCCAGAGTTTGGTTATTTTTGTATTTAACAATGAAGCCGCATTTGGATCCACACCCCCGTCTGCCTTCTATTTCCACTCGGTCATAACATAACCATGTAGAAAACACATTTTATCACACTTTCCTTTGTCATAATCACTACTTCAAAATGTCAAGAGCTCATAATCTAAACACAAAGCACATTGTATTGCCTTACATTTTTCCATATAAAACCGTTAAAAAGAAAAAACTTAACATCAGTGGCCTTGGATTAAATAAGAAAACTTACTGCAAACAAATGGATGACCCAATTAAATGCAAACATGGAGTTTCGGTGAGGTTTTTCTTCTCCGAAGAGAAACCAAGCTACATCAAGAGTTTTCCTTGTGCACTTCTAAGAATGGCTGGCTTAACGGGAAAAAAAGCAGTAGATCATGTTTGTGACAAGTGGAGTTACAGAAATGTGTTTTTTTTCGCTGGTCATTGTTTTAGTCCACACAAAGGCCTATATCAAAATATAAATTTTTTTTCAGATATTTTCCATAAGGCGCCACTTGTGAATGAAGGAAAAAATGCTAAGAGAAATGGAAACCAATTTAAACAGAAAACATTTTATAAATATATATTTATTTATAAATATTTTTGCCTATTTGCAAGATCTATCCATTTCAATTGAATAACAAATTTCCATCTAATTGAATTGCCTAATCTTTAACAAAATAAAATGTATAAATCTTACAAAATGCAAGTTTTATTAATTACATTTTCTTCAAGACTATTCACAAAAGGCTGGATCTTACAAAATTCACCATGATGCAAGGAATCACAAGAAAAAAGTATTTTGACAGAACATATCCTGCCTTAACTAAATTTGTTGAAAATTGGGTACCAAAATTTTGAAGCTGTAAAAAGCACATAAAGGCAGCATAAAATTGATCCATACAACTCCTTTGCTTTTGAAGTAATATAACAGATATCAATCAGTTCAAAATTTATAACCATTATAATAAATGTGGCCATACCCATTACATTCGTTTTGCCATACCATTTGACGATAAATCAAAATGTAAAAATTCCTTTGATAACTTTTAATATTGGAACTCTGCTGAATATTTCTGAACTGGATGGATTCCGATCAGGCAAATGGCCTAGGACTAGTTAAAATATCTGCTAAAAGTTCATTTGTCAATGGTAGCCAAGTTTTTCAAGATATGCAACTGTCCTCATAGACCTTGATGTCACATTCAACAAAGAAACTGCATGCAAAAATCAATCGAACCAACCATAGTTAGAGAATTTTTTTATTTTTATTATTATATCGCCAACCATTCAAAAGTTAAAACCGTTTTCGTAAAAGTGGCCACGCTTACTATGTAAGTTTTTGCATACTGTTTGATGATGCAAAGTTCAAATTCATTTGATAACTATGTTCATTGGGACTCTGAATATTTCTGCAGTGGTTTGGTTCTGATCAGGTGCATGGCATACAACTAGTTTGAAAAAGCATTTTTTTTTTTAAAATAATCTCAAGTATTTAATATATCCACAAGCGGCAATCATTGGGGTCCAAGCAGATGTGAAGAAATAACCAAAATAATCAGAATTGACAGAAATGATCCAGTGAATGAAAAATAATACAAAATGACAGAATTGATCTTACCTAAACTAAATTTGTTGAATATCTGGTTGCTAGGCAGGGAGCAAAGTAAAACTTAAAAGGCTCCTTACTACCCTGAGGCAAATGAAAGAAACCGGAAATCTCTATAAAGTTCTGGTGCAAAGATATGTGATTTTTTTACTTGGTTGATAGGGTAACCCCATCTTGTTGCTATGCAGTTACCAGGGTGATACTTATCAAGCCTCCTTACCATCCTGAGTGAAATAAATCAACCTGGAATTCCTTACGAAGTTCTGGTGCAAAGATATGTGTTTTGTTACTTGGTTGCTAGTGTAACACCATCTGGTGGCCGTACAATCTCCATCTCGCTGGACGAGTTGAGATTACATTGAAGGAAGGAAACCGCCGAGCAATCCGCACCTTCATCCGTTTGCCTGCAGAAGTGAAGAAAGAAGGATCCCCTTTCCTCTTCAGTCAAGTTAACGTCGCTGATTTCTCCGCCAGCCGTCGAGAATCAGCAGCCGCCCGCTGACAGAGCAAGAAAATGGCCTCCCATCTTCACCCGAGCAACACGGAACCGAGTCGGAGTCGAATGACGGCTGAACACACGTTCTACATGCGCCCTCAAGCGATTCAAGTAAGAGGTTAACGTCTGGGCAGAGATAGGATATTTAGGTGTGTTATTCTTGTGGATCAAGGTTATTGTTTGTACAGTTTACAGACCGTGGAGACCGCTCATTTGTTGCTAATAATAGTCAAGCTATTGATGTAACAAACTGTTATCACAAAAGAGAGTTTTCTGTGTTGTAATCCAACTAGGCTAATGCTAAACGTAGATTTTCTAAAATTGTTATCCATGTCGGCACTAACGATGTCCGGCTTCGCCAGTCGGAGATCACTAAAGATAATGTTAAAGAGGTGTGCAAATTTGCAAAAACGATGTCAGACACTGTAATATGCTCTGGTCCCCTCCCTGCTCGTCGTGGTGACGAGGTTTATAGTAGATTAGTGTCACTGAATGGCTGGATGTCTGAGTGGTGTCTGCAGAATAAAATAGGGGATTTATAGACAATTGGAAAAGTTTTTGGGGTAGACCTGACCTGCTAAAGAGAGACGGACTCCATCCCTCCAGGGAAGGTGGCGCTCTCCTCTCTAGTAATTTGGCTCATAGACTTAATAATGATATTAATTGACTAAATGGGGCCCTGGTCAGGAAGCAGACAAACTGGTTAATCCGAACGTCTGCTAGCTGCCTTGAGACGTCACACAGGTCACATAAACTACAACACATAGAGACTGTATCACCTAGATATCTCATAGAGACTGTGTCTGTTCCCCGAACTACCAAACACAAAACCCACACTAAATCATTAAGAAAAAATCTGATTAAGGTCAAACTTGAACAAAACAAACAAATTAAAAATGTACATCATATAAAAATAGGGCTACTAAACATTAGATCTCTTTCTACCAAAGCACTAATTGTCAATGAAATGATTACAGATCATAGATTGGATGCGCTCTGTTTGACTGAAACCTGGCTTAAACCGGATGAATATATTAGTTTAAATGAATCTACTCCCCCAGGTTATTGTAATAAACATGAGCCTCGTCTGAAGGGTCAAGGAGGAGGTGTTGCTACAATTTACAGTGAAGTTTTTGGTGTTACTCAGAGGACAGGATATAAATGTAAGTCTTTTGAACTAATAATGCTTAAGGTGACACCGTCAAATACAAATATAAATAAAAATTCTCTGTCGTCCTTTACCCTTGCTACAGTGTATAGATCACCCGGGCCTTATTCAGATTTCCTTAGTGAAGTACAAAACAGGGCAAATCCAGTGTAGAGTCGTCAAAGGGGAGCGTGAGGTCAAAAGCCGGGGTATCAAGATAACAATAACAAGGGGGCAGATCCAATGAGGTGAACGAGAGCGGGGAATGGTGGCGGTGGAGTGGTGGTGGCGTAGTGGCTAAAGCACAGGGCTGTTAATCAAAAGGTTGCTGGTTCGAACCCCACGGCCACACCCATTGTGTCCTTGAGTAAGGCACTTAACTCCAGGTTGCTCCGGGGGGATTGTCCCTGTAATAAGTGCACTGTAAGTCGCTTTGGATAAAAGCGTCTGCCAAATGCATAAATGTAAATGTAATGTAAATGTAAAACAGTTAACAACTAGGGCGAGGAACAAGACGAGACTAGCGGGAACGAAGACAGGGGGACGAGAGGAATGGGGAGTTGGCAAGCTAAGACGAAGAATAGTGGGGAGGTCAAAACTAGACGAGACTAGCAGGGGCAGAACTAGACGAGACTAGCAGGGGCAAAGATACGGGGAACTAAATACATACAATAACCAACACCCGTGAAACGGAAGTGCTGGGTATTTATAGGGGAAGGTGCAGGTGTGAACAATGAAGGTGACGAGACGAGTGCAGGTGAAACTAATGTGTGGGGATGGGAAGCGCGTGAGTGCAAGTGGTCATAATGTTCAGGCTGATTGAGGCGAGTGCGCCAGAGGGAGGAGATATTTTACGAGCGAGAGCTCGTAATAGCAAAACCGGGCGTGGAAGCCCGAGGGAGGAAACAGAGCGTACGAGCTCAAGGGGGCGGAGCGAGGAAGCGGGAAGCGAGCACGCTCGCGGAGTGC
Organism: Xyrauchen texanus; assembly: GCF_025860055.1. Lineage (NCBI taxonomy): Eukaryota > Metazoa > Chordata > Actinopteri > Cypriniformes > Catostomidae > Xyrauchen > Xyrauchen texanus. The sequence goes on from NC_068297.1 coordinate 43,549,528, forward strand.
ATGTGTGCGTGCTCGTGGACGCGGAGATGGGGCAGAGGAGCGGGGTTCGTGACAGTCATGAAGAGCTAACAAAACTTATCGAAACATCAAAAGCCACAACTTGTTTGTTAGATCCTATACCAACTAAGCTCTTAAAAGATGTATCTCCTGTAATATCAGAACCTCTTCTTAATATCATTAACTCCTCGCTTAGGACATGTCCCAAGAAACTTTAAAATGGCAATTATCAAACCGCTAATTAAGAAGCCACAACTTAATCCTGGAGAACTTGCTAATTATAGACCGATTTCAAATCTCCCGTTTATGTCAAAAATACAAGAAAGGGTAGTATCCTCCCAAATATGTTAATTTCTACAGAGAAATAGTATATATGAAGAATTTCAATCAGGATTTAGGCCTCATCACAGTACAGAGACTGCACTTATCAGAGTTACAAATGACTTGCTCTTATCATCTGATCGCGGCTGCATTTCTCTTCTAGTGCTTTTAGATCTTAGTGCTGCATTCGACACGATAGATCACGACATTCTCTTGAATAGGCTAGAGAATTATGTTGGAATTTGTGGAGTGGCATTAGCATGGTTTAGGTCATATTTAGCAGACCGCTACCACATTGTCTATGTAAATGAGGAATTGTCAAACCAAATAAAAGTAAAATATGGAGTGCCACAGGGATCAGTTTTAGGGCCTCTGCTTTTCTCCATGTATATGCTTCCCCTGGGAGATATTATCAGGAATCGTGGAATAAGTTTCCACTGCTATGCTGACGATACAAAACTTTATATTTCTTCAAAACCTGATGAGATTTCACAATTCTCAAAATTAGCAGAGTGTATTAATGAAATAAAAGATTGGATGGCCAGAAATTTCCTTCTACTCAATTCTGACAAAACAGAGGTTCTAATTATTGGACCAAAAAACTCAAAAAAATAAGCCACTAAAATATAATTTGTCTCTAGATGGATGTACTGTTACATCATCTTCAACAGCGAAGAACTTAGGTGTTATATTTGATACCAATCTGTCCTTTGAAAATCAAATTATAAATGTTTGTAGAACAGCATTCTTCCACCTAAGAAATATTGCTAAATTAAGGCATATGCTCTCGGTTGCTGATGCCGAAAAACTAATTCATGCGTTCATGACCTCAAGACTAGATTATTGTAATGCATTACTGGGAGGATGTCCAGCAAGATCAATAAATAAACTTCAATTGGTTCAAAATGCAGCAGCCAGAATGCTGACGAGAACCAAGAAATATGATCATATTAGCCCCATTTTATCATCATTACATTGGCTACCTGTTAAATTCCGTATTGATTTTAAAGTTCTGTTAACTACGTACAAAGCTTTGAATGGTCTAGCTCCGCAGTACTTAAGTGATCTTCTACCACGCTATATTCCAACACGTTCATTAAGATCGCAAAATTCTGGCCTATTAATAGTTCCTAGAATATCAAAATCCACTAAAGGAGGAAGATCCTTTTCATATTTGGCTCCTAAACTATGGAATAGTCTCCCAAACACTGTTCGAGATGCAGACACACTCTCTCAGTTTAAGTCTAGACTAAAGACTCATCTATTTAGCCAGGCATACACCTAATTTATCCTCCAAACCACAATTAGGCTGCTTTAGTTAGGTCTGCCGGAACCAGAAACCAGAAACATTGAGCATGATCTCTTACTCTGCAATAAATTAAATGGCATCTACGCTTACATCTTTTTATTTGTTTCCCTGTCTCAACCTCGGGACTCCTATCCTGAGGTCACCAGAACCGGCTGGATCCAGCACCATTCCTGCTTCATGTTGGACTCCACTGCTACATGTCGCAGAATGATGATGACTAAATGCAGCCGGTGCCAGCCAAACATCACTTCAATCTATTATGACGGACTTCAGAGGATGAAATGATGCCAACTCCAACCTGCATCACCTCGGTCTATAGATGGACTACGATCTTTAAATGGAATGCATAGACCAACTATTGCCAACAAAGCCTTCATCAGCCAATTAACAAGCACAATTGCATCTATGTGAACTTCTGCAATTAATCAAGATGGACTTCAAAGACTTTGGTCATTAATCTTACAGTTCAAACACAATCGATGTTTAATCACTGACCCTTAACACTTAGTTTAATAATTTTAAACCATGATTTTAACTATACATAATTAATATTTACATTACATTCATAATGTTAGCCAGAGGGGAACTGGCCCCCACAGTGAGTCTGGTTTCTCCCAAGGTTATTTTTCTCCATTAATCTACATCTGATGGAGTTTTGTGTTCCTTGCCACAGTCGCCTACAGCTTGCTCACTGGGGTTATTAATACAATTATCATTTAATTATTTTTAAACACTATTAAAAATCGTATTTTATCGAAATTACACAATGATGATTAATCGACTTTATAGACATTACAGTTTTATCATCTGTTAATGCTGATATTCTGTAAAGCTGCTTTGAAACGATGTGTGTTGTGAAAGGCGCTATACAAATAAAATTGACTTGACTTGACTAGGTTGGACTGTTGTGTTTTTATGCCATCGCGGATGAGACTGGCATACTGTTTATCCATAACAGTTGCCTTCTCTCCCACGATTGCGAAACCGGCTTCGGCGCTGCCACTTTCTCTCTCTCTCTCTGTCGTACTAACCACACACACAAGACGTACAAGCGAAAGACACACTGCACACGGGCAGACGCCATTAACCGGCTTCACTCCGCCCACATTCGTGGCCAGAGAGGACTCTCTGGCCAGAAATCTTGCATGACGTACACTCCATGAGAGTCACGTCCGCCATTTTGTGCGCGTCACTCCTCTCACACACACACATACACACACACACACACACACACACACATACCGTCCTCTCATTTGTTATAGGCTTATTTTGGTTACTACAGTCAGGTCCATAAATATTGGGACATCGACACAATTCTAACCTTTTTGGCTCTATACACCACCACAATGGATTTGAAATGAAACGAACAAGATGTGCTTTAACTGCAGACTTTCAGCTTTAATTTGAGGGTATTTACATCCAAATCAGGTGAACGGTGTAGGAATTACAACAGTTTGTATATGTGCCTCCCACTTTTGGGAGGCACTGGCCTCAGACTCGAGTCCTGAGACGAGCATGGCACCGTGGCACGTACTGTGTGAGAATCACCACCACCTGCCGACAAACCTTCAAACCCTGGACAGACCTCTGCTTTCTACGGGCAGGAGTACCCTTGCAGCAGGTGTCCCGATGCGTCCTGGTCACAACCGACGCCTCCAAACTGGGTTAGGGCGCCATGTGCAACGGGCAGTCCCTAACCCAGTTAGGGCTCAACTGCCTAGAGCTGCTGGCTGTTTTCTCTGCCCTGATGAAGTTTCTCCCGTTAATTAGAGACAAACATGTCCTAGTCAGGTCATACAGCACCACAGTGGTAGCCTACAGAAATCGCCAAGGCGGAGTACGCTCCCACCACATGTCACAGCTCGCCCGTCGGCTCCTCCTTTGGAGCCAGCAGTGACTCAAGTCTCTGCGCACCACTCACATCCCTGTAACCTCAATGTGATAACGGACGTGCTGTCACGACAGGTGCTGTGCAAGGTCAGGGAGGACAAGGAGCAAGTCACCTTGGTGGCCCCTTATTGGACCACTCGGACTTGGTTCTCGGACCTCACGCTTCTCATGACAGCCCCTCCCTGGCGAATCCCCCTGAGGAAAGACCTTCTTTCTTAGGGACGGGGTACGCTCTGGCACCCGCACCCAGACCTCTGGAACCTCCACGTCTGGCCCTTGGACGGGATGCGGGAGATCTAGCTGGTCTACCATCGACCATCATAGATACTATCAACCAAGCCAGAGCCCCCTCTACCAGGCATCTTTACGCCCTAAAGTGGTGCCTATTCGCAAATTGGTGTTCTTCCCGGGCTGAAGACCCACAGAGGTGCGCGGTTAGGTCAGTGCTCGTGTTCCTACAGGAGAGGCTGGAGAGGAGGCTGTACCCCTCCACCCTCAAGGTGTATGTCGCCGCCATCGCGGCTCACCACGACACGATAGACGGCAAGTCTCTAGGTAAGCACGACTTAATTATCAGGTTCCTAAAAGGTGCCCGGAGGCTAAAATAGTGCGCCTTTGTTACCATGGAGACCCCATCTTCGGATCCCTGGTTGATTCCTCCCTAGCCCTTTTGGGTCTGCAGTTCAGCTGAGGAACTCGCCGACCCAAGCCACTACGGGTACTCAATCTACCCTGTACTGGAATAGATGCTCCAAAGGTTAAGGCCTCCTGTTCGGACTCCCCCTGTGTGTAATTCTGTGGTACTGTCCCCTCACGAGCGGACCCCCGTGTCTCCCTTAGGCAGTTCCAGCTGCCTCGGTCGCCGTGCTGTAGCTTTCCCCCTCCACGAGGCTGGATCTACCACCGCACCAACTTTCCCACATAGGACCCAAGCGGCCATGTGATGTATTCGCCACTTTTGCCTCCCCTGCAGGGTAGGTGTGGTCTCCGCAGGGTCTTCTCCCCCTGAAAGAATAGGAAACGGGGTAAGACCCCCTTCCCTTAATGCATGTAAGGGCCACGGCTGTAGTAGCTCTATGCGAGAAACATAGAGAGAAAAGAGGCCCAGCCAGGCTTCTGATGACTTTAATGGGGCATTGGGGAAGGGTACGTGCAGCCTGATACAGCTGGTCGCCTTTGCACATAAGAATACCTGCCCGCTCCTGTATCAGCAGTTCATGTACACGGCTCAGCGCATGGCATGACTGAAGTGGGTACATATGTACCATTTCCGGCTCCTCAGAAAAATCCTGAATGAACCCGCTTAAATGCCCGTATGTCCGGGGGCGGAATATGCAAATACTGTCTGCCAACTTCTCATTGGCCTTTTATCATAGAACAGAGGTATATATGGGCGCTCAAGAGAGACCCCTAGTGTCGCTTCTCCGACACAGTGTCTCATTCCCTCCATCGGGGAACAGAGGTTACATACGTAACCTAGACGTTCTCAAGCCAACCTAATAAGTTTAAATAGGATTTCAGTAACTTGGCTTTCTCAAGCCAGCCTAATAATAAGTTTAAATAGGATTTCAGTAAGTTGGCTTTCTCAAGCCAACCTAATAATAAGTTTAAATAGGATTTCAGTAAGTTGTCTTTCTCAAGCCAACCTAATAATAATAATAATACGTTTAAATAGAATATCAGTAGTTTGGCTCTTTCAAGCCAACATAATAATAATAATAATAATAATAATAAGTTTAACTAGAATATCAGTAGGTTGGCTCTTTCAAGCCAACCTAATAATAAGTATGTGAGATTACAATAGTGTTGCTTTGCAAGCACCACTAATAATAATTATGTGAGATTACAATAGTGTTGCTTTCTCAAGCCAACCTAATATTAATAAGTTTAAATAGAATATCAGTAGGTTGGCTTTCTCAAGCCAACCTAATAACAATAAGTTTAAATAGAATATCAGTAGGTTGGCTCTTTCAAGCCAACCTAATAAGTTTAAATAGTATGTCAAAAGGTTAGCTTTCCCAAGCCAACCTAATTAGACAACTATTAAATGTTAAAATGACTTAATTTTGAGAAACATTCAATTGACCATAATATTTTAACTTCACGCTTAGAAAATTGTGTAGGTATTCGAGGTAATGTCTTAAATTGGATTAAGTCTTATCTCCAAAACAGAAGTTTTGCAGTGCAAATGGGAGAATGTACGTCGAGCTCAGCATCTTTATCATGCGGTATACTACAAGGATCTATTTTAGCACCAGTTCTTTCTCACTCTATATGCTTCCTTTAGGTCAGATCATTAGTAAATATGAGGTTTATTTTCACTGTTACGCAGATGACACCAGTTGTATCTACCCTTAAAACCAACTGTCCCTGCTGCTGTTGAAAGGCTGGTAGAGTGTCTTGGGGAGATTAAAAGGTGGATGTCTGCAAATTTTTTGTGTCTAAATGAATCAAAAACAGAATTGATTTTATTTGGCCCTTCAGAGTCTGCAGATACATCTAAAATGTAATTGGGCACACTATCCCCTTATCTGATGCGTCAAGTAAAAAACTTAGGAATAATTTGTGATAGTGCACTGAAATTTGATAAACAGATAAATCAAGTAGTCAAAATGAGTTTCTTCCAGTTAAGATTAGTCGCTAAAATTAAGCCCTTTGTAACACGGAAGGACCTGGAAAAAATAGTTCATGCGTTTATTTTCTCTAGATTGGACTATGGTAATGCATTGTACTATGGTGTTCAACACAAAAGCTTAAACAGATTGCAATTAATCCAAAATGCGGCCGCTAGACTCTTAACAGGCACTTGAAAAAATGAGCATATTACTCCTGTATTAAGAGAACTACATTGGTTGCCTGTTTTCTACAGGATTAATTTTAAGATACTTTTATTTGTTTTTAAAGCACTACATGGCATTGCTCCGACATATATAGCTGATATAATCCAGGTGTATAAACCAAAGAGAGCATTGCGCTCCAAATCATTAAATCTCTTGGTAGTCCCGCGCACGTTCAGGAAAATGAGAGGAGACCGCTCCTTTGCAGCGGCTGCTCCCAGGCTGTGGAATAATTTACCTCATTATATCAGGGAATGTTCCTCTCTTACAGAGTTTAAACGACACTTAAAAACGTATTTTTTTTCACTCTGGCGTTTAGATCATTCATGAGTATTGTGCTTAGTGGTGTAATAGGTTATTATTGACGCCGCTTAGATTTTGAAGTGTCTGTGACAATGTTTTTAATTTAATTGTGATTTTATGATTGTTATCTTATCCTATGTACAGCACTGTGGTCAACTTCTGTTGTATTAATATGTGCTTTATAAATAAATTGAACAATTGAACAAAGTTACTGTTTACAAACAAACGCTCTGCCCCGCCCCTATTGACAATGGTCACTACGCTCATATTGCGCTGAAACTGCCCAAAAAGTGCCGTTTGTGGGGATGGAACACCCCGTTTTCCAAAGATTATTGGAGAGTGGGGCTTCTTTAAATTTCACAGGATTTTACAGAAATGATGATGATATTTCAGGGTTCACCGTCATTGTTATCGCACCAGCACTATTAGACACAATTGACCCGCAGCAGCTGTTGGTTGTAACAGATATGAGGTCAAATATGATCTAACAATGATCTTATCTGATCAAAACCACCACATACAGTGCAATAACAGGAGGAACAGATCCCACCTCCAGCACCGCAGTGCATGGACTACTGTTTGTGAAAGGACAAGTGAAAAAAAATTATGTCATACTGCTAAAATTATGTATTTGCATTTAATTTGAATGCAGTAAACAATATTTTTCAATCTAAACCAGCTGTTATAAAATTTTGACATGGAATATGATCATACTGAAGTAAGAATATTATTATTTACTGTATGTGGGTTAATCATTTCAGCAGTAAAGACAAATATTGCATTTCTAGTGGTAGTTTTTATTTTTATATATCACATTTCTTAGGCTTTAGAAGCGTGTTAATCATGTGAGGATGTGTAGTCATCAACCTTTTATATGTCCGATATGATCATACAGGCATTGAACAAGTTTAACTTGTTTTGCTGTTATTTCAGAAAAGAACCCACATCATTTCTTCACTGTAAATGATAGATAAACCATTTATAATACATTTTATTAACACTGAAATACATTATTACATTCTATAAAGCTTAAATATTCAAACTGCAGCGCTGTCTATTTCCACCATAGAAATGTGCTGCTCGAAAGAACCCAGAAGCGGTTTCCTGAGGTGTGATGTTATTTTACCAATAAAGTATTGAACATCATGTGAATACGGGATGCTTAAGCATTTTGAGGATTTCATCACAGGACGTGGGTCTCATCTCACCATCTGACCTTTTTATGATTTAATATGGGACACAAAGCCTTCAGTATGGGATGTTTCGCTCTCTGCTAAAAGGCAAGACCCCAAGATAAAAGGCGTCCAATATGGGACATTGTAATTTCGGCCAAAGTACAGGACGTCTCGGTAAAATGGTCAGCAACAACACTAGCAGCCACCTCTCCCATTTTAAGCCATTGTCTGTGAAGAATGTTCATATTTTGATGCTGCTCTCACGAAAAGCATAATCAATGGTAATCCATCGCTAAAATCTCATGCATGGTGAATATATGCAAGTTTGCTGCATTGTCATGACAACTAATGTGGACATGATAGCAAAAGCGACTGTAGTCTTAACAGAAAAAATCTGATCTAGCCACATATAACTTTCAGTTAAAAAAATCGTATTTTGTGGAAAAATCTGATTTTTCCTGCAGTGTGAACAAAGCCATATAGTTTCACTACTCACATCATACATGGTGCTGAACTAACTTGTTACTTGCTTTGCATTGAGCTGCACACTGCTCCTCTCGAAACATGAGTCCCCTTCTTTAATTTAACTGGTCATCTCATATGACATTGACGAGCTGTGTTAAAAATGTTAAAAACATTTCTCCAGCAAACCTACTTACAACTTGAAACTTACTGTGATTAAAAACATTGGTATTATATTTATTAAAAGCATGCTTTGTGTTTATTGTTAGCTTTATGAAAACCGGTAAGGCATATTTAGTTCTGTTTATGTATGTAGACAGATATTTCTATTCATGGCTTTTGCTTCTTCTTCTTGAAGTTGTGTAATAACACTTAACATTATAAAACTATATTTGATTTAGATTTTTATCTTCATGAAATCATCGGAGCCTTGAGCTCAATGTTTCTGCGCTTGCCTTTAAGCAAGTCGCAAAGAAAAATATTTTACATTTTTTGATAAATAGTTGTGCTTGAAAAATCCAAGCGCTCAAATACATAAGGTTAATAGATTTGCATGTCATATAAAGATAATATTTATTAAACCAATAATTAGATGAAATGTCATGTTCAGGCAAATAAGATCCATGTTTAAATCAAGCAGGGCCATAAAACGAAAAAACAATCTAGTATCGTGTAAAGGCGGTGTGGGATGTGGCATTCTGGTGCACCTCTTCTAGTCATGCTCAATCACAAGAATATTATTTAATCTACCGCATTTATATGCAGGACTGTTTACGGCACACACTGCAAAAGTTCAAATGTTTTGCAGCTGCCGCATGCCAGGTGACTGTTATAAACTGGTTAGTTCCCTTCAGAACACTTATAAATTTCTCCCTATATTGTGTAGCTTTCACAATAAAGAGAACGAATGAACGAGTGTTTTCACTGAATGCCATCATCTGCCCGCCAATCACATTTATTTAAGTTCAGTTTGTGGTTAAATTGTTTATGGAGAAATAAAAAAAAATATGAGTATTAAAAAAAACAATATTAACATATTAAATTGTATTCAGGGAAGAAGCAACGATCATATGGATACAAACAATTTTGAGTAATGACGCAGTGAGCCCAACTCGGAATCTTACATAGGTTCATGGAGTGAACTCAGCAGCATAAAGCACATCTTACATTTTCTGTCATCTTGGTAACCAACATTTCTGGAAAGTGCTGATTTACATGCTTTTTCCAACGTATCAAGTGGTTTTATGCACACCAGTAAGCAGTTTCATATGTGTTACCAATGTACAAAAACACAAAGCTGTGAACCCAGTTGGAGCTGATCATTTATTTGTTAGTGTTTGCATGGTTGTAATGTCAGTTCTAAAAAAACGTGCACATTAGAGTTTAAACACAACAGTTCATGAAAACACATAGTTTATTAATTTTATATATACATAAGTTAGAGGGTCACATATGCTTATTATGGAAATACATATTTGTATGTCATAGGAAATCACAGCTCAATTTCAAACAAATGTGAATTTAGTATTTAGAGTTAAAAAATGTTAAAGTCCATAAGCATTTATGTTAAGCACTCTTATTTTAATGTTTATTTATTTAATATGTATTTCTGTCAATTTAAGAATGTATTTATCTGATTTACAAGGTGTGGCTGAATGTCAAAATATAAATGTTCTTGTTGTGTGGCTTCCTCTGGTGGACAAACAGTAAAAGAGCCTGTTTATTTCCATATTTCAAACTGCTTATAAATGCAGTTGTAAATATGTCTATTTCTTCTGTTATAGTGCTGCCAAATTGATTACATTTTTCATGTGACCTCAGAATGTTCCTTTTTCCATGTTTGAAAATTGTGTTCACAAGATACAGGCTAATTAGTCATTATAGGCCATACCCAAAACATATTTGCTTATATGTTTGGAACAATTTGAAATATCAAAATCCGTGTTGTAGCGCCCCCTATTGGTGAAATTGTGTGAAACTTTGCGGCCATCTACTAAACATCCTGTTGACTATGTCCACAGAGTTACTTTTGGAGTTTGCGTTGAGTAGATATTGATCAATTACTCAAATTGCGTTAAACCGAATGAATTTTATCGTTAATATCTTCGGAAACTCATGATGGAAATGAAATTGCCATTTTGTTGGTGTGTGACATATGTTTCACAAGTTATGGGAATTTTCATATTTTATTTTTTTGATCACTGTAGTGCCACCATGTGGCCTATTGGGGTGAAACTTTGTGTTCACCATGTCAGCTGGAGTATTACCATCCCTGAAAGTTTCAGGTCTGCACGATCAGTATTGCAGCAGAATAATTGTTGCTAAAGTGAATCAAAAGTTCAAACTTTTTAAAAATAATTATTAATATGGAGACTCCATAGAATCATTTGGTTTGGTCCTGATCGGACTAACGGCTAAGACCATTAGGTAGGTTTTTAAACAATCACAAATATTTAATGAACGGTTTGACGGACACCAATGGTTCTTGAGGCAAAGTTGTTCACAATGAGAAGCGCTATCATATTATATGAATTATTAGTTTTTTTTAAACACTGTGTTATATACAACTGTTAACACGCACAAAAATTGTGATAGCGCCACCCCTTGGCAGATTTTTTAAAAACTTTGCATGGACCTCTTAGGCCAAGACTCAAATAGGTCCAACAAGTTTCATTCCGATCAACATATGTTAACCTTGTCTAATAGCTGCTGAATACTGATTGGCCGATGGCGGCAATGTTTTTAAACATACATAAATGTCCTCATAAGTATGTCAAATTTAGTGAAGATATCTAATTTCGTTCAAGAGTTTTAGCCGTGAATCAAAAGTTCAAACTTTTTTACGAATTATTGATACTGACACACCATAGATTTGTTTGGCATTGGGTTGGTGCCGATCAGACGAACGGTCTAGGACTAGTTCGCAAAAGTAGGTTTTGCAAAAAATCCAAGGCAATTCAGGCTTGAACCCCTAATAATAATATTAATAAGGGCAAATCGGAGCAAAAATAATATGGTTTCTAGCCCTTCAGGCTTGAACTTCTAAAAATCCTGCAAAAAATAGGGTTCCAGCACTTCCTACACCATCGGTAGTTGGACCCCTAATAATAAGAAAATAAGAACAAATACAATAGGGTTTCTAGTCCTTCAGGAACACTAACACAATAGGTGCCTATAATGATTTATTTCAGCTTTTAATTCTTTCATCACATTCCCACTGGGTCAGAAATGTACATACACTTTGTTAGTATTTGGTAGGTTTGTTGGCCTGCTTGCACACACACACTTTTTCAGAGCTGCCCACAAATATTTCAGATTATTATCAGATTGAGGTTGTCCATTGTCCATTTGTAAGACCAATTTGAGTATGAAGTTGCTAATTAGGTAATTGTCTAAAGACTTGACATAATTTTCTGGAATTTTTCAAGCTGCTTAAAGGCACAGTTAACTTAGTGTATGTAAACTTCTGACCTACAGGAATTGTGATATGTGATTGTGTCAATTAAAAGTGAATTAATCTGTTTGTAAACCATTTTTGAAAAAAGCAACTTACAAAAGAGGAATAATACATCATAAGCAACTCATTTTAAGTAGACAGTAGTACAAAAAGTGCTGCATTACAAACTTTAAGAGTTCACCTAAGTGTATGTAATCTTCTGACTTCAACTGTATATGCTACTCTCAGGAAGAACTGTAAATGATATAGGCAAATCAAAATCAAGAGGTTCTCAAATTTAACAATCCAACAACCTGCTAAGAAAACAGGGACGAGTCTGTGTTTTATATTCAACGATCCATAATATTTTTTACATTACATATTAATATAATTTAAAAACAACAATGTACTTGCTCTACATATTGAAATGTTATAATCTTTTAAAATAACCTAATGCCATTTTTCAAGAAATTTTCCCTGCTATAAATGTGTATAGCAGTCCACACAATGGAAACACATGGATTAGCATCAGTCTCACTTTCAGTCACCTTTGCAGTGCAGAATTTGTTATCAGAGCGAATTGTTGCCATTATATTTAATATTTTCTAATACCTTTCCAACAAAAAGTGCAAGTAAAATGCACGTGAGATACTTTATGACGCACCCACAAAAGACACAGCAGGCGACCTGTCACTGTAACTGGACAGAGGAGCATGAGCTCTTCCTCAAGTCTTTCACGTGCTACCTGGTGGATATTGTGAGAAGTACAACACATGTATTTTAATTCTAAGAAGCCCACCTGCGGTATGTCGAGTGATTTTACTTGATGGATTGTCTGATGAAAAAACAGGTTTTTAAAGGCCACATCTGTATAATTTTGTGGATTTTTCTATTCTAGGTATTATTTATAGAGCCTTAATAATTGGTGATTCTATTGTAAGGAACGTGGTAATAGAGACTCCAGCCACCATCATTAAATGCATTTCTGGGTCTCGAGCGTCTGACGTCAGGTCAAATTTACATGTGCTGGCTAATGCTAAATGTAGATTTTCTAAAATTGTTATTCATGTCACCACTAACGATGTCCGGGTCAGAGTCAGAGATCACTAAAGATAATGTTAAAGAGGTGTGTGAACTTGCAAAAATAATGTCAGACACTCTAATATGCTCTGGCTCACTCCCTGCACATCATGGTGACAAGAATAGCATATGATTTATAGATAATTGGAAGGGTTTTTGGGGTTGACCTGAACTGCTAAAGAGAGACGGACTCCATCCCTCCAGGTAAGGTGCCGCTCTCCTCTCTAGTAATTTAGATTTTTTTTAACTATTATCTTATATTTTAAACATTATTTAAACAGTTCTGAAAATAATAAGCAAAAACAATATTTACCAAGAATCTTTGTGAAGATTCTCTGATAGTTGTCAAGCCTGCCAATATAGCAGACTTATTAGTGACATATTAGTCAGTAATTAAAAAGGAGCAGTTTCTGAGACCACCAAATGAGAATCCTTCAGTTTCAGGGGTCAAACCCAAAAGACAACAATGAGCAGTATTTAAGTTTAGGATTTACATGGACAGGATCATTTGATGCACCACAACCTTTATGCGTCATTTGTAAGGAGATTTTAGCTAATGACAGCATGCAATATGCTAAACTCTGCAGACACCTAAACACAAAGCATGTTGAGGATCGACGAATCCACTGATATGGCCAGCAGCACACAGCTGTTAACATATGTAAGGTACGTAGGGTAGCCACAGGTCCCGTAAAATACGGGATTGTCCCATATTTAAAGATTAAATTATGTGTCCCATATCGAATCAATAAGGGACGTGATTTGTCCCATATTTAAGATGGTCAGATGCCGTAAAGAGAATCATTCCAGATAGCTCATTTAACATTGATTAAATTTGGAAATTTTGTCTACAGTGGTTAAGGGACCATTTGAAAAGTCCACACATCATGCTAAAACTGTGGAGGGTGTGGTAAGGGACTGTCTGAAATGACCACACAATGTGCTTAAACAGTGTATATAAAGGTTCAATAAGATGTACAAAATTACACAGATCTAACAATGTATGATTACAAGATAAACATGAATTAAGATAAACATCATATAAAAGGTAGGGCTACTAAACATTAGATCTCTTTCTAAAAAAACACTAATTGTAAATAAAATTATTACAGATCATCATTTGGATGCGCTCTGTTTGATTGAAACATGGCGTAAACCGGATGAATGTATTAGTTTAAATGAATAACCCTCAGGTTATTGTTATAAACATGAGCCTCATCTGAATTGTCGAGGATGAGGTGTTGCTTCAATTTACAGTGAAGTTTTTGGTGTTACTCAGAGGAGAGGATATACTTTTAAGTCTTTTGAACTGATAATGCTTAATGTGACACCATCAGATATAAAAAGAAACCTCTGGTGTATTTTGCACTTGCTACATTATATAGATCACCTGAGCTGTAATTAATTCTGTCAAATGGAGTTGATTTTGATACTATAGAAATTCTACCGCAGAGCGATGACATCTCAGATCATTACCTCATCTCTTTGTTTGCTTGCTTGCTAATGTCACTCAATCTACACCACACTATCACTTAGGTAGATCTATTCTACTACAACTAAAGATAGCTTCACTAAAAATCTTCCAGAATTGTCTCATGTACTCAGTAAGACACAAAGTCTAGAAGACCTTGATGTAATAACAGAAAATATAAATACAGTCTTCTCTAGCACTCTTGATATTGTCACCCCCTTCGATTCAAGAAAAAAGCCCTGCACCATGGTACAATGATCACACTCATTGGAAAATCGAGTGCAAGTAGAAGAATACAAAATTAGAGGTATTTTGTGGTGCATGGAATGACAGTGTCTGTAGCTACAGACAGGCACTAAAAGATGCCAGGTCAGCATATATTAGCAAACTAAGAAAATGACCAAAACAATCCTAGGAGTTTATTCAGTAATGTGGCTAAATTGCTTAGGAATAAAGCTTCGACTGAACCAGATATTCTGTCGCAGCACAATAATAATGACTTCATGAATTTCTTTACTGATAAAATTGAAGTAATCAGAAATCATTTTGGAACTATGCAATCAACTTTCACAGCACCTCCGACAAAAGTTTCTCATAATTTTCCTCATGAGCAACTTCAATCCTTTGCTGTCATAAGTCATGAAGACCTAACAAAACTTCAAAAATCAAATGCCACATGTATGGTAGATCCAATTCCAACTAAGCCTCTAAAAGAGTAATCTCAGAACCTCTTCTTAATATTATTATTTTTTGTTAACAATTTTTATTGATTCCATTCATAAGACAAACTAACACAACATAAAATACAGAATCAATTATATACATTACACCCCTCCCCCTGAACACCCACCCCCCACCTGTCACAGATGCGCAATACAGTGGTCACTAACAATTCAAAAATAAAATTTTTATAAAACACATAAAAAAATATACTTTCAAAAAACAACAAGAATGCACATACACGTACCCATTTTCCCATCAACTCCTCGATTGCTGCCACCCCCGCCCATTTCCCCACACCAGTCACGAAGCCCAGCTGACTTCCACTTCCTGAGGATGATTTGTATGCCAACTATAACTACTGCAAGGACCCAACTTTTTAAATGACTATCCCCAATACTAATGACCGCCCCAACGCCTAAGATGGAGAGTCTGAGGCAAAATGAAAATTGAGTGTCCAATATTTCACACATAAATCTCTGAACCCTCAACCAAAATTCCTGAATCTTAACACATTCCCAAAAAACATGGGTTGTGTCCCCATCTTCTGATTGGTATCGCCAGCAGGTGGGTGTGTCTTTAAGGCTGTTACGCCCTCTAGGGATATGTGTTTGTGTTTTCTGTCGCAGGAGCCTGCCCCCATTGGTTTTTTGCCCTCCATTTGCATTTGTTCCAGCCAATCACCACCTGTCTTGTGTGATCAGCCAATTGCACATGGAGTCCTGAGATCACCTAGGTCTATAAAATCCAAGATTGCAGTTATATGAGAGGACCTGTTTTGTATTGCTTATGGTTTTTATTGACAAGCCTCTCAGTTTGTTTTCTGTGCTTTGTTTTCTTCTTTCAACTTTGTAAGATCCTTGGACCTTTCTTGATACTCATTTTTAATTGGGAACAGGTTAGGGGCCCTGCACATGTTGCAACATGTAGACCTTAACACTCTTGTTCCACCATTTTTGTGTTTTCTTTTGTTGGATCATGTTTATGTAAATATGTTGAATTATTCTCAGTAAAGCCTGCTTCTTGTGCTTCAAGCCTTGTTGGCCTTAAGCTTCTTTCTGTTTATTTGCACAAGGTTGTTCTAGTTGGTTCGGTTCTGGTTTATGTTGATGTCCCTTCAATACCCCTGGACTAATAGGGACGTAACATAAAAAAAAAAAACATTTGAAATCCTTGAAAGAGTTTGAACAGTGAACAGAACTTGAGTAGTATCATGGCGTTGTTTGATATAAACCAGTTTGTTAGTAAACCTAGTGATGAGCAACATGATAAATGCCGTAAGGATGATTTAAAGGCTATTACAGACCACTTTGGTATTTCTGTATCTACAAATCTTGTTAAGAAACAGTTAAAATTGGTAATTTGGGAAAAGCTAGTGGAGTTTAAGATTCTTAAAGGACCAGTACAATATGATGCAGATAGATTTGAATCTGATGATGTGGGGGCAAGTATGTGTAGCAGTATGCATCTGCGCTACCTATTAACGCACGGCTGGAGGGTGATTTAACGCTAGTTATGAGGACTTTAAATAGGGTTGGTGCACGTCAGCTGTGAGGGCATTAAACGTCATGTCATGGTTGTCGTTCCGGCGCGGTGTGCAAGAGCTAGAGAGGTAAGAGCTGCAGGCTAGCGACTCTTTTGCCAATGATTCTGGTGGGACTGAGTGATATAGATTTCTTTGTTGTAGTGGACGGGGGAATTAACCGGTATACACTCGGCTGCGCTCCTTGTTGTGCAAAACTTCCGGTAAAGTGGATGAGTTCTGCGGTGTGTTAAGACGGTACTGTTTCAGGTATGTTTGCACCCTTTTATATCTAATGTCTCATTCCGACCTCGAGTTCGCCTGGTGAGTTTCTTTTTTTTTTTTCTTTTTTTTTATTCAGGTGTCTTCCATATGCCTGTTTAACGTTATGGTGGGTTGTTTGTTGCTGTGGTCAGTAACGAGACGCTGGAAACTGAGATCCAGATCCAACATAAGCTGCTGTTTGACCACAAATTTATTCCGTGACTGCTATTTTTGATTCGCGTTTATAGATACTGTGACGCTATAGTGCTGTTGTGCTATGCAAGTTAGCCTTAACGGCCCCACGACGTCACCCGATCTCAATACCACTAACAGTAATTGGTGGGGGATGCTTTCATTGTCCTGAGTTCAACATTGGTTACCTAGAATGTAACGCTGTGCTTAGTGGGACCTTTTGATGCTCATTGCTCTGTCACCACTGTTTATTGTAGCTGTTGATTTAAGCTTTCATCCTTGGTGGTTTTGTTCATGTCCGTGTCATGTGAATATTAATTTCTCTTTCTCTTTTTTTTGGACTCAAGTGCACTCTTCGTGGCCTCTGTACGATGTACACAAGCACCTGGTCTGTATGTTTCTGACTTTGTTCCGGATGTGTTTATCCAACTGATTCTCTAAGAGTACCCTGAATATAAGTGGTGCATGTATAGTATCTGTGATGAGAATGTTTGTCATCGTACTATTCTGAGATGAACACTGCATTTGGGCCCAACAATTGTGGTTGTGTAACTTTTTTTTTTCTTTTGGTTCTTTCTATACATTATTGTGTAAATTGTCTATTGTGGTGCCTGAGTTTTATGTGTTTGTGTGTGTTCTTTATTGTAGGCCTGGGCGGCAAGGAAAAGAAGGGGCGGCAGCCCTCCTCATCTTGGTGGTGGTATCTTTGGAGTGTTTGCTGTGCCACACGGAGGAGTGCGGTGTGAGTGCACGTGTGTGTGTGTGTGTGGTTTTCTTTGTTTCTTTTTTTCAGGAGAATAGAGAGGCCCCTATGGGTTGAGTGCTTTCGGCTGTCGACCCCAATTTCCGTCGTCCGGGCTGTTTAACATCAAATATCCTTGTGATGTTGTTTTTTTTGTGATTGCTTGAATCATTTTATCTAATAAAAAATTATTTTACTGTTTGTATACTTCACCCATGTCTTATGCCTGACTCCAACTGAAATGAACCTGTGAGCCTTGTGCGCTCCTAAATATCTAGGGCGATTCCCTGGTAGTGAGCCCCCAGGGTGGCGTAGTTGGTCTATTTATTTAGTGTCCCTGTTTCTGAATCCGATCGCCACAATCTGGCGCAGTCGGCAGGCTCGGTTGTGTGGTCAAAGGTTGAGACGGGTGTAAGTTGTTTTTGTTTTGTTTCTTTTGTAGAACAGTGGTGACTGGTTTGTGAGTATTTTCTTGGCCCCCCATGGTAAGTACATCCTCTGTTGAATTATGGAGGACGAGTTACAAGTAATGAGGGATTTAATAGCCCAATTGAAGGCCGATAATGAGAGACTGTTGCAGGAGCGGCAGCCAGTTGGGTTGCCTGATCCTGGAGCAGCCTCTTCGAGCATGGTACCACCGGTTATACCACAGTTGGTCAGTGCTGGGGTGACCGAGAGACTAGTGTTTATACCACGAGATAGACGCTGTCCTAAATTTAGTGGTACCGTTGGTGTTCGTATTAACGAGTGGGTAGAAGAAGCCCAAGCATGTATGCGCGTACGTAATCTTTCTCTTGAAGATCAAGCTTTCTTTCTGTTTGACCATCTTGAAGGTGAAGCTCGCGAAGAGATAAAGTATCGGCCAAAAATTGAAAGAAATGACCCTATTAAAATTATTTCAGCATTGCGTGAAGTGTACGGATGTTCTGAGTCGTACGTTGCTTTACAGGAAGCCTTTTTTTCTCGGAGGCAGCAGGCTGGTGAGACATTGTTAGAGTTTTCCCTAGCCCTGATGAGCCTCCTAGAGAAAGTGAAAGATCGGTCGCCACACCTGTTTGTAAATGCTGACGTTGTGGTACGGGATCAATTCGTTGAGTATGTGTCCGATAATGCTCTTCGTAGGGAGCTTAAGCAGCTTATTCGAAGACAACCCACCATGACATTATTAGAGGTTCGGGGGGAGGCAATTCGATGGGAACGAGAGGGAACGCCGGGCGGTGCGCGAGGTTGGAGTCATTTGGTTCCATCATTGGGTGGAATTCAGTATGGGGTACAAGGGGGGGCTAGTTCAGGTTCGAGTCATGGGAACCAATCTGTTGAGTTGGGGGAGCTACGAGAAATGTTGCAGCATCAACAACAGCAGATAAATCAACTCACGCAAGCACTCGCCCATAACCAATTACCCCGTTTTCATCGTCAATACCCTCGTTCCGACCAGTTGGTTTGCAGACGTTGCCAGCAACCGGGCCATTTTGCTCGGGAGTGCAATGGGGAACGTCATCCCCCTTGCCCTCCGTCGAGGCCCCTTGCTGTCCCTTCGGCTGTTGAGTTGAGGTCGTCGCAGGTATCGCCACCTTCGGGAAACTAGTACCCACTGGGCTGCAGAGCCACAGCTCAGTTGGGGGTGCAGTTGGCTCTCAATTCCCATGTAGTAATGAGTCGGTATCCCGGTTGGTTTGCGCATGTCCACATTCCATTGTTAAGATTGGGGGAGTCCCGGTGTGTTGTTTAATTGATACCGGCTCCATGGTGTCGACGATTACAGAGCATTGCTTTCAGCAGCAGTTCGAACCACGGGGTCAGGATCACTTGCAATTGTGTCGTTGGCTGAAACGGGCTGGAAATTCTGTATATTGGTTATATGGAGATAGACGTGGAGTTTTGCGGTAAGGTACTCTCTAACTGCGGGGTGTTGGTGGTCCGAAATCCTCCTAGTGGTTGGAGTACTGACATTCCCGGCATTTTGGTGATGAATGTACTCAGTCGCTGCTATAGGGAGCTTTTCGGGCAACATGGATCTGCCTTGTTCGAATTACCGTTTGTGACACGTGACCCTAGTATTGTGCAGGCATTTCAAGACTGCCAAAGGGCAACTCGAGTGTCGACCATGGAGGCGACATAAGGGTATGGGGATGCAGGGTGTGTCGCGTTCCTGGGGGTACCATGAAGCTAGTTGCAGCAACATGTTCGGCGTTGTATAGGGGTAGCAGTGTGTTGTTCGAGCCCCCAGAGACTGGTCTTCCTGCAGGCCTGTTGGCCTCTCCCGCCTTGGTGCAGGTGGTCGCAGGTACAGTTTATGTGCCTTTGGTCAATGTAGGCACTGTGGATGTGGTGCTTTACCCCACCACAGTCATAGGTAAGTTGCGAGAAGTATATTTGACAGACTTGCCTGTTGGATTGGCTGAGGTTCCCTCACTGGTTGCACAGGTTGCTGCTGGTGGTGCTTCAGGTACCCCTGTACTCGATCAAATTGAATCTGTTGATTTGGGGGGGTTATTGTTCGAGGAACAGTTACAGGTTAAGGCCCTACTTCTAGAATACCAGAATGTGTTTTCTATGCATGAGGGATATCTAGGCTGTACTAGATTATTTTCCCATGAGATTCCCCTAACTGATGACGTTCCCGTCCAACAGCGCTATAGGCGAATTCCACCTTCGGAGTATGAGGTAGTAAAAACTCATATTAACCAGTTGCTGGACTCCCAGATCATCCGAGAGAGTTGTAGCCCTTACGCGTTGCCCATCGTGTTAGTTAAAAAAAGGATGGTAGCCTCCGCATGTGTGTCGACTACCGACAACTTAACTCTAAGACATGTAAGGATGCTTTTCCACTACCAAGGATTGAGGAGATGTTGGATTCATTGACAGGGGCTCGCTGGTTCTCCACATTGGACTTAGCCAGCGGGTACAATCAGGTCCCTGTCTCTGAATCCGATCGACCAAAGACCGCTTTTGTACTCCATTCGGGCTCTTTGAGTGGAATCGCATGCCCTTTGGCCTGTGCAATGCCCCGAGTACATTTCAGCGCTTGATGGAGCGACTTTTTGGGGATCAGAGACATCAAACAGTTTTATTGTATCTTGATGACATAATTGTATTTTCTTCATCAGTGCAGCAACATCTGCAGCGATTGAGAGTAGTGCTGAGTCGCCTACAGGCTGAGAATTTGAAGGCCAAATTGGACAAGTGTGCGTTCTTTCGTGAAGAAGTTAAATATCTGGGGCATGTTATTTCTGCCCAGGGGGTGGCGACGGACCCGGGTAAGATTGAGGCTGTAGCTCAATGGCCTTGTCCGTCCACTGTGTCAGAGCTGCGGACCTTTTTGGGCTTCGTGAGCTATTATAGGCGTTTCTTGGAAGGGTTCGCGAAGTTAGCGGCTCCCTTGCATAAATTGGTAGCCAAAGCAACTGGGGGAAAGTCGGGTAAGAAAAATAAGCGAGGATGCATCGAGGTTTGGCCTGTGCAGTGCGAGGAGGCATTTGAGAACCTTAAACACTGGCTTACAACAGTACCCGTGTTAGCGTATGCTGATTTTACAAAACCATTTATCGTAGAGGTGGATGCTAGCCATCTAGGATTGGGTGCGATACTCTCGCAAGAAGTGGATGGCAAGGTTCGCCCCGTCGCTTATGCGAGCCGTACTCTTAGGCCTGCTGAACGTAATACAGCCACGTATAGCTCTATGCGGTTGGAATTCTTAGCCCTTAAGTGGGCGATGACTGAAAAGTTTTGCGAGTACCTTTTAGGAAACAAGTGTGTAGTACGAACCGATAACAATCCGCTGAGCCACTTGGCCACTGCTAAGCTTGGTGCTACTGAACAGCGGTGGGCAGCTGAATTGGCCGTGTTCGATTTTGAGATCCAATATCGATCTGGCCGAACCAATCGGAATGCAGATGCTTTGTCTCGCCAGAACTCTGCTACCCAGAAGGGAGGACATGGCTGGTCTCCAGGTTTGGTAGTACTGGAGCTGTTGAGGCGAGCTGCACAGTCGGAACCTATAGGGATGATCCAGTCTGGGGCTGTTGAGGCCTTGCCTAGCCGCTCCGGTGCAGATATAAGTGCATTGCAGGAGGCTGACCCCGACATCGAGCAGGTGTGGAGTCTATGGCGACAGCAACGACGTCCAGGGCCTATCGAGCGGCGACAGTTGTCCAAGTCCACGTTAACCTTTCTCCAGCAATGGGACTGACTGGTGGAGGAGAAGGGCCTGTTATACCGAAGAGTGTTCAGTCCAGATGGCGGAGAGGAAGTACTGCAGCTAGTGTTGCCAAGAGTTTTGAGATCAGAGGTACTGACACAGCTCCATCAACAGCATGGGCACCAGGGCATCGAACGCACTTTGGAATTGGTGCGACAGCGATGCTACTGGCCAGGCATGGCCACTGATGTTGCTCACTGGGTCCAGGGATGCGAGCGGTGTCAGTTGGCCAAGGCGGCTCCCCCGATTGCTCGAAGTTTCATGGGGCACCTTTTGGCATCCCGGACTAATGAAATTGTGGCCATGGATTTTACTGTCTTAGAGCCGTCACGTTCAGGGCAGGAGAACGTATTGGTACTAACTGATGTCTTCAGTAAGTTCACTGTGGCTATTCCTACCTTCGACCAGAGGGCAGAGACTGTTGCCCGAGTCCTGGTGGAAGAATGGTTCTTTAAATTTGGGGTTCCTGGCCGGATTCATTCCGCAACTTTGAGGCCATTTTGATCCAGCAATTGTGCAGTCTTTACCAAGTGACCAAGTCCCACAGCACTCCTTACCATCCAGCCGGTAATGGCCAGTGCGAACGATTCAATCGTACTTTACACAACTTGCTACGAACCTTGTATACTAGAAGGAAGAGAGACTGGGCGTCCTGTTTATCACAGGTATTGTTCTATTATAATACAACTCCTCATCAAGCTACTGGCGAGAGCCCCTACTTTTTAATGTTTGGACAGGAGCCAAGGTTGCCGATAGATTTCTTGCTGGGGAGTGTGCAAGAGCCAGCTGCGGGTGGGGTGCATCATTGGGTCGAGGAACATCAGGCTCGGTTACAAGTGGCATTTGAGAGTGCTCGCGACCGTTTGAAGATTGCGGCTACTCAGCGTAAAGTGACACATGATCAGCGGGTGCGGGAGTTACCGTTGCAGGAGGGGAGACGGGTATACCTTCGTGATCATTCAGTACGGGGTCGGCACAAGATTCAGGACTTATGGAGTTCGACTATCTATCAAGTCATAAGGGCACCCCGAGAAGCTGGGGGCACTGTGTATACAGTGGCTCCGGTGGAGGATCTGAGTAAGATCCGTCACGTTCATCGGTCATTATTGAAACCTCAGATTTGTAACGAAGTTTCTGAGGAACTACCTGACCTTTTGATAGAGTCACCAGTTCAAATAATGGCAGAGGAAGAGTTGTAGGATGTTGATTTGGGTTGTGTGGTGCCTGTAGTTCCTCCAGTGGCCCGTGGATGGACTACTGCAGGTACTCTAGTGGGGGGAGTATTGACTGCTGCTGCCCCACCTGATGACACCTCCAGTATACCGTTCGAGGAGGGTAGTGGTGGCCAAGATATGAGTCAAGTATCGGTGCCACTGGTTTGATCTCCGACGTCACTTGAGGCAATAGTCCCACGTCGAACAGGACGTCTGGGGGCTGGAGAACATTCCAATAGGTATCACCTTCCACGAGGAGTTGGAAGGGTGACCCCTGGGGTGGCTGAGTTTCCAATACCAGAAGAGTTTCAGGTATTTGTTTCACCATCGGGACGACGATGAGAGGTTGGGGGGGTAGACTGTAGCAGTATGCATCTGTGCTACCTATTAACGCACGGCTGGAGGGTGATTTAACGCTAGTTATGAGGACTTTAAATAGGGTTGGTGCACGTCAGCTGTGAGGGCATCAAACGTCATGTCATGGTTGTCGTTCCGGCGCGGTGTGCAAGAGCTAGAGAGGTAAGAGCTGCAGGCTAGCGACTCTTTTGCCAATGATTCTGGTGGGACTGGGTGATATAGATTTCTTTGTTGTAGTGGACGGGGGAATTAACCGGTATACACTCGGCTGCGCTCCTTGTTGTGCAAAACTTCTGGTAAAGTGGAT
This sequence comes from Xyrauchen texanus, assembly GCF_025860055.1. Lineage (NCBI taxonomy): Eukaryota > Metazoa > Chordata > Actinopteri > Cypriniformes > Catostomidae > Xyrauchen > Xyrauchen texanus. Next base: position 43,573,328 of record NC_068297.1, read on the forward strand.
GAGTTCTGCGGTGCGTTAAGACGGTACTGTTTCAGGTATGTTTGCACCCTTTTATATCTAATGTCTCATTCCGACCTCGAGTTCGCCTGGTGAGTTTCTTTTTTTTTTTTTTTTTTTATTCAGGTGTCTTCCATATGCCTGTTTAACGTTATGGTGGGTTGTTTGTTGCTGTGGTCAGTAACGAGACGCTGGAAACTGAGATCCAGATCCAACATAAGCTGCTGTTTGACCACAAATTTATTCCGTGACTGCTATTTTTGATTCGCGTTTATAGATACTGTGACGCTATAGCGCTGTTGTGCTATGCAAGTTAGCCTTAACGGCCCCACGACGTCACCCGATCTCGATACCACTAACAGTAATTGGTGGGGATGCTTTCATTGTCCTGAGTTCGACATTGGTTACCTAGAATGTAACGCTGTGCTTAGTGGGACCTTTTGATGCTCATTGCTCTGTCACCACTGTTTATTGTAGCTGTTGATTTAAGCTTTCATCCTTGGTGGTTTTGTTCATGTCCGTGTCATGTGAATATTAATTTCTCTTTCTCTTTTTTTTGGACTCAAGTGCGCTCTTCGTGGCCTCTGTACGATGTACACAAGCACCTGGTCTGTATGTTTCTGACTTTGTTCCGGATGTGTTTATCCAACTGATTCTCTAAGAGTACCCTGAATATAAGTGGTGCATGTATAGTATCTGTGATGAGAATGTTTGTCATCGTACTATTCTGAGATGAACACTGCATTTGGGCCCAACAATTGTGGTTGTGTAACTTTTTTTTTCTTTTGGTTCTTTCTATACATTATTGTGTAAATTGTCTATTGTGGTGCCTGAGTTTTATGTGTTTGTGTGTGTTCTTTATTGTAGGCCTGGGCGGCAAGGAAAAGAAGGGGCGGCAGCCCTCCTCATCTTGGTGGTGGTATCTTTGGAGTGTTTGCTGTGCCACACGGAGGTGTCTGACTGAGTGCGGTGTGAGTGCACGTGTGTGTGTGTGTGTGGTTTTCTTTGTTTCTTTTTTTCAGGAGAATAGAGAGGCCCCTATGGGTTGAGTGCTTTCGGCTGTCGACCCCAATTTCCGTCGTCCGGGCTGTTTAACATCGAATATCCTTGTGATGTTGTTTTTTTTTGTGATTGCTTGAATCATTTTATCTAATAAAAAATGATTTTACTGTTTGTATACTTCACCCATGTCTCATGCCTGACTCCAACTGAAATGAACCTGTGAGCCTTGTGCGCTCCTAAATATCTAGGGCGATTCCCTGGTAGTGAGCCCCCAGGGTGGCATAGTTGGTCTATTTATTTAGTGTCCCTGTTTCTGAATCCGATCGCCACATATGCATGATTCTGAATGTGAAGATACGTTGCAGGTGGATATTAGTGGAATAAAGATAGCTGTTTCGGCTAAGACTCTAGCTGCCTTACCAGGTTTTGATCCATTTTCTCCAGTCTCCTTTAGTTTGTCTCAGTCCAGAGGAGATGCCAAGTTAAAGGTCCATTTGGCACGTCTCCAAATGGAGGCTCAGGAGAGGGCCCAGGTTTGTAAGGCTGAGATGGAGCTTCGTTTAGAAGTACGTAAGTTGGAAATTAGAGCTGACACAGCTGTTCGTCTGTGTAAACTGGAACTGGAATCTGCACGATCTCCAGTACCAGCCAGTTCTAATGTATCTTCCTCAGACCAACCTACTATTTCATTTGATGTGAGTAAATGTATTATTTTAGTCCCATCCATCCATCCATCCATCCATCCATCGTCAACCGCTTATCCTGTGTACAGGGTCGCGGGGGGCTGGAGCCTATCCCAGCTAACATTGGGCGAAAGGCGGGGGACTATTTTAGTCCCTCCTTTCCGAAATACTGAAGTAGATTCTTACTTTAGTGCTTTTGAGCTCATTGCAGCTTCTTTCCGGTGGCCAAAGGAAGTATGGCCTCTTTTACTGCAGTGCAAATTGACCGGAAAGGCTCAGAAAGTAGTGTCAACACTATCATTAGATGATAGCTTACAATATGATTTGGTTAAAGCAGCAGTTTTACGTGCTTATGAGCACGTTCCTGAGGCATACAGGCAAAACATGTAGGAGTTATAGGAAGTGTCTACTCCTTCAGTGTCTTTGCCTTCTGCAACTAGTCAGGTAAAAATCACCATTCATCCACCCGAAAGAGAGATAATGTTTTTACTGTCACAAAGTTGGACATGTTATATCTGACTGTATGTCCCTTAAGCAAAAGCAGATGCAATCACAAGGGTCAGGTCAGAAAAAAAGTGTGGCCTTGATTAAAAATGTCCCTTTGTCTTCCAAAGGAACTGTTTCCAGCAATGACGTAATTCCTGATTCTGCTTATGCTCCATTTATTTTTAAGGGGCTAGTATCCAGTATAGTATACAGAAGGCCTGAGGATCAGAGGCTGATTCGCATTCTGAGGGATACTGGGGCAACCCAGTCGCTTTTGCTTGCATGTTATCTTTGACAGATCAAACCTTATGTGGGGTGAGTGTTTTGGTGCAGGGTATTGAGATGGGATTTGTACCAGTAACTTTACACACTGAGTCAGACTTAGTCACTGGTTTCTTTAGAGTTGGGCTGCTCCAACTCTGCCTGTAAAGGGGATTGACTTTTTTATGGGAAATGACATAGCTCATGGGAAAGTAACACATGGGAAAGCTCGAGGTAGCAGATAGAATAGATCATTGTTGTACAACCGATGATTTGTTTCACAACTTCCCAGATGTATTTCCTAGTTGTGCCATTACTTGTGTTCAGGCACAGAAATTAGAAAATTTTGATTTGTCTGATACTTTTTTAGGCCCAATGCTGATGAAGGATCTGGTCCATGACAATTTAAGACTCCAGTTTGAAGAGCAAGCCTGTTTCCTCAAAATTGTCTGTAAAGCTTGACCCACTTTAGTTTTCTGATTCCCATGATCAACTGATTGCAGCTCAACAATCTGATCCATCTTTGGTCAAGTATTTTTCGTTAGTTATCCCTTCTGACACCATGAATGATAGAGAGGCAGTGTACTACTTTAGGATAATGTATTAATGCGCAGGTGGACCCCTCCTGGTGCGGCAGATTTAGACTGGAGTGCTACCTATCAAGTAGTAATTCCTTCAGTTTTATGAGACCAAGCGTTGTGTTTGGCTCATGACAGTGTATGGTCCGGACATCTAGGTGACACAAAAACGTATTACCGTATTTTGAAAAAAATGTTTTGGCCAGGTTTGAAATCCGATGTTGCACAATATTGTAAAACCTGTCATACATGCCAACTGGCTGGTAATATAAACCCTCCAGCTTCTCTTTGTCCAATCCTTGTTGTGGGAGAGCCCTTTGAGCATGTTATGGTTGATTGTGTGGATCCTTAGTCCAGAACTAAATCTGGTAATCAGTTCCTGTTGACAGTAATGTGTGTTACTACTAGTTCCCTTACGACTTGAGTCCACTTGACATTGCGTTTACTAACGCATATGGGGAGTGCCTTAATACACAACCTATTTGAAACCTCTCTACAATAACGCCAATATTTTAATATTGCTATGTTGTTTGAGCCCCTCCTGTTTTGGCACGAAACTGACCACTCGTTTCGGCATGAACTGACCCCTATAAAACAGGTGCACAGACACCATTCACACCAGTCAGCGGACGGAATCTTCACGGCAGCGAGAAGACTCTCCGCTCCCCTGCAGTGCTCCGGCGAACATCAATCCACCTCGCCGCTTGAAGCTTCGCTGGTGAACGCACCTCAGCATCCTGATTCTCCGCAGCGCGTCGGCAGGTGTAGAGTATCCTTTTAAAGCAAAATTGTACTTGTGTGTTATAAATACAAGTTATATAGGTTATATAAATCTCTATTTATATATCTAGAAGAGCCACTTACGTGTTCGCGTCTTTTTCAAGATGCCGTTCCATAAGTGTTCCTTGTGCGAGAGACACCTCCCGCCATCAGATGAGCATGTCTGCATTTTCTGTCTGGGCCACGCCCATGCAGAGTCAGCTCTCATGGAGATAGACTGTCCTCACTGTGAGAACATAAGTCTCAAGTCGCTTTGCTCACGAATCGCCCTCGTTCTGAGGGACGATTCAGCCTTTCACGCCCTCCCACCCACCTCTTCTGTGATACCCGTATTGTTTGTTTTGTTTACAGTTCTTTGTTTTTTTATGTCTTGGATGTTGTCTGCCATATTGTTTACGACAGACAAATGCTTTTGGACATTGGTTCTACAATTACAAATCGAAAACTGGACTTCAAATTCCTTAATGCCGACCCGCTGTTTACAAACACGCCGGCGGAGCCCTTTGTTTGGGCTGCTCGGCCGCGGAAACGCAGAAGGAAAAGAGGAAAACGAGCCGGCGTTCTCATCAGAGTAAGACGTCGTGCAAAACGACCCCCGCTACCCAGTATACTACTGGCAAATGTTCAGTCTCTGGACAACAAGCTCTGCGAGCTGAGAGCGCGGATCTCTTTCCAACAAGAGACGAGAGATTGCTGTGTTATCTGCCTTACAGAAACCTGGATGTCTACGGAGATTCCAGACTCGGCCATCGAAATCACGGGCTTCTCCGTGCACCGAGCGGACAGAGCGAAAGACCTCTCCGGTAAAAGCAGAGGTGGTGGTGTATGTTTTATGATCAACAAATCATCGTGTGATCAGAGGAACGTACATTTAATCAAGTCTTTCTGCTCTCCTGATCTGGAATTTCTCATGCTTCTGTGTCGACCATTCTGGCTGCCGAGGGAATTCACAGCGGTCATCATCACAGCTGTGTACATCCCCCCACAAGCCGACACAGACCGGGCACTCAGGGAACTGTATGGGAGTATAAGTGAGCAGGAAACCGCGCACCCTGAGGCTGCATTCATTGTTGCCGGGGACTTTAACAAAGCCAACTACAAAACAATCGCTCCAAAATACCACCAACACATAAAGTTCAACACACGAGGGGACCGGGTTTTAGATCATTGTTACTCTCCTTTCCGGGAAGGCTACAAATCCCTCCCCCGCCCCCCATTTGGCAAATCGGACCATTCTTCCCTTCTACTTCTACCTGCTTACAGGCAGAAACTAAAACGGGAAGCACCCACCCTCAGAACGATCCAGTGCTGGTCGGACCAATCAGACTCTGCGCTACAAGACTGTTTTGATTACGCAGACTGGGAGATGTTCCGGTCCGCCTCTGATGACGACATCGAGGTTTACGCTGACAGCGTAATGTGTTTCATCAGGAAGTGCGTAGAGGACGTTGTTCCGACCAAAACTATACAGATATACCCCAACCAGAAACCATGGGTTAACGGCGATGTTCGCGCGGCACTCACTGCGTAGACCTCCGCTTTTAATTCTTCTAACACGGAGTAGCGTAAACAAGCCAGTTATGCCCTCCGTAACACTATCAGTACAGCCAAACGCCAGTACAGGCACAAGCTTGAAGGTCAGTTCAACACCACTGACTCTAGAAGTATGTGGCAGGGAATTAACACAATCACGGACTACAAACGGAATAAAGTTTCCGCCATGAACACTGCTGCATCTCTCCCGGACGAACTTAATACATTTTATGCTCGTTTTGAGGACAATAACACCGCCCTCGCGGAGAGAGTATTCGCGGCTGACGCTACAGAGGTTGGTTCACTCTCCGTCTCTGTTGTGGATGTAACCCGATCCTTCCGATGGGTGAACATCCGTAAAGCCGCGGGTCCAGACGGCATTCCGGGCCGCGTCATCAGAGCGTGCGTGAATCAACTGGCTGGTGTTTTTACGGACATTTTCAATCTGTCCATCTCCCTGTCTGTAGTCCCCACATGCTTCAAAACATCAACCATTGTGCCTGTACCGAAGCAAGCCACAATCACTTGCTTAAATGACTGGCGTCCTGTTGCTCTGACCCCCATCATCAGCAAATGCTTTGAGAGGTTAATCAGAGATTACATCTGCTCTGTTCTGCCCCCCTCTTTGGACCCATTGCAGTTTGCCTACCGCAACAACCGCTCCACCGATGATGCCATTGCATCTACAATACACACTGCTCTCTCCCATCTGGAAAAAAGGAACACATATGTGAGAATGCTGTTTGTAGACTACAGCTCAGCATTCAACACCATAGTGCCCTCCAAGCTTGATGAGAAACTCCGGGCTCTGGGCTTAAACAGCTCGCTGTGCAGCTGGATCCTGGATTTCCTGTCAGGCAGACGTCAGGTGTTTAGAATGGGCAGCAACACCTCCTCATCACTGACCCTCAACAGTGGAGCCCCGCAGGGCTGTGTTCTCAGCCCACTCCTGTATTCACTGTACACACATGACTGTGTGGCAACACATAGCTCCAATACCATCATTAAGTTTGCTGACGATACGACGGTGGTAGGTCTGATCACTGACAATGATGAAAGAGCCTACAGAGAGGAGGTGCACACTCTGACACGCTGGTGTCAAGAGCACAACCTCTCCCTCAACGTCAGTAAAACCAAGGAGCTTGTTGTGGACTTCAGGAAGAAAGACGGAGAACACAGCCCCATCACCATCAATGGAGCACCGGTAGAGAGAGTCAGCAGCTTCAAGTTCCTCGGTGTCCACATTACTGAGGAACTCACATGGTCCGTCCACACTGAGGCCGTTGTGAAGAAGGCTCACCAGCGCCTCTTCTTCCTGAGACGGCTGAGGAAGTTTGGAATGAACCACCACATCCTCACACGGTTCTACACCAGCACTGTAGAGAGCATCCTGACTGGCTGCATCACCGCCTGGTACGGCAATAGCACCGCCCACAACTGCAAAGCCCTGCAAAGGGTGGTGCGAACTGCCAGAAACATCATCGGAGGTGAGCTTCCCTCCCTCCAGGACATATACACTAGGCAGTGTATGAAAAAAGCTCGGAGGATCATCAGAGACTCCAGCCACCCGAGTCATGGTCTGTTCTCACTGCTACCATCAGGCAGGCGGTATCGCAGCATCAGGACCCGCACCAGCCGACTACATGATAGCTTATTCCCCCAAGCAATCAGACTGTTGAACACTTGATCTATCAGGATCAATAATTATCCCTGCACTTTATTAATCTATAATCTCACACTGGACTGTCAACATATTCTCCTCAATATACTACTTCATATACATATATATATATATATATATATATATATATATATATATATATATATATATATATATATATATATTTCATATGCTCCTTACTTATTGTATTGTATATTGTGTATTCTATATTGTGTGTATTGTATATAATTATCGTGTTGTGTAAGTATGTGTACATTTGATATGTGTTATGTATGACCTTGTCTTGTTTTACCGTTGCCCGTTGTTTTCCATTTTTGTCCCTTTTGTAGCTCCACAGTCTTCTTGTTAGTGTTCGTGTTTTCTGTCATTGTTTTCACCTGTCCTCATTAGTTTGCCATTTGCTTCTGTTTGTCATCTTGTTATCTTGTTTTGAGTTCTGTTTGTTCATTGGCCCCTTTGTCCCTTGTTCATGTATTTATACCCCGGTTTTTGGTTCAGTCCTTGTCTATCGTTGAATGTTTGTGAATGTAGTTAGCCTGGTCTGTGTTCCCTGCCCGAGTTCTCTGTTCTTGTTTATTTCCCCATTGAGGGTTTTTCTTTGTATTTTGTTAGTAATAAAGTAAGCTGCATTTGGATCCTCAACCTACGTCTGCCTTCATTGCCTTACATTCGTGACAATATGTAAATTGTGTTGTGTAAGTATGTTGTTTACTGTAATTGGTATATGTCTCGTCACTGTCATGACTGCTATGTTGCTTGGAACTGCACACAAGAATTTCACCTACTGTTGCACTTGTGTACATGGTAGTGTGACAATAAAGTGATTTGATTTTGATTTGAGCTGTACCAGCACTCCACACAATGGCGGTGCTCCAGGGCAGAAATTAGTGATAAGGAAAAAGCCACTCTTTTGGATGCTCCAGTGTCTCCAACCAGCCTTTTTGGCGGCTCTATGAATAAGTTTGCTGAGCGTTATGTCGCGATTCAGCAGCAGCCACAGGCTATGAGACAATTTATGCCCACATGGAGCATATCTCAGCCGGTACGGCTTCGCTCTATTCAGCCTGTGACTAAAAGCCCCATACCTGCTACCTCACAGGCACCTGCGTATCAGTACGTGCAGCAAAAGCGCTCCTAATGGGCACAACCTTTTGAAGCGGAAAGCCGATTCCCTCTAGGTCTGCTCCAAAAGGCTTGATTGGAGAGACACAAAACACTGTTCCCCCATCTCTCCACTTTTTATTGTCAGGAAAGGGATATTGTTATTCAAAATGTTGTTTCTGTGTCTTGCACTCAAATAAACGCAATACAAAATTCAATAAGTGCCAAAAAGAATACAGCATTCGTTGCAAATGCACGAGATGCTCACACATTCTCAATAAAGAGGCCCCGTTTTCACACATTATGCGTAACCTCTTCCCTATAGTGAGCGTTGCATCATATCATATGGTGAGCAAACCAAACTGCCATCTGTCCCATTATGCGGATGCGTGGCAAGCCCTAATGGGTATTTCAGAATGGGTGCAAAAACAATTGAACATGGTTATACAATCTAATTTTGCACACTGGCCACCCTGTTTCAACAGTGTTCTGTCTTCCACGGTTTCGTCCGATGACGCGCCAGTGTTACGAGCTGAAATACACCTCTCATCGTGAAAAACATGATAGAGATTGTGCCAAATTGTCAAGCACAAAAATGGTTTTACAGCTCTTATTTTCTTGTTCCTAAGAAAGAGGGCAGGTTTCGGCCAATCCTGGATCTGAGACATTTAAATCGCTCACTTGTAAAGCGCCTATTCAAAAAAGAAAAGGATCTTATCGCATGTATGCCCACACGATTTGTTTACGTTGATAGATCTGAAGGATGTGTACTTTCATATCCAAATTGTGCGACATCATGGGATGTTTTTGAGATTCGCATTCGAGTGAACAGCGTATCAATTCAAAGTCCTGCCCTTCGGAGTGTCTTTGTCTCCTCGTATATTAACAAAGTGCATTGATGCGGTTCTCGCACCTCTGAGACTGAGCGGCATGCGCATCTTGAACTACCTTGACAATTGGCTGTTACTGCCACAATCAGAGGCGTTTTTATGCCAGCACAGTTTTACTGCTTCAGCCATTTTACAGTGTCCATCTCAGTTCAAACTGGGGAGAACATTTCCACTGAAACTTGTTTTAGAAAACATTGGGATTTGTGGCGGCAGCATCCGTGATCTCTTACACATGAGATCTCTTCAGTGCTGGCTGAAGCACCATGTGCCGTGACTTGCTTAGCACCAATGACGCATGCTCTTCACTATATCCAGCCACTGTTCAGCACCACGGACACCCCCTCCTGCATTTTACCAGCAAGGTGTCACGCTGGGGCAAAAAGCCATCTGCTTTTCAGTCAGAAATATCAAACTGTCATGTCCTGGTTCGCTCAGACAACATGACAGTTGTGGCATATATAAACCGCCAAGGCAGAATTCAGGAGACTTCACCCTCAAACTCCATTGAGGATTTGGGAAATATCTGGCCTCAGTGGAGAATACCCACTCTTCTCTCTGGTACTCGAAGTCCCAAGTTGTCAGGCAGAAAGTAGCTTAGAGCTATTGGCTGTAATTCTAACCTTAAAGGCTTTCAGTCAGAAATAGTGAGCTGTCATGTCCTGGTTTGCTCAGTCAACATGTTGGTTTTCACTGTGTTTGAGGCTTTGCAGGAGTCCCTTGGATTTAGCCCTGCAGAACTTGTCTTTGGACATACTCTTCATGGCCCCTTGAGAATATTCAGAGATCAGTTGTTATTGATTGATTCTACTCCCACGACTAATGTATTAGATTATGTTAGTCAGTTATGAGAACACCTGCACAATGCTGTTGTTGTGGCAAAATAAACTTTGTCTTCAACACAAAGTGCCATGAAATCCGTTTTGACAAGAAGGCCATTGTACGATTATTTATAAATTTTTGGTTTTATTACCTGTCCCTGGTTCTTCTCTGTCTGCTCATTTTTCAGGTTCTTACATGGTCATGGAAAAGCTCAGTGATACCAACTATGTAATCCATACTCCAGAAAGGAAACGTAAAACTTGTGTCTGTCACATTATCATCCAAAAGAATACCATGCAATGGTAAGCCGAAACAACTTCTGTCAAGTCAATTTCTGTTAGTGAGGATGTAACCTCCAAGCCTATGGCGATAATTTCATTATTTGCTGAGCAAGAGATTGAAGATGATATAGCGCTCTAATTCGGTACAAAAGTCAGCTTGACTTTTAAATTCAGAAATGATCACTGATTTACCTTGCCATCTTCAGCATTTGTCAGAAGCTGAGCGAGGTGAAATTCTGCAACTAGTTGCAGATTTTCCTACTCTTTTTGGAGATGTACCTTCCCAAACCACAGTTCTACAGCATGATATAGTAGTCACAGAAGACAGGTTCTCTATAAAGTGACATGCCTATCATATTAATCTTGTAAAAAGAGCCATCATGAAACAGGAGGTTGAGTTTCTTCTAGATAATGGGTTGGCAAGACCAAGTTCTAGTCCCTGGAGTTCCCCCTGCCTGATTGTTCCTAAATCAGATGGTACTTTTAGGTTCTGTACAGATTACAGGAGGGTGAATGCTGTTACTCTTCCAGACTCCTATCCATTGCCAAGAATTGAGACTTACTAAAGGGATATTGGCAGGTTCCTTTAACACCTAGAGCCTCTGAAATATCCACCTTTGTGACACCTTTCTACAGTACTCTGTAGTGGCGTTTGGTATGAGAAATGTGCCCGCTACATTCCAGTGGCTAGTAAATGTGGTCCTAGCTGATGTGCCAAATTGTAATGCCTATCAAGATAATTTGGTAATTTACTCTCCTGATTGGTTACATCACATCAATACTCTTAGGGATGTATTTACTCATCTTGCAAGAGCTAATTTGACTTTGATCCTTGCAAAGTGTGAGTTTGGGATGGCCACGGTAACCTATTTGGGAAAAGGTATGACCTGTTGAGCAAAAAATTACTGCAATCACTGTGGGAGGGGCCATCATGACAGAGGACGCTGGCACTGGGGCAGCCAAGGCTTCAGACACTGCCTCTGGGATGGACGAGGCTTCAGGAAAAGGCTCATTGACCATGGTAGACATGGGCAGTGGCTCACTGCTTGTAACAGGTGTAGCAGAAGACAGCCCTCGTGGCCATGGACATGGGCAGTGGCAGGGAAACTGCCTCCGTGATTGTGGTTGAAGGCAGCAGCAGGGCAATGGCCCTCGTGGCCATGGACATTGACAGTGGCAAAGTAGCTGGCATCTGGCTCCTCCTCCTCCCACAGACGGTGATCGGTTCATCGCACAGTGGCATGACCAGGTCGAACACACGGCAAAGCTCCATGCCAAAATCCAAGAACAAGACACAACAAGGGCATTCATTGTCCTACATGGCAATCCCCCACAGCATGCCTGCCCGCACCTGCATCAGCAGTTCACGTACATGGTTCAGCACATGGCATTATTGAATAGGGACCTCTAGTGTCGCTTCATTCGACACAACATCGAGTGAGCGACAGACGGGGAACTTCTAGGTTACTATTGTAACCCCTGTTCCCTGATGGAGGAAACGAGAGGTTGTGTCCCCCTGGCCACAACGCTGTACCGAGCCACTGTAATGGCCAAACCTCATTCTCGCCTCCTTAGCGCAAAACCTGAATGGACAGACGCACGATTCCCTCATTTTATATCCGTATGTCTGGGGGAGGGTCATGCAAATTCTATCTGCCAATTTCTCATTGGCCTATTCTCAAGTTCAGAGGTAACCAAGCCCTTCAAGAAAGACCCCTAGTGTCGCTTCATTCAACACAACGTCTTGTTTCCTCCATCAGGGAATGGGGGTTACAATAGTAACCTAGACGATTTCTTCTAAACCCAACAAAAATTCACAATTCTCCAAATTAGCAGTGTACCAATGAAATCAAAGATTAGATGGCCAGAAATTCCCTTCTACTAAATTCCAACAAAACAGAGGTACTACTTGTTACTCTACTCTAAAAAGAATTGTCTAGTGATGGACTACACTCTTGAAATGGAATACATAGACTATAATTTAATTGCCAACAAAAGCCATCATCAGCCAACTAACAAAGGACAATGCATATATGTGAGCGTCTGCAGTTAATCCAGGATGAATTTCAAAAACATTAGTTAATTAATCTTACAGTTCATAAAAAAAATTTTTTTTTTTAAACAATGGACCTTAACACTTACTTAGTTTACTAATCTTAAACCCTGAACTGCACATCATATAAATAACTAATATTGGCATTCATGCTGGTTAGCCAGAGGGGAACTGGCCCCCAGAGTGAGCCTGGTTTCTCCCAAGGTTTTTTTCTCCTTATGTGCCGTGAAAAGCGCTATACAAATAAAAATGACGAATCATTTTTAAAGGTTCTTGGTCAAATAATTAGTAACTCTGTTTTGTCGGAATTTAGTAGAAGGACATTTCTATCCATCCAATCCTTGATATCATTGATACATTCAAATAACTTGTAAAATGTAGTTCATATGGTTTTGAAGAAATTAGAACTGTCCGAATTAACCCATTAACGCATGCGATTAAAAGAAGTTTAACGAGTAACTTTTTCTTAATCGCGTTTAAAACATTTACCATTAATACAGCATAAACACTGGTGTGAAGGGCGAAAACTTTGTAATGTGTCTGCCAAAAGTGTAATTACTTCTGATGCACACACAGCACAGCACCAGAGCCCTTCTAGCAAGATGAGCCTACAAGCTTAGCATTACATTTTATAATAAGGCGGTCCCATAAACATTCTAGATGACTCTTATGCTCTCTCCTATGATAGAGACCAGGGGGTTTGTTATCTCAGTAAATTAAAAAAAATCTCTGTCAACGCTTCCCTGTCAGTGATAAAACAATGGAGAAAGGACCTCTGAGCACAATTTGATGCACAAAACTTGCCCAGATTAGACTGATAGAAATAAAGTATTTTTCAGAACCATGTAAGGCAAATTTTAAAGGGCACCTAATATGCCCCCTTTCACAAGATACAATTTAAATCTTTGGTGTTCCTAAAATGTGTCAGTGAATTTTCAGCTCAAAATACCCTACAGATTATTTATTATACCATGTTGAAAATGTACATTTTTGGGTGGGAATAAAAACAAGCTGTTTGTGTGTGTGTGTGTCTTTAAATGCAAATGAGCTGGTGCTCCCCGCCCCATATGCAGAATAGGGCGGTGTTTTGGCCTCTCTGCTTCGGATAACTAGACATCATAAGCAATTAGACTGACAGCAAAAATAGTGGTGACACTGATGAGGGAGAGACTCTACATTTTTAATCACTTTGTATAGAATCTGCGAACGGCTTGTTCTGAGACAGTGTTTATGATTAATGGGATTAAAAAAAAAAGGAGTTGGTGGATTTTTTATTGTATTGTCAACACACAATTATGTTCAAATACCATTTAAAAGTGATTTTTTTTTTTTGCATAATAGGTCCCCTTTAAATACCACAGAAGCACATTAAGTATTAACTATCACCAAAACGCAGAATGAGACGTTTTTGTTTGCAGGTGCTTTTTCATGGTGAGTTCAAAGCAGCACTCAGTGATCTGATGTTAACTAACCATAACTTTATATCATACTTATCTTCAACTGTTTTGTTTTGTTTGACATGAATAAAAAAAAATCTAAATTACTTAATGAGGGTTTTTTTTTTTTGGAAGTTCAGGGAACAGATACAGTCTCTATATGATTATATCTAGGTGATACAGTCTCTGTGTTGTTGTTTATGTGACCTGTGTGGTATCTCAAGGCAGCTAGAATATGGCTAGTTAAGCCAGTCTGTCTGCTTCCTGACATGGGCCTCAGTTAGTCAAATACTATCACTATTAAGACTATGAGCCAACTTACTAGAGAGGAGAACGGCACCTTCCCTGGAGGGATGGAGCCTGTCTCTCTTTAGCAGGTCAGGTCTACCCCAAAAATGCATCCAACTATCTATAAATCCTATGCTATTCACTAGACACTACTCAGACATCCGTATCGGTTACCTAACGTAACCTCGGTTCTCTCTAGATGAGGGAACGAGTATTGCGTAAGCTAGCTTACGCTACGGGAAAGATTCATCTTTTCTGAGATATTGAAGCCAAAAAATTATCCTTAATTTTTGTATCCATTGTCAACGCAGTGCGGCAGCTGCAGACCTTGAGCGGGCTAGCTAGCGAGCTCATAGGTTGCTCTGCGGCAACTGCTGCATCCTATAGACGAGCTTGGGCGAACTCGCATCCAATGAGAGGCATCCGCGCGCTCACTGCATCAAAGCCCGCCAAAATGGGCGTGACTAGAGTGCATATAAGCGTAGTTCGTAGGCTGGAACCCTGGTTTTCATTGACTGAAGCGAAAAGTCGCTCGTGGCGCGAGCACGGCCGGCTACGCAATACTCGATTCCTCATCTAGAGAGAACCGAGGTTACGTTAGGTAACCGATACGTTCTCTTACGAGAGGTTCTCTCGTATTGCGTAAGCTAGCTTACGCTACGGGAACCCATTGTCAATGCCGTCGCGCCAAGCATCCACTGTATGAGCCCCAGGGAATTAAGGGGGACCCGGGGAACCCTTATGAGTGGGGAAATAATATTTGGCCGGCAAGAATGCGGGTCATTGATTGTGTAATACATAAGCACATAGTGGGAAGGGAACAACAGAGCGGCGGTGCCGGTCTGTGTGGAATGTGTCCCATCAGTGCAGCTCACCAGGGGAGCTGTAGCGTATTAAACCGCTAGTAGTTTTGCCTGCAGAGCGGGCACTTCCATATTGTAAAATCTGACAAAGGTGGAGGGGGAAGTCCATCCCGCTGCCACACATATGTCGTGAATGGAAATCCCACTGGACCATGCCCACGAGGATGCCATGCCTCTAGTGGAGTGAGCCCTAATGCCCAACGGGCATGGCAGGTCTTTTGACGCGTATGCAGCAGCAATAGCGTCCACTATCCACCTAGATAGTGTCTGTTTCGAGGCGGCGAGACCTTTGGTGCGCCCTCCGAACGAAACGAAAAGCTGCTCAGAGCGTCTGAAAGTGGCGGAGCGCGCAGTATACAATCTCAGTGTTCTGACCGGGCAAAGGAGATTGGCGTCGCGTTCGCTATCGGGTGCTGGCAGCACCGATAGGGAAATGACCTGTGCTCTGAAAGGAGTACCGATCACCTTGGGAACATAGCCGTGTCTAGGCTTTAAAATGACCTTGTAGTCACTTGGTCCAAACTCAAGACACGCAGCACTGACAGACAGTGCGTGAAGGTCTCCCACACGTTTGACTGATGACAGGGCAGTCAGAAAAACGGTTTTGAGTGAAAGGTATTTCAAATCCACGGATTGAAGTGGTTCGAAAGGGGGGGCTTTCATAGTTTCGAGAACTATAGAAAGATCCCAGATAGGAACCGATGGGGGCGCGGGGTTCATCCTTCTAGCTCCCTGAGGAAGCGGATGACCAGCTCGTTTTTACCCCATGACTGGCCGTGCAGGGGTTCAGCGAACGCCACAGCGGCCGCCACATACACTTTGAGCATGGATGGGGATCTGCCCTTATCCAGCAGCTCTTGTAGAAATACGAGCAGCGACGACACCCCACATGTCCGCGGGTCCAGGTCTCGGTCGGTGCACCATTTTGAGAACACAGACCATTTTGACGCATAGAGTCTTCTCGTGGAAGGGGCTCTTACGTGTATGATGGTGTTTATTACTGCTTCTGGCAGAGCGACGGGTAGTCGTTGATCACCCACGCATGCAGCGCCCAGCGGTCTGGGTGGGGATGCCAGATTGTGCCGCGAGCTTGAGAGAGGAAATCTGCTCTCACTGGGATGGGCCACGGCGCTGTCAGTGACAGCTGCGTAAGCTCTGGGAACCATGTCTGATTCTCCCAACGCGGGGCTATGAGGAGCACCGAGTGACGCGTTTCCCTGATCCTCTGCATTACCTGTGGCAATAGCGAGATGGGAGGGAAGACGTAAAGCGGGCGTCTGGACCATTCCTGGGCCAGCGCGTCCTCGCTTTTCGAGAAAAATATTGGGCAGTGAGAGTTCTCTTTGGACGCAAAGAGGTCTATGTCTGCTCTGCCGAATAGGTGCCATAACGTCTGGACTGTTTGAGCGTGTAGGGACCATTCCCCTGGGGGAATATTGTCTCTGGACAGTCTGTCCGGGCCGTCGTTCAGGTGGCCTGGCACGTGCGTCGCCCTCAGCGAGCGCAGGTGGCACTGGGACCAACTCAGTATGCGTTTCGTCAGATGGAAGAGGTTCCTGGATCTGACACCGCCCTGACGGTTTAGGTAGGATACCACAGATCTGTTGTCCGAACAGACCAGGACGTGGTGACCCTGAATGACTGCGAGAAAACGCACGAGCGCATACTCAACCGCTATCATTTCCAGACAATTTATGTGAAGGAGCTTTTCCTGAACTGACCATAGGCCGAAAACCGGAGAGCCCTCGCAGACCGCGCCCCAACCCGTGTTGGACGCGTCTGTCGAGATGACTTTTCGGCGAGATACAGCTCCCAATGTCACTCCCCACTGATACCCTTCGGCCACTGTCCAGGGCTGCAGAGCTGAAATACAGGTCTGAGTCACCTTGATGGGCTGGCGGCCTGTGGCCCAAGCCCGGCGAGATGCGCGGGTGTTTAGCCAATGCTGAAGCGGGTGCATGTGCAGTAAACCCAGCTGAAGTACTGCTGCGGCTGAGGCCATGTAGCCTAGCACTCTCTGAAATTTCTTCAGAGGTGTGAGGCTGTTCATCTGAAATGACGCGGCTAGTCGCTGCACACGGCGTGCGCGCTGTGTAGACAAACGAGCCGTCATTGCCACTGAGTCTAGTTCTATTCCAAGGAAGGAAATTGCCTGACTGGGCTGTAGTGAGCTCTTGGTCCAATTGACTGCAAGGCCCAAACTGTTCAGATGACTGAGGAGAACTGTCCTGTGAGACAGAAGCTCCGTATGTGATTGTGCCAAAATCAGCCAATCGTCCAAATAGTTCAGAATTCGAAAACCCTGACTCCGCAGGGGTACGAGCGCCGCGTCCATGCACTTCGTGAAAGTACGGGGTGCTAAGGACAGGCCGAACGGAAGGACGGTGTATTGATAAACCTGGTCGTCGAAGGCGAATCTCAAGAATGGCCTGTGACGGGGATTTATCTGAATCTGAAAGTATGCATTTTTCAGATCGAGAGAAATAAACCAGTCCCCCTGGCGCACATGCGCGAGGAGTTTCCTGATTGTAAGCATTTTGAACGGTCTTTTTTGCAAGCGCTTTGTTCAAAACCCTGAGATCTAATATTGGTCTGAGGCCGCCGTCTTTCTTGGGGACAAGAAAATAACGGCTGTAAAACCCAGACTTCGCTCAGGGAGGCGGCACTCTCTCTATGGCCCTTTGCACAGAAGGTTTGCTATTTCTGAACGAAGCATGCACGCTGCTTCCGTGTTCACAGTAGTTTCGAGCAGCGCTCTGAAGCAAGGAGGACGGCGATCGAACTGTAGCAAATAGCCCTGTTTTATTGTGCTTAACACCCATTCGGATATCCCTGGAATATCTTCCCACGCTTTGAAGCGTAATGTTAGAGGGTGAATGGCCAAATTGCTCTGATTGCCGCACACAGCGCTGAACAGAATGTGTGAGCGTGCTTACTGTGCTTATGCTGGACTGCTCGCAGACAGCATGGACAGGCTGTTCTGTGAGTGACTTCCGATTGATGTGAATGGGGAAAGAGTCACGTCTGTTAAGTGATGCGCAAGCATAGCCACGGGCACGGGACTTACATACAGAGAAGTGTTTGCTGGCCGTGTGACAGAGCGGGCAGAGAATGGGCACGCGCGCGTATTCGTGAGCGCATTTATTGACTCTAACACTCGAGTGGTTCAGTAACCGCTTTTGAGTGTGCTCTGATGGGGACACGGAACGTGTAATGCTTGTGTGTAGAGGTGAACACTAGATTG
The DNA here is from genome assembly GCF_025860055.1 of Xyrauchen texanus. Lineage (NCBI taxonomy): Eukaryota > Metazoa > Chordata > Actinopteri > Cypriniformes > Catostomidae > Xyrauchen > Xyrauchen texanus. The sequence continues at coordinate 43,591,304 of NC_068297.1, forward strand.
TGGGCACATTTTCTACACATAAGGCTGGTCGTGTGACAGAGCGGCCAGAGAATGGGCGCGCGCACGGATTCGTGGGTGCATTTATTAACCCTAACACTCGAGCGGGTCGTAACCGCTTTATGTGAGTGTGCTCTGATAGGGACACGGGACGTGTAATGCTTGTGTGTAGGGGTGAACACTGGATTGTGGGCACATTTTCTACACATAAGGCTTTATTTTGGGTCACCGTGGAAACGGCGTTTGGGTGCAGGCAAGCGGGTAATATCACCGGCTTGTTGGCTGCTGAATCCACCACTGCAGTAGCCTGAGAGAAGGGGACTGACAGGGGGCGTACGGGACTTACATACAGCTGGCCGTGTGACAGAGCGGGCAGAGGAGGGGCGCGTGCACGGGCTCGTGGGCGCGTTTATTAACTAACACTCGAGCGGGTCGTAACCGCTTATGTGAGTGTGCTCTGATAGGGACACAGGATGTGTAATGCTTGTGTGTAGGGGTGAGCACTGGATTGTGGGCACATTTTCTACACATAAGGCATGTTTACTCTTTACAAGATTTCTTTGGGTCGCCGTGAAAACGGCGTTTGAGTGCAGGCAAATGGGTAGTATCACCGGCTTGTTGGCTGCTGAATCCACCACTGCAGTAGCCTGAGAGAAGGGGACTGACAGGGGGCGAAGCTTTGACGGTGGTCCGGCCGTGGCGGGACTGAGCCGTCGTTTTCTAAACAACGCTAGGAGGACTTCGGTTGCTCAGGTTTCAGTACAATCTTAGGCCGAGGCCCGTGGGGGGCGGCGGTCTGCGGCGGCGGCTGTCTGAGCGCGATCGAGGGCGGCCGCCCTGTCGACGCTGAGAAGTCTGGCTTGTTGAGCTGGGCGCTGTGAAGAGGCTCGTGCAGGAGGCTGGTCACGTGGGCGGCCTGCAGAGGAGCTAGCGCGACGATTCAGAAAGAGATTCATGGCTTGGGCTTCGAGAAACGGTCAACAATGCCACTCACCGCGGAACCGAAGAGACCGGACAGAGAGAGCGGCGCGTAGTGCGTTCAGCTTCTCCCATGTCGGCTAGTCAGATCTGAAACAGCCTCTGTCTGTAAGACGGCCATGGAATGCAGAGCAGATGCGGCTTGGCCGGCGGCGGTATAGGCGGAAGTAGTTCTGCAGGCCTTAGACGGGAGCACCAGCTTAGACTGCCATCTCGCGGAGGGCGGGCAAAGGTGCGGCGTGGAGTCTGTTGGGAGCCTGCTCAGGGGGCGGTGACCACTCGAGCCCAAGGCAGTCGACGGCCTGTGTGAGGAGGCGCGTTAGTTCCCCTTCGACTCCGGCGCGGGTCCTGCTGGATTCCTGGGCCGAGGAGGCGGCGTGTGAGCCTGACCACTCCTCGCTGTCCGAAGCCATGATGGAACAGCCCTTATCCTCCGCTTCTTCGTCCGAGATGGCAGCAGAGCAGCCGCTCGGCGGCAACTGCGCTGGCCCGGGTGGGCGGGGAGGGTGAAGGCGATGCTCGAGGGAGGGGCTCCGGCGAGGCAATCGCTTCTACCACTGGTTCCGGCAGCCTTTGAGAGCGGCGCTTTTTACTGCGCGGCTGAATGGAAGGCGGCGCGGCGGCTTCGGTCCAGAGCGCTTCGAGTCGAGCCCGCAGAGAGAACCTCTCGTAAGAGAACAGCCATTCACTAACACTAATCTTCTATAGAGCTGTCCATGTCCTAGTTGACCATATTTACATCCACATTACCGATTAAGGTAATTATCTGGTTTATGTAAATGTTGAGTCTACACTCATTAAGAATATTCCCCAATACGTGTTTTGGAGAAATAAAAACATGCTAGTTCTACTGCATTTATTACCTTCCTCCTGTTTGTAGGCTATATTGACTTATTTCTTTTAAAGTTTGTATTTTTATATAATATACACTGTAAAATGCGTGCTTGACATTTCACAATTGTTATACATGCATGGATGAAAAACAAAAACAAACATAAATGAAAATTCTGTTTCAGCAGATATTAATGTCAGAAACACAAGGAGATAAATTCAGTTAATGCAGCCTTCATATTCAACTTTATCTGGTAAGAAAAAATAATAAAATAATAATACAATTAAATAATAATAATTATTATTATTACACATCCGGTTCTATCTGAATACAGATAATTTTGCCATAGTCACAGAGGCATCACTGCACACTGCTAATCGTTAGTACTGACATGAAGAACAATCAAAATCTATGTTTTGCATTAGCCAACACTTGTAAATTTGATCTGATGTCAGACGCTCTCACCCCCTGAGCTCTATTTCCAGGTTCATTATAAAAGAATTACATATAACCAGGGTGCTTCCAACAGGCTTCTCAGTGGGTGCATCAATGAGTAGGGAGAATCTGTGTGAAATCCTAACAGGGAGGGAGAGTGGTGTTGCTTTGCTAAATGAGTATACCACCGAGATGTCACCCAAATGCCCAGGGCAGAGCCACAGTGTGTGTTTTGCTCGCTGTACTACCCGCAACCGAAACAATATCTACTGACTTCTCTTTCTCACTGACGTCTACTTGTGCTCGGATGCGCATCTCTAACTCATCAGTCTTCTCCGTCAGCATAACTAATTCCTTAGTTTTATCACATGTGAATCCCTTACTGCTTATGAGTGCTGAAGCTATCATAATCATGTGATATGCAGTACAAGAAATGATAACATGTGCTAATGCCATGACTTACCCCAATTGTTTGTTGTTGATGTGGTGGTTGTGGCTCCTGAGCAGCGGGGGTTTGAGATTGATGTGAATCCCTCACGCAGTTGTTTGTTTTTGTGGTGGTCCCTGAGGAGCAGGGGTTTGAGCTAGCAGGCTACAATCACAGGCTACAATCACAGGCTACAACACAGACTAGAGCTACACACCAGCAGATTGAGTTCGGCAGGACATATTAGCTTGCATCATGTAGAGTTTCACATCTAAAAGTAATCTTTTAGTCACAATTTTAGAATATTAGTAAATTTTTAGATACATTTTAATATAGTTTATTTTTATGGTCCTTTTTTACAACAATTATTGTTCAAAAGCAGCTTTACAAAAGTGCCATAATGGCCAGTGAGCAAGCTAAAGACAACAGTTGTAATAAAAGATACATCACATACTTTATGCAGAATATTTTTGAACATATGATATTGCAATTAAGAGATGACATTTTTTTTGTCAAAGTGAAGATTGTTAGTATAAATTTGCTTTGAATTAATAATTGAAGCTCTTATGTGAAGCAAAAGGAGTAAGGCAAGAAGAATTTTTGTGTAAAAAATAGATAAAAGTAGGTATTTATGCTCATGTTGTTTATTTCTGAATTATTGTGCAGAATTACTTTCTGACCTCAGAACAGTACAAAATCTATCGGCATTTCCAAATATAACCCCATATTTCAAGTAAATTAGGTTTGAGTTAAGTTCTGCTTTTTCCCAATTTGCCTCATGTTGTGACTGGATTATAATTTTTTGCAAAGGCTTGTAAACTACCTCTGGAAGTCAAAGTCAATGGTGGAATGTTTGGCTTGCAGCAGAGCCCATAGACACCAGAAGAAATGACCTGCCTGTGGAGGAAAAATAGATGAGGTTGCATTATATTGCGAAATGTATATTTTATTTTTAAAACATTTATGATGTAAAGGATAATATGTGAAGTTTTTCCACTGTGATGTAGCCTAATTGAGGGGTGGATCATTGGACCCAGCTGAATTGTGATCAGCCGCCTCAGAGCTGCTGTCCTAAAAACATACTGTTGGAAAAACTGCTTTCAATATTATTCGGACAGAATTGTATAAAATTTTTCTTGAGCTGTGGGTGCTGAGTGAGGAGCTGTTGCACAGTAAAAAAAATCAAACCGACAAATTGTGAACTGTTTAAAAAATTTTGTCGACTGGACACAGTTTTGAGATAAATGTTGAGTAGACAAAAAACAAACTAAATGTTTCCTACTACTATTTTGAAAAGATGAAAGTTGAGAACTTATTATGTCGATTTCTTCATTGGAGTGGTTACTTTGTCACTGTGCATGCCCTGTCTGTCATCACTGTACCATGCACAGAGCTCGCTGCAACCACGTTTTCGGATGGAGAGAGTGTCACCTGGTTAAGGCGTCTTCTATTGTAACTTATTACAATGTAGAAAAATAATAAAAAATAAAGTGCACAGCCAAGGTGTAAAATACAATTTTATGTTTTTTAAAAACTAAACAACAAATACAACAAAAATGTAATTCAATATAATCGTGCTTGCAACTTAATTCTGTTATTTATTTTCCTAGTTCTACTGGCTCGGACCTGTCAAAAAACGGGACGAGACCTACTCAACCCTGAGATTGTAAAATCTCGCAAAAGGTATTGTTACGTTTGAGCAGCGAGGCAGACGAGGAGATGCGGATCCAAATGCAGTTTAGACTTTTATTAAATGAACAAACGAATAAACAAAGGAAAAAACCCACAAGGGGGAAATAAACTTAAACGGAGAACCAGGGCAAACATAAACAGAGAACTAGGGCAGCAAACAATCATGCACATACATCAAACAACGATTGACAAGGACTGAACAAAAAACCAGGGTTTAAATACAAGAGGAACAAACAAGGGAATGAGGGACACCTGGAAGAAACAATCAAGGGAACACCAATCATAATAACAAACTACAAAGGAGTACAAAAAAACCAAACAGGAACCAGGAAACAGGGGCTAAACTAAACTTCAACATAAGAGCACAACAACAAAAGACACCAATGAACATGACAGAAACCAAACAGGAAACAGGAACCAGGAAACAAGGACTAAACTGAACTTCAAAATAAAAGCACGAAGACAAAAGACACCAATGAACATGACAGAACCCCCCTCAAAGGATCGGATTCCAGACGATCCAAAACAAAAAAAAACAAAACACAAAAAAGACCCACAAAGAAAAAACAAAATGAGGGCACCAGGGGCAAACAGACAGTTCAAGGGGGCACAAGGGGCACAGAGACAGTTCACAGGGGTACAAGGGGCACTGAGACAGTCCACGGGGGCAATTAGGCAGTCCAGGGAGGTGGAGAGGGCAGGCAAGCAGTCTATGGGGGTGTGTCAAGGGGCCGGGGTCAGGTGGCCTGGGGGACATCCACTGGGTAGGGACAAGCTTAGGAGGCCAGGGAGGCGTCCACAAGGCAAAGACCAGTTCAGGAGGTCTGGGAGGCGGCCACAGGACAGGGATGGGTTTGGGTGGCCAAGGTGGCGGCCACAGGGCAAGGGCCGGTTCAGGGGGCCTGGGAGGAGGAGTGGCCACTGGGGAAGCTGGTGGAGCCAAGGTGGACTTCTGAGGCGGAGCAGTCGTGGCCTTGGGTGGCGGCGCCGAAGGAGGCGAATCAGCGTTGGGCGGAGCCAAGGGAGGCGATGGCGGAGCTGGGGGAGCCACTGGAGGCGGAGCCGTGGGAGGTTCAGGAGGTGGAACTGAAGGAGGCTCTGAAGGCGGAGCCAAGGGAAGTTCAGGAGGTGCAGCTAAGGGTACCTCAGGAGGCGGAGCCGAGGAAGGCCTAGGAGACAGGGTTGAGGAAGGCGGAGCCGAGGATGGTGGCTCCGTAGGAGGCTTTAGAGGTGGAGACCTGGAAGACTCTGGAGGCGGAGCCGAGGGAGGTGGCGCCGTAGGAGGTTTCAGAGGCGGAGACCTGGAAGGTTCTGAAGGCAGAGCCGAGGGAAGGGGCAACGTAGGATGCTCTAGAGGTGGAGCCCTGGAAGGCTCTGGAGTCTCTGGGAGCAGAGCCGTAGGAGGCTCGGGAGGCGGAGCCGTAGGAGGCTCTGGGGGCAGAGCCCTGGGTGGCTCGAGAGACTTGAGAGGCGGAGCCCTGGGTGGCTCGAGAGGCTCGAGAGGCGTGAGAGGCAGAGCCCTGGAAGGCATGAGGGGCGGAGCCCTGGAAGGCTCAGGAGACTCGAGAGGCAGAGCCCTGGAAGGCTCGAGAGGCGGAGACCTGGAAGGCTCGAGAGGCGGAGCCCTGGAAGGTTCTGGAGTCTCTGGGAGCAGAGCCGTAGGAGGCTCGGGAGGCGGAGCCATAGGAGGCTCTGGGGGCAGAGCCCTGGGTGGCTCGAGAGACTTGAGAGGCGGAGCCCTGGGTGGCTCGAGAGGCGTGAGAGGCAGAGCCCTTGAAGGCTTGAGGGGCGGAGCCCTGGAAGGCTCGGGAGACTCGAGAGGCAGAGCCCTGGAAGGCTCGAGAGGCGGAGCCCTGGAAGGCTCGAGAGGCAGAGCCCTGGAAGGCTTGAGAGGCTTGAGAGGCGGAGCCCTGGAAGACTCAAGTGACTTGAGGGGTGGAGCCTTGGGAGGCTCGAGAGACTTGAGGGGCGGAGCCCTGGGAGGCTCGGGAGGAGGAGCCCTGGAAGACTCAAGAGACTTGGGAGGCGGAGCCCTGGAAGGCTCAGGAGGCGGAGCCCTAGGAAGCTCGGAAGGCGGAGCTCTGGAAAGCTCGGAAGGCGGAGCTCTGGAAAGCTCGGGAGGCTCGGAAGGCGGAGCTCTAAGAAGCTCGGAAGGCGGAGCTCTGGAAAGCTCGGAAGGCGGAGCTCTGGAAAGCTCAGGAGGCTCGGACTCTTGGACGGGCGTGACCACTGGCGCTGGCCTTTGGACGGTCATGGCTACTGGCGCTGGCTCTTGGACGGTCATGACTACTGGCGCTGGCTCAGGGACGGTGGAGGCTACAGGTGCTGGCTCAGGAACGGTCGAGGCTACAGGCGCTGGCTCAGGGACGGTCGAGGCTACAGGCGCTGGCTCAGGGACGGTCGAGGCTACAGGCGCTGGCTCAGGGACGGTCGAGGCTACAGGCCCTGGCTCAGGGACGGTCGAGGCTACAGGCACTGGCTCACTGACCTCTGAGGTGACAGGCACTGGCTCACTGACTTCTGGGGTTAAGGGCTCTGGCTGATTGACCGTGGCTGAAGAGGGCTCAGGCTCGTTGTCCGTGGCTGAAGAGGGCCCAGGCTCATTGACCGTGGCTGAAGAGGGCTCAGGCTCGTTGACCGTGGCTGACGAGGGCTCTGGCTCGCTGACCGGGGCAGGCGTGGGCCGGGAGGCGAATGCCTGTCTTCTCCTCCTCCTCTGGGCGGACGAAGTTGGCCGTGCGGGTTCAAGGGAAGCCATAGGCGTGGGGGGTTGTTCGCTGACAGGATGGGCTGGTGTGTCAGGGAGCGGTGAGCTGCACGCTAGTAGGGTCGTTCCCAGGTAGTCGCGGAAGGTGCAGCCGGGCGCTGCCTGTGGCACCTGCTCCCTCAGCGAGGGGTTCAAGCTGTTCTTGAAAAAGATCATCAGTGCAGAGTCCGGGAAGTCAGTAGCGTTCGCCAGGAGGAGGAAGTAGCGAGCGTGGTCTACAAGTGGGTAGTGTTCTTGCTGCAGATTGAGCAGCCGACATCTGGCCCGAATAGCTGCTGGATCCATGTGTGGGTCGATCGTTCTGTTACGTTTGAGCAGCGAGGCAGACGAGGAGATGCGGATCCAAATGCAGTTTAGACTTTTATTAAATGAACAAATGAATAAACAAAGGAAAAAACCCACAAGGGGGAAATAAACTTAAACGGAGAACCAGGGCAAACATAAACAGAGAACTAGGGCAGCAAACAATCATGCACATACATCAAACAACGATCGACAAGGACTGAACAAAAAACCAGGGTTTAAATACAAGAGGAACAAACAAGGGAATGAGGGACACCTGGAAGAAACAATCAAGGGAACACCAATCATAATAACAAACTACAAAGGACTACAAAAAACCAAACAGGAACCAGGAAACAGGGGCTAAACTAAACTTCAACATAAGAGCACAACAACAAAAGACACCAATGAACATGACAGAAACCAAACAGGAAACAGGAACCAGGAAACAAGGACTAAACTGAACTTCAAAATAATAGCACGAAGACAAAAGACACCAACGAACATGACAGATATAGGGTGTTGCCCAGCCCACTTGCCACACTTCTCTTCGAGTGTGCTTGATCCCGCAAGGGGGCGGGCATGGCCTTGGTCTGGTAAGCCAGAGAGATGGCGTCAATGACCCAGTGAGCTAACCTCTGTTTGGAGACGGCGTTCCCTTTCTGAGGATTCCAAATTAGCTGGACCTCCTGGGGGGAGCAGGTAATAGCGTGTCAGGAGGCAAAAATGCGTCCCGAGGCTTGGGTGCTGAGAAAAGACTCAAAGCCGGTTTGAGACTGAGGAAGAGGTCCTAGAAAGGCGTCTTCGGAACTCGTCAGCGCTGCCCTGTTGGAGTGAGGAAATCGCTCTTTTATTGAGAATGTGGGTACGGCAACCCAGAAGGGGGTGCGGCAAAGGAAAATAAGGATTTTCCTCCCGGCCCTGCAACGGGGGACGGAGTTGTCTTGATAACAGCTCCAGACAGGACATCTGACTGCTGGGTCATCCATCTCAGGAGCACTTAGGAGCTTTCCGAGTCCTGGAAGGGGTCCTGAAGTTGGGGGGCGTACGCCGCCTGCGGGGCAATTGACGCTGCGGCTGAGAGCTGGGCCCAGGTTGAGGCGGAGCTGCCTATTTTTTGGGCAAAGGGGGACGCCCTCGGAGGGCAGGCAGAGCACGGGGTGTGCTGGGGCGACGCCACAGCATGATGTGAGAGATAGCCTCCGTCTGCATTTTCACTGGCAAAAACTCATCCCGAGCTTGGATGGAAGCAAGCGAGCGTGCTGGTGGCAGGTGGTTTGTGGGGATTTACCCGGCGAAACCAAACCCATCGTCATCCCCAAGTTGCCTTCATCACCAGCCGGGTCGTCCTGCGGGGGTGGCTAAAGTGGCGTTCACCTTAAGGTAGGAGAGCCGCAATGCTGCCATGGTCATGTTCTCACAATGAGTACATGAGCTTCCCTTTATACCCGTATGTCCGGGACATGCAAATTCTGTCTGCCAATTTTTCATTGGCCTTTTCTCAAGTTCAGAGGAATGCGAGGCTCAAAAGGAAGACCAACTTTTAGAAGTTTAAAGTATCTGCATTTCAGTGGGTGTTTACATTGACAATTTTTCAGTCTGTAATCCCCTGGGCACTCTGAAAAAGATACATAAGATCAACGTTGTTTATTGAGTCAGATTCCAAATTCTGCTCTATACTTCCCTCAAGTCAAGTTAAGTCAAGTCAATTGTATTTGTATAGAGCTTTTCACAACACACATCGTTTCAAAGCAACTTTTTGTACTTGTAAATTGGCTGATGAAGGCTTTTGTTGGCAATTGATAGTCTATGCATTCCATTTCAAGATCGTAGTCCATCAATAGACCGAGGTGATGCAGGCAGAGATTAGGGATGTGAAACGCAGTTCAACCTGGCAGGTAATTTCTGTGAGGTTCGGTGTGGTCCATCCTAAATCCAAGGTTCAGACAATGGCATATGAAGTATCCCATGTCTTATGGTTGGAGTTGGCATCAGTTCATTCTCTGAAGTGATGTTTGGCTGGCACCGGCTGCATTTAGTCATCATCATTCAGCAACACGTAGCAGTGGAGTCCAACACGAAGCAGGAATGGTGCTGATCCAGCCGGTTCTGGTGACCTCAGGATAGGAGTCCCGAGGTTGAGACATGGAAACAAATAAAATAATATAAGCATAGATGCCATTCAATTTATTGCAGAGTTATATATCATGATCAATGTTTCTGGTTTCTGGTTCTGGCAGACTAAACTAAAGCAACCTAAATGTGGGTTGGAGGATAAACTTGGTGTATGCCTGGCTAAATAGATGAGTCTTTAGTCTAGACTTAAACTGAGGGAGTGTGTCTGCATCTCGAACAGTGTTAGGGAGACTATTCCATAGTTTAGGAGCCAAATATGAAAAGGATGTACCTCCTTTGTGGATTTTGATATTCTAGGAACTATTAACAGGCCAGAATTTTGCGATCATAATGAACGTGATGGAATATAGTGTGGTAGAAGGTCACATGGTACTATGGAGCTAGACCATTCAAAGCTTTGTACGTAGTTAACAGAATTTTAAAAGCATCATATGTGAAACTTCTAAGGTAGGGCCTAAATCGGTCTATAGTTAGCCAGTTCTCCAGGATCAAGTTGTCGCTTCTTAATAAGTGGTTTGATAACTGCCATTTTAAAGTTTCTTGGGACATGTCCTAAGCATAGCGAGGAGTTAATAATATTAAGAAGAGGTTCTGAAAGAGGTGCTATAACAGATGATTGCATAATTCCAATTTTATTTCTGATTATTGTCAATTTTATCCATTAAGAAATTCATTTCAAAGTCATTATTTTTGTGCTGCGACGTAATATCTGGTTCTGTTGAGGCTTTATTCATTTTTTTATTTCATCAAGTTCTTCTGGGCTTTGGGGTTTATGGAGTGTATGAGATAGATCTGGAAGATTATTAGTTTAGCTATCTTTCTACCTGAATGATAGCGTGGTGTAGATTGAGAAACATTAGCTGATTGCAGCACTCTATAGATGAGGTAATGATTTGAGATGTCATTGCTCTGCTGCAGAATTTCTAGATAGAGATAGATCTGGAAGATTATTAGTTTAGCTATCTTTCTACCTGAATGATAGCGTGGTGTAGATTGAGAAACATTAGCTGATTGCAGCACTCTATAGATGAGGTAATGATTTGAGATGTCATTGCTCTGCTGCAGAATTTCTATATTATCAACATCAACTCCATATGACAGAATTAAATCTAGTGTATGATTATGGCAATGAGTTGGTCCTGTTACATTTTGTCTGACTCCAAGAGAGTTGTGAATATTGATAAATGCTAATCCCAATGTATTATTTTCATTATCTATGTGAATGTTGAAGTCACCAACAATTAAAGCTCTATCTACAGTCACTACAAGATCTGATAAAAAATTTGCAAATTCACCAAGGAAGAATAAGGCCCGGGTGATCTATACATTGTAGCAAGGACAAAAGACGACAGAGATTTTTTATTTATATCTGACGGTGTAACACTAAGCATTATTAGTTCAAAAGACTTAAATGTATATCCTGTCATCTAAGTAACACCAAACATTTCACTGTGAATTGTAGCAACACCTCCTCCTCAACCCTTCAGACGAGGCTCATGTTTCTAACAATAACCTGGGGGAGTAGATTCATTTAAACTAATATATTCATCCGGTTTAAGCCAGGTTTTAGTCAAACAGAATGCATTGACCAAAGCATTAATAACAATTAGTGCTTTGGTAGAAAGAGATCTAATGTTTAGTAGCCCTATTTTTACATGTTGTTTATTTTTAATTTGTTTGTTTTGTTCAAGTTTGACCTTAATCAAAATCTAAATGATTTAGTGAGGGTATTGTGTTTGGTAGTTCAAGGAACAGACACAGTCTCTATGAGATATCTAGGAGATACTGTCTCTATGTGTTGTAGTTTATGTGACCTGTGTGACGTCTCAAGGCAGCTAGCAGAAGTTCGGATTAACCAGTTTGTCTGCTTCCTGACCTGGGCCCCAGTTAGTCAAATACTATCATTATTAAGACTATGAGCCAAATTACTAGAGAGGAGAGTGCCACCTTCCCTGGAGGGATGGAGTCCGTCTCTCTTTAGCAGGTCAGGTCTACCCCAAAAACTCTTACAATTGTCTATACATCCTATTTTATTCTTCAAACACCACTCAGACATCCAGCCATTCAGTGACACTAATCTACTATAAACGTCATCACCACGACGAGCAGGGAGGGGACCAGAGCATATTACAGTGTCTGACATAGTTTTTGCAAATTCACACACCTCTTTAGTGATCTCCGACCGGACATCATTAGTGCCGACATGGATAACAATTTTAGAAAATCTACATTTAGCATTAGCCAGCACTTGTAAATTTGATTTGATGTCAGATGCTCTGGCACCCGAAATGCAATTAATAATAGTGGCTGGAGTCTCTATTTCCAATTTCCTTACAATAGAATCACCAATAAAAATGGCTCTTTCAACATGATTCTCAGTGGGTGTATCACTGAGTGGGGAGAATCGATTGGAAACCCTAACAGGAACACGAGAGTGGTGTCTCTTTGCTGAGCGAGTATGCCACCGAGACGTCACCCAAATGCCCTTCAGGGGCTCTACAGCCGGAACCAAAGTGCGTATGTTGCTCTCTGTACTACTCGCATCCGAAACATTCTTTCTCACTGACCTCCACTAGCGTTCGGATGCGAGTCTCTAACTCATTAACCTTCTCCGTCAGCCTGACAATTTCCTTACATTTATCACATGTGAATCCCTCACTGCTGACAGAGGAGGCTATTGTAAACATGTGACATGCAATGCAGGAAGAAATAACATGAGCGGATGCCATGACTTACCGCAAATTGTTTGTTGTTGTTGGTTGTTCCAGAGCGGTGAGGGTGAGGGTTTGAGATTGATGTGAATCCCTCACACAATTGTTTGTTGTTGTTGGTTGTTCTTGATAACAGTGCTTTGAGATCGATGCAATAATCTGTGTACTGCAGAGAAGAAAAAATGGGTGCGCGCTGAAAAATGCACGCAGTTTAATCGCGATAAAAATAGAACGTGGATTCAGGTGGAATATGCGCTCAGTTGAATAAGAGAATAATACGAGGGAAATTATGTGCACTTAAAAATGGCAGATGTTAAGGATTAAAGGCTGAAAATAGATATATAAGCGATTCTATAAAACTAGCAGGCTACAAATACAGACTCTAGCTAGGTGCCAGCAGCAACAGGTAAAATAGACGCAGATGAAACAGTAGAAAAGCGGAAAAACCTGAAACGCGGTAAAATGACAAAGGATATAACGATGAACGATGAATATAACGATGAACGTTTGAGAATACGAATAAGCAATGCTAAGCAGCCTAAGCAGGCTACAAACAAACACTCGTGCAGCGTGCCGTCAGCAACAGGAAGCACCTCAATACATCTCGCTCTACTTGGGAAAAGCAGTGATGTAAAACAGTTTGGCAATGACACATTTTTTGATCCACTGTTAAAGGACATAAAAGATCTGGAGCAGCAAGGTGTATGTTTTAAAGATCTAAATACACATCTCGGGAACAGTGTATTGTGTATTTGCAGTCTTGCTGGCTTTAAAGAAAGCTTTCAAGCTGAGTATCTGTGTAGATTTTATAAAGTCAGCAAAGATACCATACAAACTGGTGATGCCAGTTTTATTTTTTTCAGCTTTTAACCGTTGAACAGCACAACTCCATTACAGGTGAACTAAGAGACAATTATCAGCTTCAGAGCAGACTTCAGCCTTCCTCAAAATAAATGACATACAAGGCATTTCTGCATTAAATACCTTGGAAACTGCAAAGGTAGTATTAAGAGGTAAAAAAAACGAAACATACTCCACATATAAAAACAGAAAAGAGCAGGAACTACTTTTACGTGTGTACTATTTTTCTATCTAAACACGCATTTTATGAACGTCCTTGACTGCTGTACCGCATCTCGCTGTTTCTTCAGTGTCTCATGTTGGACGCTTCATAAACGGCAATGTTGGGTTTTTTTCTTCTTTTTTATGCTCTAGTGTGCTGAGGTGCCGTGGCTTGTATGTTTACTGTTACTATACTGTAACGAATGTTGCTTACAATGTTTAGCCTGCATAAAATACAGCCTTTTGCAACATGATGAACAATACACTGCAGCATTACAATATAAGCTCCAGGTGAAAGTAAATAAGACAGAACTACATTCCTATCACCATCCTCCGCATACAGAGTGGAAAGGTCGGACCATCTGTGTGACCATCTGACCACCTACATTTACATTCATTCATTTATGGCTGCCGGTTGATGAGCCGGTTTGATGGGCACATTATTATTTTATTATTCTGGTGGATATATGTTAGTGGTGATCTGTTAAAATCACAGATTTGCAGCAAACATTTATAACAAATATTATCTCAACGAAAATGGGCCCTAAAAAGAACACGCAGACAGAGGAAGTTGATGACATCAAAAAATCTCTCGATTTCCTAACTGAGGAGATGACTATAGTGAAGACGCAGCAGAACCAGCTTGTGGATTTATTGGAGGAGGTTAAACAGCTGCGCCTCCTAAATATTGAAAAGGACAAACGGATTGGGGAGCTTGAACGGAGGGTGGACGATCTGGAGCAGTACTCCCGGGCGAACGACTTACTCATCACCGGTATTCCTATCAGACCACGCTCGTACGCACGTGCGGTAGCTGCGGACAGCGGAGATGAGTCGGGGAGATGTGCTCGGTGGAGCAACAAGTGGCAACCTTTCTCCAGAGCAAAGGAGTTGAGCTGGACTTGGATTGCATTGAAGCATGCCACCCTCTACCCAGAAGGATCAACAACGACAGACCAGCAGTCATTCTGAGATTTGTCAACAGGAAAAACAAGACGGCCCTGTTAAAACAAGGCCGTAAACTCAAAGGGACGAATGTATATATCAATGAACACTTAACAAAAAAGAATGCAGACATAACCAGGAAAGCAAGATACCTCAAGAAACAACGAAAAATCCAACACACATGGGTAACAAATTGCAAAATCTTTATCAAGTTAAATGGGTCTCCAGAGGAGGCGAAAATACTCACTGTAAGAAACATGGAGGAGTTGGACAAGTATTAGTGACTACAATGTACATCAACCATCCGGATACAATTAAGGTAACATCTGACTCACAACATCACAATGAGCATTGAATCACATACAGATGGTTTAAAGGACAATAACATAGAGACAGACCTACTACAGAGAATTGAACAACTTCGTCAACTGGATCTGGGTGCAATTGAATATACTGAGTATAATACGCATGAAACTGATATTGATCCTGATAACAATTTTTTTTCCACTATAAATAATAACTGTAATTATTATACAAATGAGCAATATAGCAATAATTGCAGTACTAAGGGCAAATTGTCTATTATCCATTTCAATAGTAGAAGTTTGTATACAAATTTCAATGCAATAAGTGAATATTTACATAATTTTGTTTATCCCTTTAGTGTTATAGCCATATCGGAAACCTGGTTTAATCAAGAGAAAGGAATTGACTTTGAGATGGATGATTATGATTTGCATTACGTAAATAGACAAAATAAAACAGGAGGTGGGGTTGCGATATATGTGCATAAAACTATAAAATATTCGGTTCTAAATAATATGTCATTTGTACTTGATAATATAATGGAATGTATAACAATAGAAATTAATAATGGAAAGAAAAAAAACACTATTATAAGTTGTGTGTATAGATTACCTGGGTCTAGTGTTGATACTTTTAACGGAGAGATGGAGAATCTGTTTTCAGCAATTAACAATAAGTCCTTATTCGTCTGTGGGGATTTCAACATTGACCTTTTAAATCCTAACAAACACAAACTGACCGATGAATTAACTGAAAGAATGTATTCTATGTCCTTATTTCCAACAATAACAAAACCCAGTAGAATCACATCTCACAGTGCAACCTTGATTGATAATATCTTTACAAATAACTTGACAAATAACATAATTAATGGCTTGCTTATTTGTGATATTACGGACCACTTGCCTGTTTTTGCTATCTATGACTGTAATGATTTTTATACTAAAGAAATCTGTAATATAAGCTGTTTAAGGCTCCAAACTCAAGATGCATTTAATGCACTTAATGATGACCTGAGAGTGCAAGACTGGAGCTCTGTTTGTGGAGTTATTGACACAGACAGTGCCTACAATAATTTTTTAGAAATATTCACAACTTTATATGATAAGCACTGCCCCATTTCAGTTTACAGTAATCAAAAGAAATATTCTAAATGTCCATGGATGACAAGGGCTTACAAAATGCATGCAAAAAGAAAAATAATCTTTATAAATTATTCATTAAATTGAAAACAAAAGAAGCTGAGAATAGATATAAGTTATACAAAAATAAGTTAACTGATGTAACTAGATCAGCTAAGAAATCATATTATAAGAAATTATTAACAGACAATAAAACCAATATAAAAAGAACATGGGAGGTATTAAATAGTATTCTTAAAAAAGGATACAAATAAACGACTTACCCAGAATATTTTGTTGACTCAAACGGTGAATATCGTAACATGAATAGTGTAGTTAACAGTTTCAACAATTTTTTTGTAAATGTTGGCCCGGATTGGGCAGCAAAAATCCCAGACGTACAAACAAAGCACTATAATGATAATATGGATAAAACTGTACAGACTATTTTTCTTT
The DNA here is from genome assembly GCF_025860055.1 of Xyrauchen texanus. Classification (NCBI taxonomy): domain Eukaryota; kingdom Metazoa; phylum Chordata; class Actinopteri; order Cypriniformes; family Catostomidae; genus Xyrauchen; species Xyrauchen texanus. The sequence continues at coordinate 43,607,451 of NC_068297.1, forward strand.
CTGCAGTTGATGAGAAAGAACTAATGGACATTGTCCATAAGTCTAAAAATAATTATTCTATGGACTGTCATTCCATCAATATGGCACTAATAAAAAAAGTCATTAATAATATTATAACACCTGTAAAGCATATCTGTAATCTGTCATTTTTAAATGGCTGTGTTCCCAAGAAAATGAAAATTGCTAAAGTCATTCCCCTATTTAAAAATGGTAATATACATAACTTTACCAATTATAGACCAATTTCATTGCTCCCTCAATTCTCAAAAATTCTAGAAAAAATATTTAGTACTAGATTAGAAAAATTTGTTGAAAAACATAAATTGATTAATGAAAGTCAATATGGATTCAGAAATAAAAGATCTACATCTTTGGCTTTAATTGATGCAATAGAAGAATTATCAAATGCACTGGACAATAAAAAATTTACCATTGGAATATTTATTGATTTGAAAAAAGCCTTTGACACTATCAATCACGCAATACTACTCAAGAAATTAGAAAGGTATGGGATACGAGGAGTGGCTGGAAACTGGGTAAAAAGCTACTTAAGTGACAGAATGCAATATGTGTAGATGGGCGAGTACCAAATGTAGTGTAATTTCGTGTTGTGTCCCCCAGGGGTCAATATTGGGTCCTAAATTATTCAACTTGTACATCAATGACATATTCAGTGTTTCTAAATTACTTAAGTGTGTTTTGTTTGCTGATGACACCAACATTTTCTACAGTGATGACAATTTGGATAAGGTTATTAATGTTTTAAATACTGAACTAAGGTATATAAAAAAATGGATGGATATTAATAAATTATCTTTAAACTTTAACAAAACTAAAGCCATCTTATTTGGCAATTGTATAAAAAATACCGAAAAGATGATTGAGATAGATGGGATACAAATTGAAAATGTTTCTGAAATAAAATTTTTAGGAGTTACAATAGATAATAAACTAACTTGGAAAACTCACATCAGACACATAAAAACTAAAGTCTCCAAAAGTCTTGCAATAATAAATAAAGCCAAACATCTCCTTGACTACAATACACTCCGTACACTGTATTGTTCCCTGATTCTACCGTATTTAACTTACTGTGTTGAAGTATGGGGGAATAATTATAATAACTCCTTACAGTCATTACTTATCTTACAAAAAAGGGCTATACATACCATACACAAGGCGGAATATCTCGAACATACAAATCCACTTTTTCTCAAATCAAAGTTATTAAAAATACAGGACCTTGTCAAATTTAACACGGTACAACTCTTATTTAAAGCATTTCATAACTCATTACCTGCTAATATACAAAACGTATTCACACAGAGTGAGCAGTCATGCAGTTTGAGGAGCTATGGGAACTTTTTTATACCTTTGGTCAAAACCACCAGGAGAAGTTCTAGTATGTCGGTATGCGGGGTTAAATTATGGAATAGCTTGGGGCTTGAACTTAAACATTGTCAATGTATTCACCAGTTTAAAGAATTCTATAAACAGAAGGTCTTGTCACAGTACAAGGAGTGTGGGGTATAAATCGTTGTACTCATGTATTCATATGGCTTGTTATTTTTCTTGTCGATATTCTGATTATCATTGCAGGTATTACTTACAGATGTATTCTTGTATTTATTGGCAGTGCAGGTTTTCGGATTATCATTGTTGATAGTATTCAAATTATTTACCTGAGGTAATATGCTGTGTAATTAAGATACGCTGTGTTTTCTTTTTCTATTTTTTTTCCTTTTCTTTTTTTAGTGTTTTTTCATTCTTGTTTTTCCTTTTACTATAACAGATCGGGGTGGGTTTAAATAAGTTTGACTTCTTCCCATTCCTTTTCGAGCATTTGACTGATCATGTTGTTAAAAATCAAATGCTTCTTACTGCCATTGTTATATGTCATGTTATATGTATGTCTTATTGTTCGAAATAAAATATAAATAAATAAATAAAAAATAAAATATTACTTTTGTATACAACAAATCCTCAAAGTAATAATAATAATAATAATACTGTATCATATTATAATGACAATCTGGACAACAAATAATTTTTGGGATATAATATTAATATATATTGTAACAACTGTTTTGCACACCCTGTTCACACACACACACACACACACACACACACATACACACACACACACACACACACACACACACACACACACACACACACACATGTTGTGTTTCCATGTTTTATGGGGACTTTCCATAGACATAATGGTTTTTATACTGTACAAACTTTATATTCTATCCCCTAAACCTAACCCTACCCCTAAACCTAACCCTCACAGAAAACTTTCTGCATTTTTACATTTTCAATAAAACATTGTTTAGTATGATTTATAAGCTCTTTTCCTCATGGGGACCGACAAAATGTCCCCACAAGGTCAAAAATTTCGGGTTTTACTATCCTTATGGGGACATTTGGTCCCCACAAAGTGATAAATACACACTCACACACACACACACACTCACACACAAAGGGGTTTGAAAACATATATGTAGATAAATATAGCTTTTTTATCACTGCATTGTGGAAAAACTGGAAAACAAAACACTTTTTAGCACACTAGTGGCAAAAGTAAACACAAACAGCATCATATCACCATCATTCCAGTTACAGTGAGGGACGAGGAAAGGATGTTCCCTTTCTCCACTACTCTTTGAACTATTCATAGAGCCCTTAGCTGCTGCCATAAGACAAAATTACAATATTATAGGCTTCAACCATAAAATTCTATTATATGCGATGACATTCTACTTTATCTACAAAATCCAAATAGATTACCTACAGTAGTCATTCAACGTATTACTTATTACTCGAATATATCCTACTAGTCTATAAACTGGGTACAATTCCCTATCCGTCACTCACTCAACGTTGTGTCAATGAGTTGGCGTTAAGGGTTCACTCTTGGGAGCCCAGACATCTCTGATCTTTGCGAAAAGGCCAATGAGAATTGGCGTGTGGAATTTGCATGCCACTCCCCTGGTATAAAAGGAGTGCCGCTTGCAAACACACACTCAGATTTCTTCTTCGGAGCCGATCGGACGCATTCACTGAGCTGGATCCCTCCTGCCATTCCATTTATCTCTCTCTCACTAAAGCTGTTGGACCAGCAGCATACAGCAACATTCGTAGCAGTACTGAAACAGTAAACATACAGTTTTAAGAAGGCACAGCAGCCTCTTAGTACACTAGAGCAGAAGGGGAAAAAAGCATTGCCTTACTGTTTATTTTCTGAAATTTCACTTGGTGCAGAACAAACAGGAATAAAATTAGACAATGCAACAGTCCCATCTATGCAGCCTGAACTTATTTAGAATGTTGAATCTTTGTGACAACAGTGCTAAAAACAATCTAGATGCAGCATGAACAATGTAAACAGAGCTCAGGCGTCTCAACATGTGTTTTTAACAATTTGAAGTTCTTTTTAACTTGACAAGGTGTTTAAAATGTGCTAGTCTGCGTGGGACACTGAAAAAAAGTGAGACGCAGTGCAAATGTCAAAGACATTTGTCCAGCATGTGTTTACATAGGAAAACAATGGGAAAACAGAACAGGCCTACTGGGTTCGGGGGGGAGCGGAGGATTCCACTCCATCCCGACTCTCGCAGCCGCCCGTACAAGCATGGCTGTCAGCTGCGCATGACGACAGACTGAACCAGACTGTACCCGCGTGGGCAGTGCCAAACACGAGAGGCAGCGATAGTGGCCGTGGGAAGCGGAGAGGTAATGATCGCAATCAGGAAACATACACAAACGAAAAGGCATCTTGAAAAAGACATTTTTCATTTGCGCCACTCTTTTAGAGAAAATGTACTCTTTTTTTATATATATATATATATATATATATATATATATATATATATACATACATATATATATATATACCGTATATATGAATATATATATCAACAAAGTTATTCACGCCCAGGGGTGTGTACAACCATGGTGTGCGAGGGGGAGGACCGCTGGAATGCGCCGTAGATCCAACAGCTTAGAGAGAGAGTAATGGAGACGGCAGGAGGAATTCAGCTCAGTGAACTTGACTGCTCGGCTCCAAAGAAGATATCTGATGTGCACTTGCAGCGGCACTCCTTTTATACCCGTATGTCCGGGGGAGTGGCATGCAAATTCCACATGCCAATTTTCATGTCTGGGCTCCCAAGAAGTGTCAACTCATCGACACAACATCAAGTGAGTGACAGATAGGGAAATTCAGTTCACACATCAGTGGTCTACTGATGGTTATACTACAACACTTAGTTTAGAATTTCTTTTTTGGAATATTTTTGGGGAATGTTTCTTTGGAAAAATATTCAATAACTTTCCTCTTATGCAGTGTTGTACGATTAAATTCAGTTCAACCACCAAGGGTCTCCTGTTGGGTATGCTACAACACTTAGTTAGAGAAAAAATACTTTTGCATAGTATGGGGGAATTTGTATTTAAAAAAATATTCAAGTCAAGTCAAGTCAATTTTATTTGTATAGTGCCTTTCACAACACACATCGTTTCAAAGCAGCTTTACAGAAGATCAGCATTAACAGACAATAAAACTGTAATGTCTATAAAGTCGATTAATCATCATTGTGTAATTTAGATAAAATACGATTTTTAATAGAGTTTAAAAATAATTAAATGATAATTGTATTAATAACCCCAGTGAGCAAGCTGTAGGCGACTGTGGCAAGGAACACAAAACTCCATAAGATGTAGATCAATGGAGAAAAATAACCTTGGGAGAAACCAGACTCACTGTGGGGGCCAGTTCCCATGACTTTTGTTCTTATGCAGTACAGTACTATCAAATTCAGTTCACACAGTGATCTCCTGATGATTCTACTAAAACACTTAGTTTGGAAAAATTAGCTTTTGCATAATTTTCTATAACTTTCCTCCTATGCAGTGTACTGCCATCAAATTCAGTTCAACCACCAGGGGCCTCCTGTTGGTTATACCACAACACTTAGTAAAATCACTTCACTCATCAGTGGTCTCCTTTTGGTTATACTACAGCACTTAGTAAGGGAAAAAGCCTTTTGCATAATTTTGGGGAAGTTTTATTGGAAAAAAATATTCAATAACTTTCCCCTCATGCAGTGTATTGTCAATAAAATCACACATCAGTAGTCTCTTGTTGGATATCCTACTAAACATAATGAGAAAAAAGGCATTCGCTTAATTTTAGTGAAATATATAAATAAAAAAAATTGCAAATATAATCTTAGTGTAGTGTCACCAAAATCACTTCACACTTCAATGGTTTCATGTTGTAAAACACTTAGTTTGGAGAAATGTGCTTTTGCATAATTTTGGGGAATTTGCATTGGGACAATTATTCAACTTTAGTCTTATGCAGTGTAGTGTCACCAAAGTCACTTCACACATCAGTCATCTTCTGTTGGTTATACTACAACATTTAGTGAGGGTAAAAAAGGTTTTATCATTTTGTGGAATTTGTATTAAGAAAAATATTCAATATATTTACTCTGATGCAGTATAGTACCATCAAATTCAGTTCAACCACCAGGGGTCTCCTATTCCTTATACTCCAAACTTACTGAGGGAAAAAAGGCTATCGCATAATTTTGGGGGAGTTTTTATTGTGAAAAATATTCAGTGACTTTACTTTATTCAGTGTAATACCATCAAATTCAGTTGGAAAAATATTCAATACCTTTACTCTTATACTGTGGTGTCACTAAAATCACTTCACACATCAATGGTCTCCTGTTAGTTATCCTACAACTCTTAGTTAGGAAAAAAAGGCTTTTGCATAATTTTGGGGAATTTCTATTAGGATTAAAAAATGCTGTTCTGCAACATTTGTGCAAACTGTAATAATCATCTGTCCATATTAAATGAGTGAACTAGTTTTGATAGCTCTTCTCTTGGTGTGTGTGATACTAATTTTTATTCAAAACACACACACAGTAGTGTAGGCTATCTTTCTAAGGATTTTGCATATGTCCTCCTGAAATTGATGATACGTATGGCCGCAATGAGTAGGATTTTGATCCAGAACTTTTTAAATCTACTAAAATGATGCCGCAGCACAGTTGAGTGAATTGTGTGTGTATATATATATATATTGATATATATATATATATATATATATGTGTGTGTGTGTGTGTGTGTGTGTCATACATAACAATCTCTAGAGTTTACTCAGAATGGTGCCAAAAACAAAAAACATCCAGAAAGCAGCAGTTCTGTGGACAGAAATGCCTTGTTGATGAGAGAGGTCAACAGAGAATAGCCAGACTGGTTCGAACTAACAAAGTCTACGGTATTCAGATCTGTACACTCTGTACAATTGTATAAATGCAATTCTAAAATTCGGGTTGGCACTGTTTTGGCGGCACAAGGGGGACCTACACAGTATTAGGCAGGTGGTTTTGATGTTGTGGCTTGTTGCTGTACTTCATTATATACAATACCGGTCAAAACGTCTAGGTTACGTATGTAACCTCCGTTCCCCGATGGAGGGAACGAGACTTTGAGTCGAAGAAGCTACTCTAAAAGAGTAGTGATTTCCATGCGCAGGGAACTGGCATGTTCACCGTGTACTGCAGTAAAGCGGACGCCCGCGAAGGGGGGTGGGGGCCTGGCAAACTGAATTGCGTAACCGAGTCCAATGGTCCGGGCCTGCCAGTGTGACGGGTTGGGCAGTGAAAGCCACACCTCCAAACTCCGTGCTACGGGCACCACGGGGACGAGTATTTTTGATGTACCTGACGGGGCGGAGCAGGTAATGCGGCGTCGGGAGGCAAGGGTGCGTCCCGAGGCTTTGGTGCTGAGAAAAAACTCAAAGCACTTACCTTGCTCCGCACACCCGTCAGGGGCCAGGTTCGTGACTGAGGAGGAGGTCCGATGTCGGCATCGGCTAGGGGGACGGTAAATGAAATAAATTCAGCACAAGATTCTCCTCCCGGCCCTCCACCGGGGGACGGAGCGGTCTTACCACCTCCGGAGCTAACGTCTCGGGCTCTGGGTTGGATGTCTCAGCAGCACCTGGGAGCCTTCCGAGTCCTCAAGGGGGTCCGTGAGACAGGAGGCATGTGCCTCCTGCGGAGTGCTCAACGCTGGGGCTGAGAGCTGGGCCCGGGTTGAGGTGGAGCAGGGCTTCTCTTAGCCGCAAGCCGGCATAATGTGAGATATGGGCTCCGTCTGCTTCTTCACCACGGAGAACTGCTGGGCGAAGTCGCCAAAGAGGCCGAACTGGGAGACAGGGGCGTTGAGGAAGCAAGCTTTGTCGGTTTCACGCATCTCGACCAAGTTCAACCACAGATGACGTTCCTGGACCAGCGAGGTCGGTTGCTGAGCGTAGTTCCTGCAGCACATCGGGATCAGGGCCGCCCCCGTGCAGATTTCTGAGCGCCTTGGCCTGGTGGACTTGCAGGAGGGCCATGGCGTGCAGGGCGGAAGCGGCATGTCCGGCGCTGTAGGCTTTCGCAATGAGCGAGGATGTTGTCCTACAGGGCTTGGAGGGGAGCACAGGGCAACCCCGCCAGGTGGTAGGGCTTCTGGGGCATAAGTGGAGCGCAACCGCCCAATCCACTTGGGGAATTGCCGTGTATCCATGAGCCGCTCCGCCGTCGAGGGTAGCGAAAGCGGATGAGTGAGTGGTGCTGTGACGAGTGGAGAGAGGTGCTCTCTACGATGACGTCAGCTCATCATGCACCTCCGGGAAAAACGTGACCGGGGGGTGGTGAAGCTGTGAGCGGCGCCTGAACCCCAGGAACCAGTCATCCAACCGCGATGGCTGTGGGGAGGATGGAGGGTTCCAATCCAACCCCACGTTAGCGGCGGTCCGGGAAAGCATGTCGGTCATCTGCGCATCAGCCTCAGCCTGGGCGTGCTGGCCCGAAGGCGGTAGCTTGAGGGAGTCCTCAGCGTCAGATGCCACGCTCTCCGATGCAGCGGCGAGCTCATCCACTTCGAGCTCAAGAGGATAGGCAGACTGAATGTGAGGCGAGCCGCTGTTACCTTGAGCACGGACGGGGGTGAACAAGTGTGCCGGGGGGCGGGTGGTCCGAGGGGGCGTACCCGGTGGAGCTGCACCATCTAAAGCAGAGAGCACTCTACCACATCCAGGAACAACACAGGGGCGGAAAGGCATCTTTACAAAGACGCGTCTTGAAAAGGACATTCAACGCCGCAGTGTTTTGCTCTTTTAGAGGAAATACTCTTTTACAAAGAAAATCACTCTTTTAATAACTCTTTCGAGTTTTTCTCTGCGCTGTCGACGCGCCAGGGGCAGAATGCACAGCCGTGCAAGAAGGGGAAAGCCGCTGTTATGCGCCGTCAATCCAACAGCATGCAGAGCATCAGAGGGAAAAGCAGGAACTGGTGTGTGTGACATCGCAGGAGACTGCATGCACTACCATCGGCTCCGAAGAAAATTTCTGAATGAACTCATCATATTTGCCCGCTTAAATACCCATATGTCCGTATACAAATACTGTCTGCCAACTTCTCATTGGCCTTTTTTCATAGTTTATAGGCATATTCGGCACTCAAGAGAGACCCCTAGTGTCACTTATTCGACACAACGTTGAAGTGAGCGACAGACGGGGAACTCAATACTTTATACCAATGTAACTTGGAATCCTCACCAAAAGGAGAATTGGACAACACCTATCAAATATATTTGTATATCTTTTCACTTATTGGTCATAAAAACAAATGTAGGACCACAAATAATTTCTTGAAAATGTATTTTATTTTGGGACAGTAATGCACCAATAAACTGTTCAGAGTGAACCCCACTTTTCAACTACTGATCACTGGGAGGGCTCCTAAACCAAATTTTATCCTTCTCAGAAGAAGCGGCTGAGTAAATATAAGATGGATTGTGTGTTTGGTTTAGGCTTCTTTCAATGTTCTGGTTTGTGGAAAGCAAATAGGACACCTTACATGGTTTCAATGCTAAAGAGATTGTTTTTACAATTAATCAAAATTAAGCAAAAGATCTTTAAAAACTAGGTGGTTATGTATAACCATCAGGGGTCTCCTGGTGTTTTATGTTAATTTAGTCCCACTACACTTTATCTTAAAAAACATTAAGACGATTAAAAAGGTTATTAAAATATTTTTCAAATACAAATTCTACAAAATTATGCAAAAGCACATTGTTGAAAACTAAGTGTTGTAGTATAACGAACAGGAGATCACTGATGTGTGAAGTGATTTTGGTGACACTTACATAGAGTACAATGATTGAATATTTTTCCCAATAACAATTCGCAGAAATTATGCAAAAACATATTTCTCCAAACTAAGTTTTGTAGTATAACATGAGACCACTTATGTGTGAACTGAGCTCAGAGAACAGCTCATTTGGATGAAAATTAGGTTGTAGTTCATTGTCAACCTTACTACGGTTGGAAAAAGGCATCGTTTGTGTTTTAACAACGTTTCGCTTACGAATTATTGATCTGAGAAGTTTGAATATGTGAATATATTTCCAACTTTACCAAACTCTGGTACTCTTTATCTCAAGTTTGCAGTGCTGATAAGAGAAACTATAAAGAAGTGACAGACTAAAAAATATGAATAAAAGAAGACACACACATACACCTCTGGGTTAGTAAAAACAAAGTATGGTTTGTCCCAGGAGAAGATGGACACATCTTACATGTGATATTAATCATGTCATTAACATTAACTAGTTGTTAGGTTTGGTTCTGTACACACTACGTGGACATTTTGAGAATACAGCTGTCACTACCTGAATTTTTCGGAAGTTAATTCGGTTGAAGAATGTGGTTGTCTCTCTCGTATTTTATGCTGAACAGCATTAAGCACTAAAATGTGAAATGACAACCGTTACTGTATTTAGTTGCTGTTTGTACGAGGCTGCATATGATTTCAGACTATCTCAGGATGCATCATTATTGGGACTATAGGTGATTTAGGATATGTGTCAAAATTCAGTGCAACCTCAGAAAAGGTTCTTGAATGAGATGTTCCTCTTGCCTGACAACTCTTTAGTCTCCATTTGAATGTTGCAAAATTATCATTATTATAATAATTATAGCTTGGTATTATATGTTATATTTTATATATAATTTTAACAATGTTATTTTAGAATACATTACATCAATTATATTATAATTTAAAATGCCTATATATATATATATATATATATATATATATATATATATATATATATATATATATATATATATATATATATATAAATAGGTCATTCACCAGCCACTATGGCTGGTTGACAAAAAAGTTCATTTCAGTTAATTAACTTCAGTTAATTGAATTTAATCTTTAATTTCATACCCTGATCACAAACATAACTTTTTCATTCAGAGCAGAGTACAACAAATGTCAGAGCTAAAAAAATTTCTCCTCATATGTTGCGGTTGAAGTGATGTAGGAATACTTTGGGAATTAAAAATGTTGATGATGGTTACCCAGTTTGTAAATTATGATGAAAAAAAAGTGCCATCTTTTGCATGGATCATTCCTAACCTGAAGTATAATATCTGTGAACATCCCATAGAATTTGCAAAAGAATGTAATTGAAAAAACAATAGGTATAGGCTGATTAATTATACCTAAGAAACACAACCACAACCAAACAGTACACTTTTACCAGTTTTGTAATGACTAAATATAGCTTTTTATAAAAATCTATAGGTTTTAACTTGCCACAGCACTTGCTGCCTTACAACAGGCCATTGTTCAGACATGTATTTTCTTAACCCAAAAAGGGCATTTCCCTAGATGCTTCTCAATGCTTAATTGCAGTGCAACAGTTAGCATAGAGTGTGTATATTACTAATTAATTTTATTTGCGAAGTACTTTAAAAAAAAAAAAAAAGTGTAAAAGTGCTTAAGGCATATAGAAAAAATGGCAGTGCTAGTGCAAAAAAAGAAAAGAAAAAAAAAAAACACCAACAGATAAACGTCAAATTAATAACCTAATAGTTTTTTATTGTAATATATTCTAATGTCTAAAAACTATGGAAAAAAGCATAGTTTTACCTTGTCGGTGTAAGCAATATTGCTTTATTTTTTTTATGGTAGGCCTAATTCGAAATTAAAAATGCAATTACTTAATCTTGATACCGTGAATTGTTTTGTTTGTTTGTTTGTTTTATGGCAGTTATCATTTTCACTTTCAATTTTTATTGTCCTTGAGAAGCATTCCAGTTTGTAGACAGCAGCCAATTACACGAAAACAAGTAAATGGTTCATGACATGATGAATACAATTTTCCTTGATCTTTTCACATATAAGAGGTCATTGTACTATAAAAAACATACTGCAAGTTTCAGAACGTCTAGGTTACGGATGTAACCTCCGTTCCCTGATGGAGGGAACGAGACGTTGTGTCCGAGAAGCGACACTAGGGGTCTCTCTTGAGCACCGAATATACCTCTGATCCATTGAAAAAAGGCCAATGAGAAGTTGGCAGTCAGTATTTGCATACCCCGCCCCTGGACATACGGGTACAAAGGCGAGGCAAATACTAGAGTTCATTCAGGATTTTTCTGAGGAGCCGGAAATGGTTCTGGCCACTACATCGGTTCGGCTCAGCGATGTGGCCCGGAAGACACAACGTCTCGATCCCTCCATCAGGGAACGGAGGTTACATCCGTAACCTAGACATTAACCATAACCAGCTGTGTCAGACTGCACGTACCCTTCCCCAATGCCCCAGAAAAGTCATCGGAATCCTTAAGGTTACCCTAGGCTGGGGAACAAGGCGACGCTTGCCAACCTGGGAACAGGCCAAGCCTGGCTGGGCCTCTTTTCTCTCTATGTTCCTCGCATAGAGCAATAGACAGCCGGGGCCCTTACACGCACTGAGGGAAGGAGGTCTTACCCAATTTCCCATTCTTTCAGGGGGGAAAAAGACCCTGCGGAGACCACCCCTGCCCAACTGGGGAGGTACGGTGGTGAATACATCACGTGTTTTTAGGTGACACATGGAAGTGGCGTGGTGGCAGATCCAGCCTCAGCGAGGGTGGAGTTGCTACACACGGCGACCTGGGGGCAGCCGAAACTTACCCAAGGAAAACGCGGGTCTGCTCGTAAGGGGACCGTATCGCGGAAAATACACACAGGGGGAGTCCGCGTAGGAGTCCCTACTCTGTGGAGCACCTATTCCAGTACAGGGTAGATCTGAGTACCCGCAGTGGATTGGGTCGGCAAGTTCCTCCGCCGAACTACGGACCCATGAGGGCTAGGGAGGAATCGACCAGGGATTCGTGTTGAGTGAAGTCTCCTGGGAAAAAAGACGCACTGTTTTATCTCAAGCGAGGGAAAGGGCATATATGCAAGCGATTCACCCGGCCAGCCCATCAGCGTGTTACCGAGTTCTACTGGCTCGGACCTGAGAAAACATGGGATGAAACTGACTCAACCCTGAGATTGTAGTCTCTCATAAAGGTGTTGGGTGTCGCCCAACCCGCTGCTCTACAAATGTCTGCCAGGGAGGTATCCTTGGCCAGTGCCCACGAGGATGCAACACTCCTTGTCAAGTGAGCTCGGACCCGCAAGGGGGGGGGCACGGCCTGGGTGTGATAAGCCAACGAAATGGCATCTACAACCCAGTGGGAAAGCCTCTGTTTGGAGACAGCGTTTCCTTTCCGCTGTCCCCCAAAGCATACAAAGAGCTGCTCAGGACGTCTAAAGCTCTGCGCGCAGTCCAGGTAGGTACGCAAAGCACGTACCGGACACAGCAATGAAGGGGCTGGGTCTGCCTCCTCCCAGGGCAGCGCTTGCAGGTTCACTACCTGGTCTCTGAAGAGCGTGGTAGGAACCTTGGGCACATAGCCCGGTCGCGGTCTTAGGATCACATGAGTGTCTGCCGGACCGAACTCCAGGCAAGTGTCGCTAACAGAGAACGCTTGCAGGTCCCCGACCCTCTTGATGGAGGCGAGCGCGATCAGCAGGGCAGTATTAAGAGAGAGAGGTCCCTGAGTCCAACTGATTCTAGCAGCTCGAAGGGAGGTCTCTGGAGGCCCACGAAGGACTACCGAGATGTCCCAGGAGGGGAACAGGCTTGGCCGGGAGGGATTTAACCTCCGGGCGCCTCTTAGGAACCTGATGATTAAGTCGTGCTTACCAAGGGACTTGCCGTCTACTGCGTTGTGGTGAGCCGCGATAGCAGCGACCTACACCTTTAGGGTGGAAGGGGACAGCCTCCCCTCCAGCCTCTCTTGCAGGAATAAGAGCACCGACCTAACTGCGCACCTCTGTGGGTCTTCCGCCCTGGAAGAACACCAATCTGCGAACAAGCACCACTTCTGGGCGTAAAGCTGCCTGGTAGAAGGGGCTCAGGCTTGGTTGATTGTGTCTACGACGGTAGGTGGTAGACCAGCTAGATCTTCTGCGTCCCGTCCAGGGACCAGACGTGGAGTTTCCAAAGGTCTGGATGTGGATGCCAGAGCGTGTCCTGCCCCTGAGAAGGAAGGTCCTTCCTCAGGGGAATTCGCCAGGGAGGGGCTGTCGCGAGGAGCATGAGGTCCGAGAACCAGGCCCGGTTGGGCCAGTAGGGAGCCACTAGTGTGACTTGTTCCTCGTCCTCCCTGACCTTGCACAGCACCTGTGCAAGAAGGCTCACTGGGGGAAATGCATACTTGCGTAGCCCCGTTGGCCAGCTGTGCGCCAGCACGTCTGTCCCAAGGGGAGCCTCTGTTCGGCCGTACCAGAGCGGGCAGTGGGAGGTCTCTCGGGAGGCAAGCAGGTCTACCTGGGCTCTGCCGAACCGTTCCCAAGTCAGCTGGACCGACTGGGGGTGGAGCCTCCACTCTCCGCTGGGTAAGCTTTGTCGTGACAGTGCATCCGCTACCACATTGAGCCTGCCGGGAATGTGAGCGACCTGAGTCGCTGCTGGCTCCAAAGGAGGAGACGACGGGCGAGTCGTGACATGTGGCGGGAGCGTACGCCGCCATGGCGATGTATGTACGCTACCGCAGTGGTGCTCTCTGACCAGATTAGGACGTGTTTGTCTCGAATTAACGGGAGAAACCGCCGCAGGGCAAAGAGGACAGACAACAACTCCAGGCAATTGATATGCCAGCACAGTGGGGCCCCTCTCCAACGGCCCGCAGCTGCGTGCCCTTTGCACACGGTGCCCCAACCCAATCTGGAGGCGTCGGTAGTGACCAGGACGCGTCGGTACACCTGCTGCAGGGGCACTCGTGCCCGTAGAAAGCAGAGGTCTGTCCAGGGTTTTAGTGTTTTTCGGCAGGCGGGGGTGATTGTCACATGGTGCGTGCCGTGGCACCATGCTCGTCTCGGGACTCGAGTCTGAAACCAGTGCTGAATCGTTCTCATATGCATCAACCCCAGCAGCGTGGTTGCGGCGGAGGATGCTATATGCCCCAGGAGCCTCTGGAAGAGTTTTAGAGGGACCGTCGTGCCTGGCCTGAATTTGGCGAGGCATTTCAGCACCGACTGCGCACGCTCGTTGGTGAGACGTGCGGACATTTTGACTGAGTCTAACTCCATGCCGAGAAAGGAGATGCTCTGGACCGGGGTGAGCTTGCTCTTTTCTCGGTTGACCTGAAGCCCCAAGCGGCTGAGGTGCCTGAGCACCTGGTCTCTGTGAGCACATATTAACTCTCGGGAGTGGGCCAGTATGAGCCAGTCGTCGAGGTAATTGAGTATGCGGATGCCGGCTTCTCGGAGTGGGGCAAGAGCTGCCTCTGCGACCTTTGTGAAGACGCGAGGGGACAGAGACATGCCGAAGGGGAGGACTTTGTACTGGAACGCCTGGCCGTCGAATGCGAACCGTAGAAAAGGTCGGTGTCGTGGCAAAATTGAGACGTGGAAGTACGCGTCCTTCAGGTCTACCGCTGCGAACCAATCTAGGTGCTGGATGCTTGTCAAGATACACTTGTGCGTGAGCATTTTGAACGGGAGTTTGAGCAGCGCTCGATTGAAAACTCGCAGGTCCAAGATTGGTCGTAAGCCGCCGCCTTTCTTGGGTACAATGAAGTAAGGGTTTTCAATCGGGAAAACACTGGAAAAAAAAACTGCAACAGAAAAATGGGTCTATCCGGAGCTCACGAGGAGAAAAATTGTCTTGTTCGTATAATAAATTATTGGAGAAAATATATACATGGTTAAAACCAGTTACAGGTGACCCTAAAAAAGGAGAGTGCAGGGTATGCCACCGAAGTTTCACGGACAGCTCTGCTGAAGCAGTTCAGTACCCCAAACATGACAGCTCTGATATCTTTGACTTTGAGCATTTTTGTCACCAACGCGTTTGTGGAGAGGGTGTTTTCACTGATGACCGCTCCGTGGACAGAGACAAGGAACTGAGCATCTGTGGACCTCATCAAAAATGAACTCCTGGTGAAAGTGAACACCTACACCTGCCAGGAGTTCTACAGTCATAATGAATGAGAAGGCCCTACTCGAAGCAGCCAGATCAGACAACATTTTTTAATTCAAGATGCACTAAATCCGGTAAGAACGCATTTAATCTTTCTAGTCTTTAATAATGGAACTGATGTGCTTATTTGGAAATGTGCTTTTTAACGATTAGATTATTATTTTCACTTCATTATATTTACATTGAGTAGGTCTGAGCTGTTAAAATTAATTTGTATCGTAGACCTTATGCCAAACTGAGTGACGTTCACAGCGCCGTCATTAACATTTAACATCACTGCAAAAATCCATCTAATATAAAATCAATATTTATTCACCTAGTACAATAATAGTAAGTTATCTCTCCCTCGTGTCCCGCATTGTCCCGCAAAATCAGGTCTGCTGACCTGCAATAGAGCAATAGCCCGGTGGTCACCCTATCGTATGTCTTTACCTCACAAATATTTAATTACCAACAAGATTAAGGAGGTGTCCTTTAAACTGTTACACCGTTTTTACCCAGTCAGTCTTTATTTAAGAAACATGCTCCCTGAAATAGATCCACTTTGCTCCTTCTGTAATGCTGTAGATGAATGAATCGCAGTAGTATTTTGGAGAATTTTTTTAAATATATTATTTAAATACTCTTTGTACCTCCAACAACTCCAGTATTGAAAAGCATTGCACCATTTAATGAATATAATGTCTTGGCATTATTGTAAAATATATCTGTAGTATTGTGTACTGTGTATACCCCTGGCTTGTTATATTAAAAAAAATATCTGACGCAGGTGTAAATTGACGGGTCCTTAAACAAGCCCTCATAATAAATCTCCAACTGATTGACAAATTCACTTGTGAAATGGATTGCTGTGAACTGTATGCCAATCATTGACTTATGATCAATAATATGGTAGTAAACAATACATTGTATTCTAAAGCTGCTTTTATATTGTTTTATTAATGATGAACTCTTCTGCTACAAGAATGTAATGCATTTTAATTATCTGAATATTTTTCATTTTATATATATATATATATATATATATATATATATATCATTTTTAATATTTAAAGATAACTATGTATAATTATTTCATCATTATGTATTGAATTATTGTTATATGAGGGGCTTTCTCAGCAATATTTGTATATGCGATTAATCACGGTTAATTAATCGGGGCACCATGTAATTAATTCGATTAAAAAATTTAACTGATTGACAGCCCTAATTTAAACCAAGCTGTAAAAACAGCTTTGTTTTGGAATTTGTGGAACTTGTGATGTCACTAGGACCAATTACATTTGCATATGAATTAGGTCATCGATGACGTCGACGCAAAAAATCAGTTGACGCAAAATATGCGCGGCGATTCGTCGGACCCAAAACAAAGATGGCGGCGCCGGCGAATAGTAGCAACACGAGTGGCTCCTCAGACTATCAGAAGTGCAAGGCGGCATGCACTCGTTCCTCTAAAGTATGGGAATTCTTTAATTTAAAAGGAAACAATTCCGTGATATGTCGTCTTTGCAAAATGGAGATGGCCTTCCATTCTAGCACCACGGCAATGCACCAGCACCTGAAGAGGCGCCACCCGGGAGCAGCTGCAGATGACAGAGCACCGTAAGTTTTTTATCAACTCCCCACTTTGCACTCGATGTTGGAGTAGGCTATAATACGTTGTCGACACCTAAAGTTTTAAGCTATAGCTATTAATAATGCGCTTATAGCTATGAATGTCGTGAAAAATACATAGAGGACACTGACAACGCGCTGACAGACAGGACCAAGCAGGTAACATTTAATAAAGTCTCAACTTTCAAATTTGGTCATTCAAAGAAAATTAAACCATAAATAGGCCTACTATTTTGTGGCTCTTTAATGTGTCATGACAGATTCCCTCAGTTAAAGCTGCTCGTGAACCGATCATCTTTTCCTTGGTTAATTTATAGCATCAAATAGGCTAAACATGAATGTAGCCTACATCAGAAGGACTGTTGTTTTAACCACGGAAAGACGTCAGTACGGTAGCCTACATCCATTATTCAAATTCAAATCCACCGACGTTAATCTTCTCTCTCCTGACTACTTTGTCGGACAAAAATGGCGTATTATGATTGATTGATCAGATCGCCAGTCAATCAAACTCCCGGCAAATTGTAATTTTTTTACATTTTATACACACCACCCCCGATGAAACCGGTATTACCGGTGTTGTCACAAGTCGATTAATCAAATCGAAATCGAATCGGACTGAAAAATTAATCGTTAGATTAATCGATGCATCGGAAAAATAAATCGTTAGATTAATCGTTTAAAAAATAATCGTTTATCCCAGCCCTAATATGAATGCATCTTCAGCAAGACATTGACACCTATTTTGCCATCATTGCACCTTTTCCCTGCCCACTGATGCTCAGTCAGTCACACAGGTGAAGTGGAGAGAGATGCGCTTGTCATGGGAGATTCATCCAAAGTTATACAGGACACCTTCATGTGGCTATTTGGATTAAAATGTTTTTGAACATGGCTTTGACCATTATCATACATCTCGCGCTGCTTTTAAAAGATGTGATGTCAAGTTATAACTAAAAAATGTACCCCCATTGTGTTTCATTCAGCTGTACTGTCTTGCTGTTGTGCTGTTTTGAAGGTGTCCTGGACTGTTTTTTTCACCCATCTGTGCTATTTTAAATTGTTCTTCTTTAGTAATCATGGAGGTCTTTGATCCTTTTGATGAATTTCCGGTGATGTGTGCTGAGATGTGTGTTGAGGAGCAGGACAAGCACTTTTAAAAACACGTCTCATTCTGTTGCTGCCACTGACTGGGAGAAACACTTGTGATCCTGTATGTAAACAAACAAACTCTGATTTGGCCTGTTGAAGAACCCAACATCACTGTGGATTGTTTTACATTTGTGTATTCAGAAGATTTCAGTGAGAATTGCTTGTGAATCAGTCACAATTTGACTCAAGGTTGGCAAAGGAACTGTTATAGACAGATGGGCCGTTAAAATTGGACGATTGGATGAAAAAAAGGAAAGTAACCAATTTCATTCATTAATATTTCATATGTTATGACTGTTTGATAGTTTATGGTGCTGCTTGAGTGAACAGTTTGATACATTAAAAAAAAATGTGTTGGGGTGTACATTATGTTTTCCCTATCTGTCACTCACTCAACGTTGTGTCGATGAAGTGACACTAGGGGTCATACTTGGGAGCCTGAGACACCTCTGATCTTTGGTAAAAGGCCAATGGGAATTGGCGAGTGGTATTGATGCCACTCCCCCGAACATACGGGTATAAAGGAGCTGGCGTGCGAACCGCTCATTCAGATTTTCACTGAGCTGAATTTCCCATGGATTCCCATTCACCTCTGCTGGATTTCTGATGGCTCATTACAGCGGCTATCTCCCCCCTCTGCACTGATGCACTGCAGAGATCACCCCTGGGCACTTCGGCAGAACGAAACTGAAAGAGTATATTCTACAAGAGTATTTTCCCTAAAACAGTATATTCTTAAAGAGCGGCACACGCTGAAACGTATTTTTAAAGATTCCTTTCCACTTGTGTGTTATTCCTGGCCACGAAGGCCACAATCGCTGTCTTTCGTGTCTGGGCGCTGCTCACGCGGAGACATCTTTGGCGGATGCGTCATGTCTTCACTGCGAGGACATGACCATGGCAACCTTGTGGTCATGGCTTGCTTTTGTAAGAAAAATTCCTTCTATCTACAGGTATGAGGCCAGCGCGGCTAGCACTGGGGCCGATTTGGGGACCTCAATGGGACCACCTCTGCTGGGTAACTCCCCACGGAACTCCCATTACCCAGTATGCTCGCTTGCCCAGATTAGGCTTCCGGATGAGTGTGCCGGCTCGTCTCAGGGCGAATTTAACCACTTGTTCGGGGCCCACAAAGGTGATGAGCTTTCGAGCGCAGAATAGGAGAGCGGGCTGGTCCAGTCAGATGCGGAAGCCTCAGCTGGGCTGCCCCCCTCGGGTATGGTCACCCAGTCTCAGATCAATGCCGAAATGACGAACATGCTTTCCCGGAAGAATGCTAGCGTCGGGCTAGAGTGGAACCCTCAACTCTCCCCTGAACCCTCACGGCTCGATGATTGGTTCCTGGGCCCGCGGCGCAGCTCAGAGCCATGCCCCGCCCCAGTTGCTTTCTTCCCGGAAGTGCAAAAGGTGCTGACAAAATCGTGGGAGGCATCTCCCCCGCCATCACTAACCTCAATTGTAGGGCGGCCAAGGGCAACTCGGCGATGCCACCAGTGGATCCAGGGCAAGCACGTGTTGGCTCGGACAGACAACACAACAATGGTGGTATAAATAGGTTTACGCTCCCATCATATGTCACAACTCCCCCGTCATCTCCTCCTGTGGAGTCAGCAGCACCTCAAGTTGCTGAGAGCCACTCACATCCTGGGCGACCTCAACATTACAGCGGACATGCTGTCATGACAGGTTACCCGCAAGGGAGAGTGGAGACTCCACCCTTAGGTGGTCCAGCTGATTTGGAGTCGATTCGGGCAGGCACAGGTACACCTGTTTGCCTCACCAGAATCCTTCCACTGCCCTCTTTGGTACTCTCTGATCGAGGCTCCCTCGGCACAGGTGCCCTGGCACACAGCTGGCCCCTGGGTCTGCGCAAGTATGCATTCCCCCCAGTGAGCCTACTTGCACAGACCCTGTGCAAGGTCAGGGAGGACGAGGAACAGGTCATCCTAGTAGCACCCTACTGGCCCACCCAGACTTGGTTCTCAGACCTCACACTCCTCGCCTCAGCCCCTCCCCCCCCGGCAAATTCCCCTTAGGGAGGACCTTCTTTCTCATGGTCTGGGCACCATCTGGCAACCGCGACCAGACCTCTGGAACCTCCACGTCTGGCCCCTGGACGGGACGTGGAAGACCTAAGTGGCCTACCACCCCCCCCATGGTAGATACGATCACTCAGGTTTGGGCTCCCTCTACAAGGCGCCTGTATGCCTTGAAGTGGCGTCTGTTCACTAAGTGGTGTTCTTCCTGATTTCCTTCCTGCAGGAGAGGTTGGAGGGATAGCTGTCCCCCTCCCCCTTGAAGGTGTATGTAGCCGCTATAGCAGCACACCACGTCACAGTGAACGGTAAGTCCTTAGGGAAGCACAACCTGATCTTCAGGTCCCTAAGAGGCACCAGGAGGTTGAATCCCTCCAGACCGCACCTCGTTCCCTCATGGGACCTCTCTGTAGTCCTTCAAGGTCTACAGGGAGCCCCCTTTGAGCCTTTAGAGTCACTCTCTTTAAAGACTGCCCTTCTGACGGCGCTCACTTCCATCTCTGTCAGCGAAACGTGCCTGGATTTTGGTCCGGGCTACTCTCTCATGATCTTGAGACCCCTACCGGGCTATGTACCCAAGGTTCCCACGACCCCATTCAGGGATCAGGTGGTGAAACTGCAAGCGCTGACACAGGAGGAGGCAGACCCAGCCTTGTCGTTGCTGTGTCCGGTACGCGCTTTACACATCTATTTGGATAGCACGCAGAGCTTCAGAGTCTTTGAGCAGCTCTTTGTCTGCTTTGTTGGACAATGGAAAGAAAGCGCTGTCTCCAAGCAGAGGATCACCCACTAGATCATTGACTCCATAGCTGTGGCATACCACGCCCAGCACGTGCTGCCTCCTGCAGGGCTATGAGCCCATTTAACAAGGAGTGTGGTGGCCTCCTGGGCCCTGACCAGTGGTGCCTCTCTAACAGACATTTGCAGAGCAGCAGGCTTGGCAACACCCAACACATTTGCGAGGTTCTACAATCTCCAAGTTGAGACAATTTCATCCCGTCTTAGCAGGACGAACAGGTAAGTCTGGGACAGTTGGCCAGGTGTACCGCTTGCGCATAGTGCCTTTCACCCCTAATGAGTCCTTTTTTTTTTTTTTTTGGGCAGTTGACTTGTCCCGTTCGACGCTCATAACAGCCTTGGGGGAGGTTACGTGTCGGCCTGGTGCGCTAGCTACGAGGAACACAGCAGTCTGCCCTTCTCGCACCGCCAGTTCAAGTAACACATTTCAGCTAGTTGTGGCGTTTTTGTAGGGGATCCCTTGTGTCACTTCATCGACACAATGTCGAGTGAGAGAACAGATAAGGAATGAAAGTAACCAGGATGTTAACCCTGATGTTAAACCTGATAGTTTTATAATGTTGTGTGGCATTTGCTCATTTTCTTCGGATTGCATTTAAAAAATGGCTATATTGGAAGGACTGCATGATGTTAGCCAATCACAACAGTGGGCATTTACATTGATGTCTTAAAGGAGCAGACATCTTAAAACTGACAGAGGGCCAGAGACAGGGAGGAAAATTGACATAAATGACTAAATTATGATTGTTTGGTACAAAAAAAAAAACTCAGACCTCAGGGAAGATAACAAAATTATAAAAAAGATGTCATGTCATGACCCCTTTAACATCGAACCAAAATTATCTTATGAGCTATTTATAGTGATGTGTATCCCAAGAATATAGCCAGAAATCAGTACAAATCTACTTTCTGAATCATATTCATAACATTGTCAAGAACAAATGGTATGTTTTTTTTTTTTTATAAAAATGGCAGTGCCCCAACTATTTGAGGAAAATTATGTTACATTAATTTGGCAAACCCAATCCCACTTCAACTTTTGGTGTTGATTATTGGATAAGTGGGTTTCCTGTAATAATGCTATCAATACATGTTCTTTTTAACTACATGACCAATGCCTTTCACGTTCCATGATCCTAATTGTAAGGGGTTGTTCATACAAAGGAACCAGATCAAGTAATGTCATGAAGCTAGTCGTATGTACAAAAATATAGTATATGTCAGTACGATATAATATAATTGAACCCAAATGTACCTAAGTTAACACACAAAACAAACCTATAAAACCCTCCAACCAAGACCCCATCCCCAAACTATGCAGCACAATTAACATTAGAAAGTCACTAAAAAGCACAAAGAGTCTTTAAACAACTAATATAATTTAAGTTTACCTCTAAGTTTCTCAGCCAACCAACTCCTAGCCCACTCCTTCAACATGGACAAAATAATGGCCATCTAGACTAGTTATAAACCTAAACAGTCAATAATAGTAAAAGAAAAAAATATGCGGGCCTAACGTGACCGACAACAGTGATTCACTAGTTCGCCAGCTCGTTGAGCCCTCTTTAAATGGTAAACTGATTTGTCTTTCTGTCTCGGACAGGGGGGCTAGAGATCAAGGCTCTGGAACACCCCTCCTCCTTACGGAATAGTGTAAAGAGTTGGATATTGAATATTGGAGAATAAGGTGAAGTTGGGGAGGACTTGGGATGCCAAAAGAATTGTCCCGGGACTATGGTACATGGCTGCTTATCGGATATGCTAGTTGCATTATTGACAGGTCTGAATGATCAGGCTCCTCCAAAACTTTCATTTACAACATTGTTAGTCTTACAGTTACCTTATAGAATACAGTCCAATGTTCCTAAAAAAACAAAAATGTAGGTTCCAGTCAGAGGTCAAGTCTATTTGTCCAAAGAAACCAAGAAAGCCATTGCCGACTTCGGATCATCAAACAGACGGATCTTGACATTATCAGGGTACCCGCGGGTCATTGAAAAGTCTTAAACATCTTAAATATAATTATAATTTAAAGATTTCTTAAATTTGGGGACGGAAATACAGGATTCACGAAATAGCATAAATTGATTATTATTAAACTTCAGAAGAATACAATTTAAATAAATAAATGCATGCACTGCATCCTTTAAAGTGAAAATGCAACACTGTTGCACATTCTTTGGGCAAGGGAGCTTGGGATACTGTTTCCAGTTGGTTGCAGTGGTTCACAATCCGTGAGTACTGGACATGACAAGCAATCGCATATTTTTTTATTGAATTATGACTGCAATATGTTGTAGATGATTGTAAGAGTGCAGATTTTATTTCCCTTATCTGTTTATATTAGCAGCTGGAATCAGTAATGTATGGACATTTCAAAATAAGAGTCCCCTGTGTATTTTTGGGCTAGTGTTGAGTATTTTAAACTGGCAGATACTCTGCTTTTGTTAAATGTGTGCCCCATCCGGTTGTAATAATATAATCTGTTATGCATGATTTATTTTGAGATTGTGCAGGTTTGTTCTGTTATGGACAAACATTATTAATTGTATTTGTTTAGGTCTTTTAAAAGGTCTTAAAAAAATTCTGCAGCAACCCTGCATTATGTATGCACCTGAGCCTCGCAGGGTTGGCGAATCCTTGAGCAGCCAGGGCTTTTCCCACAGTGTTGAATTTGCAGCATTTCTGCAGGAGACCAGTGGACATATCTGAAAAAAAGTTCTGAGCCATTATGAGCTAGTCTTTTTTAGGGCTGCCTTCAGGACTAAATACTTCTCGGAGTTGGATTCGGAATGCTTGATGCAAAAGTGGGGATCCTAAGAGCCCTCGCAATATCTATGCTGGAAAAATCTTTGGGCAGCTCCAGCCACTTTGGGATCATGTTTGGGATAGATCTAAAATGGTGCCGCAGACGGCCGCCTCTGGATTACTCTCCGTAGTGCTTTTTGTGTTTTTGTTTATTAATGCTGTTTTCTGCCATCCCTCTCTGGTAACATTTACCAGAGAAGAGCTCTTAAATATTGGACTTTCAACTGCTCATACTATTCCACCGCTCTTTATCGAACCCGGAACTTTCCCGGAGTTATTATTTGGAGGAGCAGCAGCTCGGTTTGGGATCCTACGGAGATGCCGAAGGGGAAAATGTGCAGGCGCACTGGTTAAGCTGAGACAGCGGGGTTTTCGCACTGCGCTCCCTTCTACCCACCTGGCGAATGTCCGCTCTCTGGCCAACAAAATGGATGAACTGCTTCTCCTCAACAGAACTAACTCAGACTTCTGCAGATCTGATGCCCTCTGTTTTACCGAATCCTGGCTCACCCCGCACATCCCGGACAGCGCACTTCACCTACGGGGATTTAATCTCATCCGCGCAGATCACGAAAGGGAGCTCACGGGAAAAACAAGGGGAAGCGGATTCAGTTTCGAAATAAACGAAGGTTGGTGTACAGATGTCACAGTGTTGAAAAAATCATGCAGCCCTCACTTAGAGACATTATTTATAAACTGTAAACCTTTTTCCGCAGGAGTTTTCCTCGTTTGTTCTGGTTGCTGTTTACATTCCACCTCAGGCCTGTGTTAGTGAGGCGTGTGGCAGCGGGGGTGTGGTAAAGTGCCCGTCTGGAGAGAGGGAAGCGGTAAGGGAACTTACACCTGAGCTAAATTATGTCTAACACCTGTTTCGGCACCAGTGTAACGCGTTCAGTCGTTAGGGAGGACACGCAGGTGAGTAGCTCCTCTCAAGGTAAATATTTTATTAGAATCTTACACAGCTTTTAATTTACAACAATCAATTCACTCCCAGACTCTCTCTCTCAAGTGTTGGTGGCGTGGGTCTTTTATCCGCTCTCCTCGTGCTCACTGGAATTAGAGACAGGTGTTAGACATAATTTAGCTCAGGTGTAAGTGTTCTTACCGCTTCCCTCTCTCCGGACAGGCACTTGACCATGCCCCTGCTCTGCTCCCCGTGCAGCCCTGGGACTCTCTGATTACTGTCTGGTTCATCTTATCCCGACACACACAGGCAAAAACTGAAATCTGCTAAACCTGTTGTAAAGACTGTGAAAAGATGGACCAATGAGTCAAAGCTGGAGTTACAGGCCTGCTTTGACTGTACTGAGTGTTTTTGAGGCTGCATCCACTGACCTGGACGAACTAACCGACACTGTGACATCTTACATCAGTTTTTGTGAGGACATGTGTGTGCCGACTAAAACCTTCCGCACATACAACAACCAAAAACCCTGGTTCACAGCGAAACTCAGGCAGCTTCGTCAGACCAAAGCAGAGGCCTTCAGAAGTGGGGACAGAGTCCTGTTAAACCAGGCCAGGAACACACTGACTAAAGAGATAAAAGCTGCAAAGAGGAGCAAGCCCAAAAGCTAAATAACAGCTTTGCAGCCAACAATCCTGCATCAGTGTGGAGAGGCCTGCGGACACTCACTAACTACAGGAGACCATCCCCCAACATTGCTGGTACTCAACAACTGGCAGACGAGCTGAATGGCTTTTATTGTAGGTTTGAAAAGCCCACAGTCACACCTCTCCCCCACACCACAATCATCTTCAAACAACCACCTTCCCCCTCTGACACGCTGTCACCCCCCCCCCTCTCTGACCCCTCATCTGCACTCAAGATCTGTGAAGAGGATGTGAGCCACCTCTTCCAAAGGCAAAATATCAGGAAGGCTCCTGGCCATAACGGTGTGTCACCATCCTGCCTGAAAATCTGTGCAGACCAGCTGGCCCCCATCTTCACACAGATATTTAACAGATCACTGCAGCTGTGTGAAGTTCCCACCTGCTTCAAATGCTCCACAATCATCCCGGTCCCCAAAAAACCCTCCATCTCTAGACTAAATGACTACAGGCCTGTCACCCTGACATCTGTAGTCATGAAATCCTTTGAAAGACTGGTTTTGGACCACCTGATGGACATTACAGGCCCCTTGCTGGACCCCCTGCAGTTTGCCTACAGGGCTAACAGGCCAGTAGATGATGCAGTCAACTTGGGATTGCATTACATCCTGCAACACCTCGACGCTCCAGGGACATATGCAAGGATCCTGTTCATGGACTTCAGCTCGGCGTTCAACACCATCATCCCAGACATCCTTAGCACTAAACTCACCCAGCTCACTGTGCCAGCCTCCACCTGTCAGTGGATCACAAACTTCCTGACTGACAGGAGTCAGCAGGTGAGACTGCGGAACATCACATCCAGCGCCCGGACTATCAGCACTGGTGCCCCCCAGGGGTGTGTGCTCTCCCTACTGCTCTTCTCCCTCTACACCAACGACTGCACCTCAGGAGACCCATCTGTCAAATTCCTGAAGTTCGCTGATGACACATCGGTCATCTGCCTCATCTGGGACGGTTGATCAGCTGGCTCTCTGGTGCAGTCAGAACAACCTGGAGCTTAACATGCTCAAAACTGTGGAGATGACCGTGGACTTCAGGAGGAGCCCCCCTCCCCCTCTGCCCCCCATCACCAAACTCAACAGCCCTGTGTCTGCTGTGGAATCCTTCAGGTTTCTGGGTTCCACTATATCCCAGGACCTGAAGTTGGAGCCCAACACTGACACCATCATCAAGAAGGCCCAGCAGAGGATGTACTTCCTGCGCCAACTTTGGAAGCTCAACCTACCTAAGGAGTTGCTGATCCACTTTTACACAGCCATCATCCAGTCTATTCTCTGCATCTCCATCACTGTCTAGTTTGGACCTGCCACCAAAAAGGACAGGAGCAGACTACAATGGACAGTCAGGACTGCAG
Organism: Xyrauchen texanus; assembly: GCF_025860055.1. Lineage (NCBI taxonomy): Eukaryota > Metazoa > Chordata > Actinopteri > Cypriniformes > Catostomidae > Xyrauchen > Xyrauchen texanus. Next base: position 43,634,212 of record NC_068297.1, read on the forward strand.
AAAATATCATTGGTGCCAACCTGCCCTCCATTCAGGACTTATACATTTCCAGAGTCAGGAAATGGGCAGGAAACATCACTGCAGATCCATCTCACCTCAGACACAACCTGTTCCAGCTTCTCCCCTCTGGTAGGCGCTACAGAGCAATGTACGCCAAAACCAACAGACACAGAAACAGTTTCTTCCCACAAACCATCACTCTGATGAACTGCTGATTTCTGACTCACAGTGTCAGGAACAATTCCTGTGCAATAACCCAGTAACTCTGTTAAATTTATAAATTTAACAGAGTATATAAATTTCATATTTAAAACACTGGCAGTGACAGGAAAATAACCTTCGTGGTCGTGAACATGGGCAGAGACAGGGAAATGAACTCCATGGTCATGAGCACCGGCAGTGACTGGGGAACGAGCTCCGTGGTCATGAGCACTATCAGCAGTTGGGGAGTAGGAGCATTTCTTCTCCTTCTCTTCCTCCTCCTCTCACATTGCTGTGGAAGGCTCAGAAGGTGGAGCCGTGGGAGGCTCGGAAGGCAGAGCCGTGGGAGGCTCAATGAAGGAGATCTCCAGGACTACCGAGGCTGGGAAGAAAGTGGCCTCCATTGAAGGGAGCTCGGAGACCACTGGAGCCAGAGTAGCCTAGGGTCTGGAGCAGGCATGAAAGCTGGTTCTGGGATAGACACGGCTTCAAAAGCTGGCACTGGGACATACACGGTTTCAAACGCTGGCTTGTTGAACATGGCAGTCGTGGGCATTGGCTCGTTGACCATGGCATGTGTAATGGGATACTCTACTGCATGAGTGTAGTCCTCCTCCATCACTCCAACAGTGAAGGCTGATCCACTAAATAACAATGTCTGGTCAATAAATTGGGCCAGGTTCCAGGGACTTTTGCCAAAAGGCAAGAGGGTCTTCATTGGCTCATTCAAACCAATCCGGAAAATGTTTGACACATTTAACACATCAGCCTTGTTAGCCACCTTACAGAATTCACTCACATAATCCTCCAGAGAGCGATTACCCTAATGCAGCTAGAAGAGTTTTACTGCTGGATCCATGTTTTTTGTGGTCGTATCTTCTGTCATGATGTTTGGAAGGACGAGGTGAGAGGTGTGGATCCAAACACTGTATTTATTAACTTAATTAAGAAGAAGAGGATGTAATGAAGATGAAAACAAAACACTTAAGCAAAAGGAAAAGAAAACATCACAGCTGTTTGCTTGCTAACAATGGAAGTAACACTCTTTCATGAAAACACCAACAAACAAACAAGAACCAATGAAGACTGAGGGAAAATGAGGGCAATATATACACACATGAAAACAAATGACTAAACGAGAGACAGCTGGAAACAATGAGGGATGAAATCAGGAACACAGGCTTGACAAGGAAGACAAAAATTACATTTTACACTAAGAATCCTGCAACATTTCAACATAAGAGTCTATGGACACATAAAGACGACAAAAGGGGTTCACACTGTGACTTTACTAGTATGTAAAGTCTTTTCTTTCTAACGGGTTTCTATGGAAAAACTCAACCTAATACTTTGTGCTTTATGTTTAGACTATGGCTCTTCAGTAAAAAATATTAAATTTCTCCTTGAATCATGGTGTCATTGTTTTAGCAGTAAATAGTGCATTAGAAAAGAAAGTGGGATACAATTTGTTTTCTACCTGGTCATTGTTTTTAGTACATTAAGCCACGTTAAGCATTTTAGAATGTCCTTTGAACTTCATAACCAGAGCATAATAAAACTGAACGCTATGAAATACGCTTATTTCTTCATCAATAATCAGAATGTGCAAGGCAAACATCTTAAAATATTATAAGTAAATTAATCATAAGTGTTTTATCAGCATGTGTGCAGGACGGAAACAATAAAATGTAATTTAGATTAAGCTGCTGCCTGCTCCATTATGGTTCAGAGAGAGGTTCACAGATCTCCTGGCCAAGCACAAGCAGAGCATGAGAACAGCACCATTTTGGTAAAAAAAAATGTTTTCAGTCTGAGCAGACCTATTGAGACTTTAATCCATTTATACATTTAGTTAGTGATACAAAGTCAACAACAGTAGGCTATATTTAATTGACATTTATGATCAATATCGCTTGCTGTGGCTTTCAATAAGATTTTTGTTTTCAATTCAGTTTTCTGCTGACATCCAGGCTATTAGACTGTCCCGTTTCAGACATTAACTCACTGATTAGCCATTAGTGATTTGTTAAAAGAATGAAACATGCCCTATAGTGATCATGTCTCTCCAGCACCACCTAATTTTTCATAACACTGCATGAAATCACAGAACAGGAGTTTCACTTTTGACATGCATTCTCATGGTCCACATCTGTATGTTGATCATACGAGTCAATTCTGGCTGACAGATAAGCTCTTTGTCTGCTTTAGAGGCCGTTCAAAGGGTTTGGTTAGCTCCAAAGACTTTCTCACTGGGCTGTTGATGCCATTGTCCTTGCTTAAGATTTGCAAGGCATACAGTGTCCCATGGGTGTTAAGGCTCATTCCACTAGGAGCATGGCCTCCACTTGGGCAAAGGGTGTGTCCTTGGAGGACATCTGCCTGGCTGCAGGCTGGGCTTTCCCTTACACCTTTTCCAGGTTTTATAACTCGGGTGTCTCTTCCACCTCTTCCCAGATCCTTACTGTAAAGGAGAGTTGATTTCTTAATGTTCACTGCCTTACTGGCTAGTGTCGTTGTATACTGGTTGTTGGTCTCATGACCATATAATTCCTTGTCACTTCTCAGTGTGAAGAGCAATGTTTTTAATGTTCCACTGTTGACTAATGGCATTACCGTAATTTCCGGACTATAAGCCGCAACTTTTTTCCCACGCTTTGAACCTCGCGGCTTAAACAACGACGCGGCTAATATATGGATTTTTCCCGCTTTCAAATTTTATTAAAAAAAAAATAAAAAATTCTGTGACGTGCTCAGTTTTTTGGTGGCATGAAGCTTTCATTAGACCAATGAAATTGCCGAGCGGGTTAAGGTCAAACAACTTTTTTGTTTACTGTTTAGATTAAATCGAGCGCGCTCAAACTTCCCATCATTCTGATTACGGTAGTCATTTTGTCACCCTCAAGACACGGAGAAATGCATGCAGCTTTTAAGTTGAAGGCGATTGATCTGGCTGTTGGAAAAGGAAATAGAGCTGCTGCACGGGAGATGTTGGAAACAGCAGCGTGAGGAATTGACTCAGTGCAAAAAGACAACTAAAGCTGAGGCTATTCAACTCCGACACCGAAGGAGATGACTTCAGTGGTTTCATGTGCACAAGAGGAGGAAGATAGTGACCAATGACTTTCTTGCTAGGCTACTGTTTACTGCAAATTTTTTATTTTTTGTTACAAGCCGTGTGTGGCAGCGGGGGCGTGGTCAAGCGCCCGTCCGGGAGAGAAAAGCGTAAGGGCGCTTACACCGGAGCTAATGTCTAACACCTGTGTCTAATTTCAGTAAGCGTGGGGAGAGCGGCATAAAAAGGCAGCAGAGAGAGTGAGTGAGTGAGTGACAGACAGACACATGTCAGTCTAGTGTTGGCACATAGAAGACCAAGAATTGAGAAACTTTATAATATTGATTGTAAACATTGCTGTGGCCATTAAAAGCCTTACCTGGAACGTCAAGTGCCCTGCTTCACGTGTCCTTCTTGGGAAAACTGTCACACTGGCACCAGTGTGACAGTTTTCAGCACTTGATGTAAGCGCCCTTACCGCTTTTCTCTCCCGGACGGGCGCTTGACCATGCCCCCGCTGCCACACCGTGTTTCGTAAAAGCCTATTTATTTTTGTTACAAGCCGTGTTTCGTTAAAGCCTATTTATTTTTGTTACAAGCCGTGTTTCGTTAAAGCCTGTGTAAAGTTCATTTGTTTCAATGTACCGGTAGGCACCTGCGGCTTATAGACAGGTGCGGCTTATTTATGTTCAAAATAATAATTTTTTTTAAATTCAGTGGGTGCGGCTTATATTCAGGTGCGCTCAATAGTCCGGAAATTACGGTACTTTATTTTGTTGGTCAATGACCATTTTGAACTCTTTTCCCCACTGTGAAGTGGATGAGAATTTGTACGTTATGGCAAATGTTCTATTTCCTAGCAAATATATAATATTTAACTTTAAATGGTTGAGTAATAATTGCATTAAAATAGTCCTTACTTAAACCCTGACTGTAACCCTAACAAAAAACTCCATTAGATGTTAGAGCAGAGAAAAAAGCCTTTGGAGAAAATAAACTCTTTGTTACTTTGTTGGTAGGCAATGTTTGAAACTGTAAAGGGTAGTGACTGACTGTGAGATTAATGTCCATCCCAAATTGACTGCAGGGGTTCAGGTAGATGCAGTGCCCTTTGCTGCTTAGCTTGTAAAGGCTCTAGTTGGTAGTAATTTATTTTCTAGGTAAAATTTAATTTATTGAAAGCTAAATGTTTTAAAGATTTTTTGTAATTTTACATCAATGGTTGTGTTGTTGCAGACAGATACAAGTGTATATTGTTCATTACAAAAATACTTACCAAGGAGAACTTGCAGACTCTCACATAAAGTTCCTGGACCTCTTTCTTTGTCACGGATGAATCCCCACCATTGCACCACTTGAAACTCTCCAGGTAGGCAGTAAGCCAATCAAACTGAAGCTCAAGGCTTGGGTACAGGCTGTAGTCAACATTTTTGACACCTCAAATGGAAATTGACAGGCACATTTTCACTTTGTTTGTCATTTAGGTAGTAAGGTTTTAATGTAAGATAAGGTTTAGTTTTTATAAACTGAGGAATTTACCTGCAAATTCATTGAAATGGTTTCCAATGTCATAAGCTTGGTAATTAAAATCTGCGTATTCATAGTCGATAAATTTGACAGTGCCTAAAATCAAATTAAATAGTTATAGATCTATTATGAATAACAATTGTGATAATGAAATAATTGACAACATACTATCAAGTGCCAGAATGATACAGTAGGTACTCAACTAGGGCTGCAACTAACGATTATTTTAATAATCGACTAATCTAACGATTATTAGAATGATTATTAGACTATTCGGGCAATTATCGCCATGATAAATCATTAGCTCTTAACCAACTATTCAGCTTGTGCCTTGATATAAAAGGTTGTATTAAACATGCTTAATAACAAAAAAGAGACAAAATCATCTTTTAAAAATACCTCTGAATGATATTCATTGAATTACAAGGAAAAACTTCCTAATTACTACCGTCACCTCCGTTCCCTGATGGAGGGAACGAGACATTGTGTCGATGTAGTGACACTAGGGGTCACTCTTGATAGCCAGAGACACCTTCTGATCTTTTATAAAAGGCCAATGGAATTGACGAGTGGTATTTGCATGCCACTCTCCTGAACATACGTGTATAAAGGAAGGGCATGCATAACGCTCATTCAGGTTTTGTGCTGAGGATTTCAGCGGGTAGTTCAGCATTATGGCAGGCGGGACACAACGTCTCGTTCCCTCCATCAGGGAACGGAGGTTACGAAAGTAAACAGGACTTTCCCTATCTGTCACTCACTCAACATTGTGTCGATGTAGTCAAGTCAAGTCAAGTCAAGTTTATTTATAAAGCACACTTAAAAACAACAAATGTTGTAACCAAAGTGCTGTACAATTTTTTACAAACATTAATAACAGAATTTAATAGAACTTATAAAATGTAAAAAAAACAAATTAATAAAACATTTTAAACCTACACAGACAACTATTAAAATTATCAACCGACATTATAGGCTAAAGAGTACAAATGTGTCTTCAATTTAGATTTAAATATCGGCAGTGTGGATGAAGACCTAACAGCAAATGGGAGTGCATTCCATAATCTGGGGGCCGCAACTACAAACGCCCGATCACCTTTAGTTTTCAACCGGGAACGAGGAACAGAGAGGAGTAACTGATTTGATGATCTAAGAGACATAGGTGCAGAATGTAGATGGAGTAAATCAGCAATGTACTGAGGGGCTAAGCCATGCAATGCCTTATAAACATACATCACAACCTTGAAATTTACTCTGTATCGAACTGGAAGCCAATGTAGGGAAGCGAGAACTGGGGTAATATGCTCTCTTTTCTTGGTACCCATTAGGAGTGTAGCTGCTGCATTTTGGACTATTTGCAGACGTGAAAAAGAAGATTGAGACAGACCCACATATAAGGCGTTGCAGTAATCCAGCCGGGATGTAATAAGAGCATGAATTACTATTTCCAAGTCCTTCGGTGAGAGAAACTGTTTTAATTTAGCAGTGGACCTTAGATGAAAAAAAACTTCCTTTAACAACAGCATTTATCTGCTTATCAAAAAATAAGTCAGAATCAAAGATGACACCCAAGTTCTTAACTCTATTGTGCATGGTTAAAGACAAAGTACCCAACTGATTTTCAATATCAGCGATATGTAGCGAAGAGCCAAAAGCAATGACCTCGGTTTTATCGTCATTAAGCATGAGGAAGTTTTCAGATATCCATAATTTTACTTCCTCAAGACAGGAGATGAGATTACTGATAGAACAACAATCGTTAGACCTGACAGGAAGGTAGAATTGTGTGTCATCAGCATAACAATGATAAGCTATACTGTACTTCTGAAAGATGGAGCCTAAAGGAAGCATATAAAGAGAAAAAAGCAGAGGACCCAATATGGAGCCTTGAGGAATGCCACATGTGAGCAGTGTTGGGGAAGAGAAGTGATTATCAATATTGATAGAAAAAGTTCTTTCCTTAAGATATGATGAAAACCAGTTTAATGCAACTCCCTTGATGCCAACCACCTCCTCAAGACGATGTAAGAGAATGGAGTGATCGATCGTGTCAAATGCTGCACTGAAGTCTAGAAGGATTAAAATGGCCCCGTTTCCAGAATCCAGGGAGACTAATATGTCATTTGTCACCTTTACTAGTGCAGTCTCAGTACTATGCAGTGCCCTAAAGCCTAATTGAAATTTGTCGAATATGTTGAAGGTGGTTAGATAAGAATTGAGCTGCGAATAAACCACCTTTTCCAAGACTTTGGACAGAAAAGGCAATTTTGATATAGGCCTATAATTCTTAAAAACTATAGGATCAAGGCTAGGTTTTTTTCAGCAGAGGCTGAACTGTGTTACATGGAGCGACGGTGCAAGACGGGCAGACTACTGTGTGCCACGTAGCCAGCGCACCGGGCCGGCACGTAACCTCCCCTGATGTTATTATGAGTACCGAGACAGGCTAGCCCAGTCCTGCCTCTGCCCTCTTTTTTCATTTTCTCCACAGAAAATGAGAGAAATCTTTAACCGACTGGGACACCATTGTCTACACACTCCCAAGGGGAAGAAACCACGGAGACCACACCACACCCCACCCAGAGGGGGTATTTCAAGTGGAGATACATCACATGGTCTTGCCGAGTCTAGTCACAAGTATGTCATGTGGAGAAGTCCCATGGTAGGTCTTACCCAATGGGGGAGTAGACCCTACGAACATGGTGACTGGGGCAGAGGGGCCTCTGCCCAAGGAAGATGCAGTTTACCAGCAGGGAAATGTTTTTCAGCGGATATATGCGTCATAAGGGGTTACCTATGGGGAACCAGTGCATGCGGAGCACCTATCCCAGTACAGGGCTTAGATAGCACATGTACTGGGTTGGCAGTGAGTTTCTCCTTAAAATCGCCTGCCACAGGTCTCGGAAGAAGTCAACCATGTAACACATTTTTGTGAATGCTACTGGGAATCAACAACACATGTCTTCAGCTCAAGGGAGATGAAAGGTGCTAAGCGCAAGCGATATACCCGACCGATTGACCCAGACTCACCTGATCATACCTGCTAAGACACAAGACGAAACCGGCTCAACCCGGAGATTATAGAACCTCGCAAAGGTGTTGGGTGTAGCCCAGCCCGCTGCACTGCAAATGTTTGTTAAAGAGACACCACTGGTCAGCGCCCAGGAGGCCACCACACTCCTGTTAGAATGGGCTTGTAGCCCTGCCAGGTGCGGTACATGCTGAGCTTGGTAAGCAATAGCTATGGTGTCAATGATCCAGAGGGAGATCCCCTGCTTGGAGACGGCACTTTCTTTCCGATGTCCACCAAAGCAGACAGAGACTCTAAAGCTCTGCGTGTGATCCAAATAGATGCGTAAAGCATGCACTGGACACAGCAACGTCAAGGTTGGGTCTGCCTCCTCCTGGCGCAGAGCTTGCAGTTTCACCACCTGATCCCTGAATGGGGTCGTGGGAACCTTGGGCACATAGCTTGGTCGGGGTCTCAGGATCACATGAGAGGACCAAACTCCAGGCATGTTTCACTGACAGAGAACGCTTGCAGGTCCCCTACCCTCTTGAAGGAGGTTAGAGCCGTCAGGGGGGCAGTCTTCAGAGAGTGCCTTAAGCTCCACTGACTCTCAGGGCTCAAAGGGAGACCCTCGTAGGCATTGTAGGACTACAAAGATTTCCCATGAGGGAACGAGGTGTGGTCTGGAGGGATTCAACCTTCTGCGCTTCTCAGGAACCTGATGATCAGTTCGTGTTTTCCTAAGGACTTACTGCCCACTGTATTGTGGTGTGCCACTCTAGCGGCTTCGTACACCTTCAAGGTGGAGGGGAAAAGCCGTCCCTCCAACCTCTCCTGCAGAAAGGAAAGCACCGAGCCGACTGTGCACCTCTTGGTGTCTTCACATTTTGAGAAGAAAACCACTTAGCGAACAGACACCACTTCAAAGCATACCGGCGCCTCGTATTAGAGGGAGCCCTCGTCTGAATGTCTACTTTAGCAGTTGGTAGGACACTGAGGTCTTCCACGTCCCATCCAGGGGCCAGACATGGAGGTTCCAGAGGGCTGGTCGCAGGTGCCAGATGGTGCCCTGTCCCTGAGAAAGAAAGTGCTTCCTCAGGGAATTTGCCAGGGAGGGGCAGAGGCGTGGAGCGTGAGGTCAGAGAACCAAGTCTGGGAGGGCCAGTAGTGTGACTAGGACAACCTGCTCCCCTTTCCCTGACCTTACACAGGGTCTGTGCAAGCAGGCTCACTGGGGGAAATGCATATTTGCATAGTCCAGGAGGCCAGCTGTTCCAGCGCGTCTATACAGAGGGGTGCCTCGGTCAGGGCATACCAAAGCGGCCAGTGAGAGGATTCTGGGGAGGCAAACAGGTCTTCCTGTGCCTGCCCGTATTGACTCCAGATCCGCTGGACCACCTGAGGGTGGAGTCTCCACTCTACCATGTGGGTAACCTATCATGACAGCGCATCCGCTGTAGTGTTGAGGTTGCCTGGGATGTGAGTGGCTCGCAGGGACTTGAGGTACTGCTGATTCCAGAGGAGGAGACGGTGGGCGATTTGTGACATACAACGGGAGCGTATACTGTGCTGATATATGCCAGCATTGCTGTTTTGTCTGTCCGAACCAACACATGCTTGCCCTGGATCAATGGCCAGAGCCTCCGCAGGGCAACCAGTATTGCCAACAACTCGAGGTAGCCGATGTGCCAATGTAGTCGCGGGTCCGACCAGGAGCCTGCAGCTGCGTGCCCATTGTATACAGAACCCCAGCCCATCATGGAGGTGTCGGTTGTAACCACGACGCGCCTGGAGACCTGCTATAGGGGAACACCTACCCGTAGAAATGTGAGGTTGGTCCAAAGGCTGAAGAGGCGGACAGAGCGGCGTAATTGCCATGCGAAATGTCCCGCAGTGCCATGCCCTTCTCAGGACTCGAGTCTGGAGCCAGTGCTGAAGCGGTCTCATATGCATCAACCCAAGCAGTGTGGCCACGGCTGAGTACACTATATGCCCCAGGAGCCTCTGAAATAAGTTTTCTTCAAAGAGGACAGCACCGACTGTGCACTTATTCGTGAGGTGTGCGGTCATCGAGACTGAGTCCAACTCCAAGCCGAGAAAAGAGATGCTCTGAACTGGGAGGAGCTTGCTCTTTTCCCAGTTGACCCGAAACCCTTGTCAGCAGAGGTGCATGAGCACCAGGTCCCTGTGCGTACACAACACATCTGAGAACCCATGGCCCGTCGAAACCACCTGGGGTTGAGCGTGTTTGTACCACAGCTTGGTGCGCAGGGGTGGGGAAACTGCCGCAGGGTGCTGAATCTGCCAAAGAAAAATGGTGGAAGGTGGTTGTAATGATGGCTGTACACACCAGTTATGTGACTCAGGGAGCAAGGAAACCTCTCTTTTGTTAAACCTTTGGGTATCACAGCTACTTGAGCGTGCAGTGAAATTAAATGAGAAAGGAACAAAAGATTCTCCTACTGGCCCTCCACCGGGGTATGGAGTGGTCTGTTCACCAGCTCCGGAACAGTGGGTCTCATGGTCCCTGGGTCACCCCTCTCCTGGGTGCTTCGAAGCCTTCTTCTTGGCAACCTGCCGTGAGACGCGTGGTGTCTGCTCCCTGCGGGGTACTCGACTCCGGGGCAGGCCGCAGCAGAGCTGGTGCAGCCGCCACAGGAGGACACCCTTGGCGACGAGCAGATGGGGTGCGGGGTCTTGAGCCACGCCGCTTTCTGGGCAGGATGGTCTGCTACCTCGACCGTGTAGCCGAATAGGCTAGTCTGGGAAATGGGGGCATTAAGGAATCATGCCTTGTCGGCCTCTCTCTTCTTGACCAGGTTGAGCCAAATGTGGCACTCCTGGACCAACAAGGTGGACATCACCCGCCCGAAAGAACAGCCCGTGACCTTCGAGGTCAGTCGCCAAGCGCAGTTCCTGCATTAATACCAGGGTGGAACTACCCTTGTGCAGCTCTTTCAGCACCTTGATTTGGTGGACTTGCAGGAGAGCCATGGCGTGCAGAGCAGAGGTGGCTTGTCCAGTGGCACCGTAGGCTTTGGCTGCCAGGGACTACCTAAACCTACAGGCGCTAGACGGAAGCTTCAGGTGCCTTATCCACTGGGGGAATCACTGAGTAGCCCTTGGCTGCCCCACCATTGAGGTTAGTGAGGGTGGGGGAGCCGAAAGATCGGGACCTGGCAGTAAAAAATGCCATCCACAATCTTGTCAGCTCCTCATGCACTTCCGGCAAGAAAGGAACTGGGGTGGAGCATGGCTGTGAGCGGCGCCACAAGCCGAGATACCAATCGTCGAGCAGCGAGAGTTCAGGGGAGAGTGGAGGGTTCCACTCTAGCCCCACACTCGTAGCTGCCTGGGAAAGCACGTCCGTCATTTCCGCATCAGCGTGTGACTGGACGACCTCACCCGAAGCCCGGCCGAGGCTTTTGCATCCAACTGGACGAGCCTGCTCTCCGATGCTGCGCTCGAAAGCTCATCACATTTGCGGGCACCGAACAAGAGGTCGAACTTGCCCTGAGATGAGCCGTCGCACTCATCCAGAAGCCTAACTCGAGCAAACGAGCATGCTGGGAAATGGGAGGTCTGTGGGGATTTACCCAGTGAAGGTGGTCCCATTGTGGTCCCCAAATCACCCCCAGTGCTAGCCGCGCTGGCCGCATACCCATGGGTAGAAGGACCGAGGCAGGGAGTCGATGGGGTGCAACTGCAATGTTTGCCATGGTCATGTCCTCGCAATGAGGACATGAAGCATCCACGAAAGATGTCTTGCTGTGGGCAGCACCCAGGCACGAAAGACAGCGATCGTGGCCGTCTGAAGGCAAGTGATATCGATCACATCCAGGAGTAACACACAACCGGAAAGGCATCTTTAAAAAGACGCATCTTTAAAAAGACTTTCCGATGTGTGCCACACTTTTAGAATATATTCTTTGTAGATCTGCTAAAGCACCAGGGTTTATCTCTGCAGTGCACCTGTGCAGAGAGGGGAGAAAACCACTGTAATGCACCGTAAGGATCCAGCAGAGGTGAATGGAAGCCGTGGGAATTCAGATGACTTATTTCTCAATGAAATAGTGACTGTTCGGCTCTGAAGAGAAAATATGAATGAGCATGCCCCTCCTTTATACCCGTATGTTCGGGGTTAGTGGCATGCAAATACCACTCGCCAATTCCCATTGGCCTTTTATAAAAGATCAGAAGGTGTCTCTGGCTCCCAAGAGTGACCCCTAGTGTCACTACATTGACACAACGTCGAGTGAGTGATAGATAGGGAACTATTTTTTTAATATGTTTAATTCTGTAAAAAAATTCACTGCCAAAAATATATTATAATCAAGAGTTTTTGTCTTGTTTTCCATTTAAATTATCTAAAAATCCTTAAACAATATACATTTACTTGAGAAGCAACATATTAGATATTTAGACTTGCTTTCATAGAATGTATCTTGAATATAATCTTTTTAACATCATAGTTCATAGTATCATTAACCTTTGCTTTACATACACTGTAGTCCCTTCAGGGGATACAAAATCCAGTTTACATTTGTATTTTTGAATTTGAAGCATGATGAATAAAACTTTTCTTACATTTTATTACTTTGGTGTCATTATTTTGGTTGAGAATAGGACATCAGTGTGTGGATGTCAAATGGACGACACACAAGTTTTGACATCAGTTTGATTTGCATATTTGACCTGTTTTTTTATGTTGTTGTCATGTTTGATGTCAATTTTATGTCTTTTCAACATCAGTTGCCCACTGGGAAGTGCATTTTGTATATAAGTGAATTTTTTTCACTTGTTCATCCTTCTGCAAGTGCAGTAAAGAAAACACAAACTCACATACAAGATATATTCTCTAAAAGCAAGTTTAAATATCTTATATGTTGCTTCTCAGGTAAATATTAAATATTGTATTCTCCAACAACAATTTTTTCTTATGTATTATAGCCCCTAAAGTAAAAGTACATTGTTTTAAAGGTGTTTTAAGTATTATATTTTGGAAAACAAGCCAAAAAAGACTAATCAAAAGCATATTTTGTTGCAGTATATAATGGGCTAAGACTACACTCTCTCACCTTTATGTTCACTTCGATCCATCTTTTACTCACTCACAAAAGCAAACTCTCGCTCTTCTTTATAGAGCTGTGTATTGTTGATTTTCTTCACAATAAGATAACACATCTGTCTGGTGTGTGGTGAGCATACTGGCACACTATGGCTGTGTCACATCATTCAGGTAGATGCTGCACACTGGTGTTGGTTGAGGAAAGTCCCCCTATACTATGTAAAGTGCTTTGAGTTCCTAGAAAAGCACTATAAGGAATTATTGATCACATCTCTCAGCATGTGGATTACTCATTAGCTCTAAACCGCTAAAGGGTGCTAGAACCTTAGAATTTTAACAGGCCAGAGCTGAATGCCTCAAAGCTCTTTCTCCCATAGTCACAAACATTTAGTTGGAGGAAGTAAGGCACATTAAGTTTGTTTCACCAACTGTCATCAAAGAGAAGAAGGACAAATGTAAGAACACCACCACAACAATGATTTCCTGGTTGGAAGTTCAATGTAAATGCATGACAAACACTTTCCTGCAACATTCAGTGTTCACAAGGATGCACATATTGGAGGCTGATTTGTTTCCATTTATACATTCATATTGCATTAGAGAAAAAAGATTATTTGTGAGTCCTTTTATACATTTGCACAGACATTGAGCGAGCATCATTTGGCAGCATATTCAAACAATTGTAACTTCCAAACACTGTAAAACTCTGAGTCTGTGCTTTCTTTTTAATGTGCCGATAAGCTTGCCCATATTTTCTATGTTTATCAAAATTGAATGAATTAATACACTGTATATGCACATCAATGTGTCATGTTATATTCTTCTAGCAATAAAAATGAAAGAAAAAGTAAACAGAATTGTTCTTCATGGGAGTAGAATAATTATTAAATAAAATATTGAAAAATATTTGAATAAGAATCAAAATTTTCCATTACATGAATTAGGCTGGAAGTATTGTGACTCCATTATTTGTATAATATTTGTCTCATAACATGCATCTGACCTTTAGGCTACATGTAATCAGAAATGCCATGCAGTTCAAAACTGAAGTCTATGTGCATTGTTATTCATTTTCAATGCACATAGACTTTCAAGTATTTTATTAGTATTTGCTATTAACTGATTTTGTCCCAAAGCTCAGTAACATTGATTAAGTTTTTCAATTCTTGACAGAAATTATATAGCAGTGTTTCAACAACCTTACGCAACGTCACAACATTTATTTTCATCCAGAGTTGCATTAATGTTTTACCGAGATCTTGTATTGATGACTGGAATGTCAAACCACTCCGTAAAGTCTTATTCAGCATATCCCAAAGACTTTCAGTGGGGTTAAGGTTGGGACTCTGTGGTGGCTAATTCATGTGTGAAAATAATTCCTCATGTTCCCTGAAATGTAAGCACAGCGTAGTTCTAGTGGGAAGACTAGCAACTGTACATCATTAGCTGGCTAATTTAGCTGGGTAATTTCTAGGCAATCACATCCAATCCATTGCTTTATAAGTCTGCTCACAATCTATCACGTTGCTTTTTCAGTGTGCTAACATGGCAACCTCCACCACCCCACCACTACAGGTTGAGTCCCGTCCTGCACGGGGGTAGGATCCTCGCCCCTGCCTCCTATCTCTGGCAGGATATGACAGTTCCGAGTACAACTTCCTCGGACCGCCAGACGGAGCCTACGCAAAAGAGAGACATTACTTTTCTGTTTTATATTCATCAAATAAATGTAATCTTAAATTTCACTCAAGTTCACTGCAAGTTTTCCTGATAGAACCACTATTACACAATTTGAGCCTGATGAATCTTGGCATTGTCATCCTAGAATATGCCCGTGCCATCAGGGAAAAAATATCCATTGATGGGATAACCATTATCTTTCTCCCATAATCTCTTGAGAGTGGTCGAGACTCCGTCCCCCAGACTCAGAATTAACAAGCAGTAATAAACTGATGCCTCATGTCCTTTTTCAAAAGCAGTGATCACCTCTCCCAGAGTATCTGTACTATTTTTGGGAATAGCATACACCCTCCTAAAGCAGCAAAGCAAGTGGCGTAGCTGTGAATACCTAAAAAACTGAGATCTGAGGATCGCAAAATATTTAACCAAATTTTTAAAGGATCTCAGAACACCTTTCTCATATAGGTCACCAAGTGTATTAACCCCCCTCCCAATCCACTCTGACCAACAAAAAGGGGATTAATTAATGCATAGTTTGGGGTTTAGCCATAAGCTTAAGGCAACATTTAGATAAATATCTGAATTAAACACTCTGGACACCTTTGTCCATACAAGTGCAAATGCAAAAAACAGGGTTTAACTTAACCTCTCTGGACAGTTTGATTGAAAGGCTTTGCAGTGGTGATCTGGGGGCAAGAACTTCATTTTCAATACAAAACCAAGCAGGGGCTCTCTCAGGTGGAAGTGACCAATGAGCCAAATGTCTGAGACCAAATGCATAATAATACAACTAAATTGGGTTGGCCTAACCCACTTTTGTGAATTGGCCTATATAACTTTCTGAAATTTAATATTATTATTTAATCCAAATAAAGAAATTCTCTATGCTATCAAATTGGACATCTACAGCAAGAGACTGTAACAGGTAGTTGAATTTTGGACTACAATTTATTTTAAAAACATTAACCTTCCCAATAATCAATAAATGTAATGAAACCCAACTGTCCACATCATTCAAAAACCTTTTTATTAAGGGATCAAAATAAACTCTGACTAAATCAGACAAGTTTGCTGGGAATAAATAAAATTCCCAAATATTAATGCCCTGTTTGGGCCACTGAAAGGCGACCAGCTGGAAGGCTGTTACTGGACAGTACGCTGTCAAATCCAAAGATTCAGATTTAGACCAATTGACTTTGTATTCTGAGAACTTGGAAATGGATTTAATAATTATGTGGCGGTAAGGCATAGATCTAGTAGGGTCAGAGATGAATATAATATAATATAATATGTATAAGTGATGACATAACTTTACTTAATCGGTTAGCCAGAATTTTGTAAACATTTTTTACATCTGACTGGATCAGGGAAACAGGAAGATAACTTTTACACTCGCTTGGATCTTTGTCCTTTTTAAGAATCAGACTGATACAGGCTTGTGTCATGGTTGGCGGAAGCTTTAAATTTTTTAATGATTCTGTATAAACTTCTGACAAAAGTGGAGCCAGTTCTGTAGCATAAGATCTAAAAAATTCAGCGGCAAAGCCATCTGGCCCCGGAGCCTTGACTGTAGGCAGGGCCTTAATTACCTCATCAAGCTCCTGCAAGGTTATTTCAGAATCAAGACAATTTATGCCAAAGATGTGGAACTCTAGAGATCAAGATAGAATTCTTAAAAAGCATTATTAATATCAATTGGCCAAGGTAAAAATTTCACCACCAGCAGATTTCACTGAGGCAATGGCAGAAAAAGACTCTCTCTGCTTTATATATCTAGCCATATACATATATAGATCATAGCTTTGTCCCCCGACTCAAAGTATGACTGTCTTGCCCTGAATAACCAAAACTCAACTTTCCGCGACAAAATGGTATTATATCTATATTTCAATCGACCTCTGCACTTTTAATATTTCCTACTAACTCCACAAGTTCTCGAACTTTGGATTTTTTTATGAATGAGGCATACTGTATGATCCAACCCCTAAGAACCACCTTAAGTGCCTCCCAAGCCACGCACACAGAGGATACTGAGGACAAGTTGGTCTCCATATAAACACTTATTTCAGCCTTTAACATTTGTTGGAATTCAGGATTTTGCAAAAGGTATACATTAAAGCGCCAACTATATGATTTCTTTTTCTCTGTATATGGCAACACCTCAAAATTCACCAGGGCCTGATCTGAGATTAAGATTTTTCCAATTGAGCAATCAACAACAGATGAAATGAGGGAAAAAATCTAGTCTAGAATAAATCTTATGGACTGATGAAAAAAATATATCGTTCCTACCAGATGGGTTCAAAAGTCTCCACTGTAAGACCAGACTTTTTACACATCCTGTGAAGTATCAATGCATTTCTTGCATTCCTTGAATCTATCACGTTTCTCTCTTGTTGAATTAGCAAAGTCTGGGACCAAGAACATTTTGTGGTTCTTCCAACAAAGCCTCCCTTACCTCCTCGCCTTGAGTAACACAAGATCTTTATCGGATGATCTCCGAAAGTTTTTTGATTGATTAGAATTGATCTGGATCGCCCTCCCTCAGCGGATCTCCGAGCTGGAACACTGTGAGCTCGCTTGATTTCCAGCTTATTACCATCTCGGTGAATTTAGTCTCCATGGCAGTGATCGATCGATGTATTCCTGCAAGGTCCTCCAAGTCAGCAATGACCTTCGTCAGCATTGCCAACATGTTCAACAGTTGTCGCTGAATCTCTTTCGCCTGACTGGCCAAATTGAGTGTCTGAACAAACTGAGCAGGCTTTCGGCCTGTTGCACAGGGGCTTCAGCTTGAGCACAGCTCAATGTCTCCAGAGTCCAAGGATTTTGAATTCTTTCACATATTGTCTTCCTAGACCAGTTATGAATTCGATTGTATCAAATCTCAGCGGTTTATAACATAAAAAGTATTAAAACTAGCAACTTGTGCAGAGCTCACCATTCACATGTCTGACCCTCGCATGGCACTACGCTACTCAAATATGTAACTTTTTAATCAAATTCAATATGGAGGAGAGACAGTATGGCCAATAAGGAAAATATTGGTGTTGTTGAAATCCTCGTGACCCAATGAATTAAAAGAAATCAAGCTCACATTTTAGGACATACAGTTCAAAAGTTAAAGGCAAAATTATAAATATTTCACATTTCTTGAACAATAGGTGGCCCAAAATAATTTTGTTTCTAGGACAAATGGTTCAAAAGATACATGCAAAAGAAAAGTGATTTTTTTTAAACTGGTGGTGGTGCTATAAAGTGTGTCCTAGAGACCCCAAATTTGGTATGGGTGCTATTAATGCCTACCCCATCTGTGTTTCAAACCCCTATCAGTGTGCCAAAATAATTTTCCTATGTACGGTTCTATGGGCTGCCTTAGACTCCCATTGGGAAGGAATAATAATAATAATATTTACAGAAACAATAGGTGCCACAGCACCATAGGGGCTTGGTCCCTATTGATAATAATGGATACAATAGGGGCAACAACACTGTTGCTGCTTGGCCCCTAATAAGAAAACTAACAGATACAATTGGGAC
This sequence comes from Xyrauchen texanus, assembly GCF_025860055.1. Taxonomy (NCBI): domain Eukaryota; kingdom Metazoa; phylum Chordata; class Actinopteri; order Cypriniformes; family Catostomidae; genus Xyrauchen; species Xyrauchen texanus. The sequence goes on from NC_068297.1 coordinate 43,652,290, forward strand.
TACAGCCCCTTTGGGGCCTGGCACTTAATAATAATAATAATAATAATAAGACGAAGAAGAAAAAGAAAACTAACAGATACAATAGTGGCTATATAATAATATTAACAATGTTAATAATAATGACTCTCACTTTCCTCACACTGAACTATGGTGCAAAAAGTGTCCCTTTGCACCTTGTGGCAGGGATTTTGTGAATGAGTTTCACATGGAAAATGTTTGTTTTTATTGCCGCGTTAATCTGTGCATTAGTGCATTTTATTCTGGTTGAATACCTACTGTATAATGCCTTATCATTCCACATAAATTTATATTTTTAGATAAACACATGATAAAAAGATAACTCACATATATTATTTAAACATGAATGTTATTATTACAATGTCTGGACAATATGACTTTCTAGAAATGCTTCTGTCTCAGAACAGAAGCATTTCAACTAAATTAATGTATTCCAATTTATTGCCTCCAAAAAAAGCACAGATTTAGTTAAAGCTAAGACATTTTTTTGTCACCTTCTTGGATGTTGTAGATTATATTTTTAGTCAGGAGATCATTATGACACAGCACTACTGGTGACTCGATGTGTTGAAGATGACACTTCAGCTCCTCCATCTCTTTGATGATGATTGTTATATTTGGAGCCTCCAGGTGGGCAATGGACCTGACAGAGACAAGTTTGTAACTGTTAATATTTTGGCAGAACAGTAGTGAATTATAGTCTGTTTTGTCATCACATAATTTGAAACCAAGTACTGAAGAAATATTTACAGACAGTGGTGATGGGTGCTTTCTAAACATGCTTCATAAAGCTTTAAAACCTTTACAAATCATTTGTTTCAAACCAATGCTTCGGAACACATATCAAACTGGCCAAGTCACATGATTTCAGCAAATTAGGCTTTGTTATGGCATAGTGTTTTGAAGTTTTGGTTGTTCCCGGGGGAGTTGATCTCTAATAGTTAAACCTGAGTGAACCCATTAACCTGTTTCATGAGGTTTTAACGGATCTCGGGTCAGTCTTATAATGCTGGTTCATAAAACTGAAATGATTCAATACTGTTTGGACTGATCCATGGTCAGTGCTTGCCTCAAGATGCCTTGCTGATCATCTGATTTGAAACCCCTTCAAAATGAACTATAAAAAAATCTAAATGGTCAGATATTGTGGGTTATTATGTAGGCAAGATCTTTGAAATGGCATTTTTTGGACAACATTTAATAGCAATCTTGCAAAGTGCATCCAAGAGTTGTGAATTACCAATAATACTTCATCGATGTTGCGATACCTGCACTCCATCAACCCTAATGTTTTATCTGATGGGCATACATCTGCTGAATCTAAAAGCCTACTTTGCACATCATAAAGACAAATTTAAGAACTTCACACAGTGGACAGTGTAATAATTAATTATTTTCTTTATTTACCAGGAAGGCAAAAGTGATTATTGGACAAGATCATCACGGATTCAAAGCCATTTTCAGTGATGGAGGATGAGGGATTCAGGGCTTTTGTCAAGATGCTTGACCCAACATATGTGCTTCCTACATAACATGGAATGCAGGACATGCTTGCTGCAAGGTTGAACGCAACAAAAGTGATTGCTGAATGCAGTGCACAGATTTCAGACTTCAGCTACACTGCCACCACTGGTATTACCCCAGCCATCAACTTCAGGAGGAGGATAACTCCTGGACCATAAAATTGCAGAGACACAAAGAGTCCACAGTGTCACTCTGCAACTCATCTCTGCTGACGTACACCATTTCCAGAACAAGTGATCCACTGAACTACTGGGAAAAATACCAGACGATATTCCCTCATCTGTTCCACCAGGCCAATAAATACCTCTCGATAACAGCAATATCTGTGCAAAGCAAAATTAATTTTTCTAAAGTAGAGGTTCTTTGTATGCCACTTTACCAACATAATTTTCCTCACTGGTAACACTGCCTCTTTCATTTTTATATTTTCAATGACAAACACGTGTATATTACATAAAGGTAGAGTGAGAGTTAATTTTCTTTAATTGGCCTGATTAGCCATGGCCTCCCTAAAACACAGAAAACAAGAAGTACAAAATAATAAAATAACACATTATCCAGACACTTGGTTGAATGATATTTAATGATTTGTAGATTACATTTAAGAGATTACACTTTTATGAAATCTTTTTTGCAGTTGGTTTGTACAAAGTGTCACTTGTTAGGGCGGTGTTTTCGTTGCATTTACACTGTTTTGACCAGCAGATGTTACCAGTTTGTGGTGTTTATATATGTAAATTGTGTTGTGTAAGTATGTTGTTTACTGTAATTGGTATATGTCTCGTCACTGTCATGACTGCTATGTTGCTCAGAACTGCACACAAGAATTTCACCTACTGTTGCACTTGTGTACATGGTAGTGTGACAATAAAGTGATTTGATTTTGATTTGATTTGATTTTGAGCTCTTCGAAACAGTGAATCATTTTGCAAAGCAATTGATTCAGTGTTTTAAAAAGCTTTGTTTCTCCCATCACTATCCCTGTTCCTGTCTGGACCCTATCCACCCTGTATAGTCTCTGAGATTAGAATGTCCCAAATCATAGAATGTGGAAATGAGTGTGCATTCCATTTCAGATTCATCATCATCTCAGATGAGGCCGATGACAGTGATGTTGTCTGCAAACTTCAGGAGCTTGACAGAGGGGTCCCTGGTGGTGCAATCATTGGTGTAGAGTGAGAAGAGTAGTGTCTCACTGTCTCTTACTGTGCCTATTTTCCTGTTCCTTTTAGTAATTTAGAGTACTGTCCCGTACTTTTGCACATGTTTGCAAGTGCACTTTATGTAGAAATATTATTTAATCTGTGTAGTCTCATGTGGTTCTGTGTTTGTCCTATGTTGTTTTATGTAGCACCATGGTCCTAGAGGAACGTTGTCTCGTTTCGCTGTGTACTATATGGTTAAATGACAATAAAAACCACTTGACTTGTCACTTGACTTGAGCTGGTAATCCACTGACAGATAGACATGGGAACAGGGAGTTGGTTTAACTTAGTCTGGAGAATAACTGGGATGATGGTAGTGAAAGCTGAACTGAAGTCCACAAAAAGGATCCTTGCATATGTCCCCTATCTGTCCAGATGTTGCAAGACATGATGCAATCCCATGTTGACTGCATAATCCACAGACCTGCCTACGATAAGCAAATTGAAGGGGATCTAGAAAAGGACCAGTGATGTCCCTCAGGTGGGCAACACCAGTCTCTCAAATGACTTCATGACCACAGACGACAGGTCTGAAGTCATTAAGTCCTGTGATTTTTGGTTTCTTAGGGATAGGGATAATAATTGAGAGTTTGAAGCAGCATGGCTCCAGTGATCTATTGAAGATCTGTGTGAAGATGGGGCCAGTTGGTTAGAACAGGATCGGAGGCACGCTGGTGAGACACCATCTGGGTTGAAGCATTCCTCGTCTTTTGCTTCTGAAAGACACGGCACACATAATCTTCACAGATCTTGAGTGCAGGTTGAATAGCAGGAGGGGGGAGGAGGGGGGTTGCAGGAGGTGTTGGTGTTTGTGTGTACTGAAGGTCAGAGCGGGTGTGGGGTGTGAGATTGGGCCTTTCAAATCTACAGTAAAACACATTCAAGTCGTCAGCCAATCAGTGGTCCACCACAGGTATTATCTGGGCATTATGGTTATCATCCAGGAAAGCGTTCAAGAGTTCTAGGCAAAAAATTTATTTTTTCATATCTCCTGACCAGTAGGGAGCAGTGTGGCAAAGTATATCCTCAGGGCTTAATGTTGATGACACGTACAAAGTTTCATCACAATCCCTCAAAGCATTTCGGAGATACAGCCTCAAGTTCAATTTTGCTTGTTCTTTGTCAAATTCATTGAAGCGTCATTCGAAAATGGTATGTTTATCAAAATTCTGTGATTAACATTTTATCGTGAATGCCTCTAGATGAAGCAGTCCAATTTACGTGCAAATTGGACAAACGGCCAAGGACGAGTTAGAAAAAGAGATTAATTCCTCCAAGCTCAATTGTTATGCCTGAAGTAGAAAAGCACACCCCCTTACAGACACAGATATGTAGAAATACATAAATAAGGATATAAATAAATGTAGAAATACGTAAATGTGGAAATATATAAATGCAGAAATAAATACATGTGGAAATAAATAAATACAATAATACATTATTAAGGAAATAAAAGTGCAAATACTAATTTATGTTAGATTTTAAAATGTATATACTTCCATTTATTTCAAAAATTTTGGAAAAAGTAGTGGCATGCCAGCTGACTTCCTTTATGGAGCAGCACAACCTATTTGCTATTTTTCAGTCTGGTTTCCGGAAAATGCACTCCACTGAAACAGCTCTTATCAAAGTCTCTAGTGATGTGATGATGGCAGCGGACACTGGCCGCTACACTGTACTTGTACTTCTCGATTTGAGTTCTGCCTTTGACACGGTAGATCACAGTATACTGATCAACCGGCTTCAAAATGAGATGGGACTATCTGGATCTGTCCTACAGTGGTTCTCTTCCTATATTCAAGACAGAACCTTTAATGTTTCTATAAACAATGTACAGTCAGATGTGACCAATTTGTCCTGCGGAGTGGCACAAGGGTCAGTTTTGGGGCCTATTTTGTTTTTACTGTACATTTTGCCACTTGGTCATATTATGGGTTGTTTTAAGGATGTATCGTATCATCTTTATGCCGATGATGTCCAGTTGTATTGTTCTTTTAATGATGCTGAGTTCCATCGATTGTCACTGTTCTTAGAGTGTGTGTCCTCTATCAAAGACTGGCTGGCCACAAACTTTTTGCAGATAAATGCAAGTAAGACTGAAACATTGATCTTTGCTCCAGACCATAAGATCCCGGTGATCAAACAGCACCTTGGCTCCCTTGGCTCCTCTGTCAAATCCAGCCTCAGAAACCTGGGGGTTGTGTTTGGCCAGGCCATGTCTTTGGAGATACACTCAAAACAGCTTGTCCGAAACTGCCTCTATCACCTCAGGAATATCTCTAAGATAACGTAAAATGTTGTCAAAGAAGGATCTGGAAATTATTATTCATGCTTTCATATCAACTAGACTTGATTATTGCAACTCTGTCTTTACCTTCATGAATAAGTCTGCTGTGAACAAGCTGCAAATGGTTCAAAATTGTGCTGCTAGACTTTTAACTGGTGCCCCAAGAAGGTCTCATATCACTCCCGTTTTGTTGACTCTCCACTGGCTCCCTGTAAAATATAGGATTGATTTTAAGATTTTAGTGCTGACTTTTAGGGCATTAAATAGTCAGGCCCAACAGTACATCAAGGTCCTTTTGAGTCAGCACTCCTCTAGCCGCACTCTTCGGTCTTCTGGCCAGAACCTTCTTATGGTCCCCAAGACTCATTATAAAACCCGTGGGGACCTGTCTTTTCAGTCTGTTGCCCCCAGACTGTGGAACGCCCTGCCCCTGTCTCTGCGTCTGGCTGACTCTGTTGACTCTTTTAAAAAAGATCTGAAGACTTGTTTATTTAAGAAGGCTTTTGGTTGATGGGTTTTAACTAGTGTCACTTTGATTTTACATATGTATTGTATATATTTTTATATTGTTTATATAAGATTTTGCTTTTACCTTTCTCGTGTACAGCACTTTGTGATTTTATCTGTGAAAAGCGCTTTAGAAATAAACTTTACTTACTTACTTACTTACACTATTCATTTTTTTCTACAAGCTTTTGCAAATATATTATAGCTTGCGAGACAACACAAATATAACGATTTGCTATCTAATATCAATTTAGAAATAATATTTGATCTTTTATAACAATTCAAGTCAAGTCAATTTTATTTGTATAGCGCCTTTCACAACACACATTGTTTCAAAGCAGCTTTACAGAAGATCAGGCATTAACAGATGATAAAACTGTAATGTCTATAAAGTTGATGAATAATCATTGTGTAATTAGATAAAATACAGACAAAAATAAGTAATTAAATACAATTTTTATTAATAACCCCAGTGAGCAAGCTGAAGGCGATTGTGGCAAGGAACACAAAACTCCATAAGATGTTGATTAATGGAGAAAAATAACCTTGGGAGAAACCAGACTTACTGTGGGGGCCAGTTCCCCTCTGGCTAACATCATGAATATAATGTAAATATTAATTATGTATAGTTAAAGTCATGGTTTAAAATTATTAAACTAAGTGCTAAGGGTCAGTGTTTAAACATCAATTTTGTTTGAACTGTAAGATTAATGACCAATGTCTTTGAAGTCCATCCTGGATTAACTGCAGAAGTTCACATAGATGCAATTGTCCTTGTTCATTGGCTGATGAAGGCTTTTGTTGGCAATTGTTGGTCTATGCATTCCATTTCAAGATCGTAGTCCATCAATAGACTGAGGTGATGCAGGCAGAGATCAGGGATGTGAAACGCAGTTCAACCTGGAAGGTCATTTCGGTGAAGTGGTCCATCCTAAATCAAAGGTTCAGACAATGGCATATGAAGTATCCCATGTCTTATGGTTGGAGTTGGCATCAGTTCATCCTCTGAAGTCCATCATAATAGACTGCAGTGATGTTTGGCAGGAACCTGCTGCATTTAGTCATCATCATTCAGCAACACGTAGCATTGGAGTTCAACATGAAGCAGGAATGGTGCTGGATCCAGCCGGTTCTGGTGACCTCAGGATAGGAGTCCCGAGGTTGAGACAGGGAAACAAATAAAATAATATAAGAGTAGATGCCATTCAATTTATTGCAGAGTTACAAATCATGATCAATGTTTCTGGTTCCGGGAGACCCAACTAAAGCAGCCTAATTGTGGGTTGGAGGATAAATTTGGTGTATGCCTGGCTAAATAAATGAGTCTTTAGTCTAGACTTAAACTGAGGGAGTGTGTCTGCATCTCGAACAGTGTTAGGGGAGACTATTCCATAGTTTAGGAGTCAAATATGAAAAGGATGTACCTCCTTTGTGGATTTTGATATTCTAGGAACTATTAACAGGACAGAATTTTGCGATCATAATGAACGTGATGGAATATAGCGTGGTAGAAGGTCACTTAACTTAATGGAATCATACAGCCCGCAGACGGGTCTGTAAATGTACAAAATAAAACTATGCGATGCACAAAACTGCTGTGTGTACATTGGTACACATGCCACATATCTTTGGAAAGCTACATTTCTTGATTTTCTATTGATATAAACCATTTTAAGATACAATCACAACAGCAGGTACAATCTGTATCTTTGTCAGACCACCAACATATAAACAAACAATAACAAAATTTAGGCAACTCATCTATGAAGCCTCATAGTAGTCCACTGATCCATAACTTCCCAACAAAAACGGTGTTGTTACATTGTCAAATGTCCAAACGATCAAATCAAGTAAAATGTTTAGTCCAAATCACATTATTACATCAATAAATATCCACAGACTCTTGCTGCATCATTTCAAAGCACCTGGCAGCTGTGCCTAATCTTTCACATATTATCGGTAATAACTTCAGTTCAGATGTAAACATTTCCTATATCCGGTATCAAAATGGATGTTGCACTCTGACCTTTCGATTGACACCTCTTTTGACCCAATAGGAGCTTCCATGTCCTGTCCAAAGCATTCAATAGCCAACCACAGTCTGTGTCGAATGTAAGGGCCTCCCCCCTTTCCTTTGTTTCCTGATCAAACCAATTACAGCCTAGTTTGCAGATGACTGGCGTATCGTATAGCCAATGAAATTCTGAAAACAGTGATATGATGCTTTAGTGGGAAGATTAGAGCATGGTTCTGTAATGTGTGTGCACAAAGTTGTCTTGCCATTACCGAGTGTTTTGTGCGCCTGTGCGTAAAAGCTGAAGAGTGTTGTTTTGGAACTGTTTACACATTTGGACATTTAAATATGGTGAAACGGAGGCGAAAAACAGGATTTTCGCCCCAGGATGTGATATAAAAAGGCATTCGTTGTGAAAACGATGAGTCTGGAGATGAAATTTCTGAAAACAATACGGATGACTCAGAGGCAGAGGAAATGTTTATGGAGGGATGAGACATTGCTCTGGACAAGAAAGTGTTTTCTTGTGTTTTATAACATATATTACTGTATATTCCGCATAAATAAGCTTTAGTTTGAATAATGAATACACATTTTGTAATTACCCTTTGTCGTGTGTTTCCTCAGTGAGTGTTTGAACTGTTTTTTGTATTTGTTTGTGCGTGTGTGAGGTTTTAGTTCATTGTTTGTTTCAGATCTATTGACATGCTATATAGATGTTTTGTATATTTACTGTAAATATATAATATATATATATATATATATATATATATATATATATATATATATATATATATATATAATCAATAAATATAAGTTGAAAATAAGAATATATGTTGTGTTTGAGAGTCTCTTTGTTACAATGCTGAATTTATGGGGGAGGTGTGTATCTATTTGTTCCATGGTACACTGGCAAAGTATACAGTATTTACAGTAAATATACATACAATAATACATATTTACACACTCGAAAAGAAAAACTATATATATATAGAATACAGAAAAGATGGAAAAGTTTTGTCTAGCTTCGTAAATGACATTTATTTCTTTATTTTCACTATAGGCAATTATCTGATGAATCAAATAGCGATTGGGAGCCGGATACTTCTCCCCCACTCAGCAAGCGGCCACATAGAGTGGAGCAGCAGGACAGCTCCTCATCAAGAGAGGAGCCCCATGTAAAGGAGAGGTCCCTATGAACCAGAAGGCTTTCAGAGAGACCCTTGCTGAGGAGCTGGCAGAGTTGGGGTCTCACTCCACAGCCAGACCCATATCTCCTGCTCCACGAAAAGCACATCACAGGCCGTTGCACATCACCAAATCTTGCACCGCTGGTCGTCTGAAGTGCAGGCAGGGTCATGCAAAGACACCAGTGAAGAACTCCTCCTGTGATGTGCCTTTGTGCTTTGTACCAAAACGTGACTGCTACAATGACTGTCATGTTGCTAGAAACATGTACAATTTTATAATGGTTTGTAAATACTTTGTGTAAAAATTCATGTAAATAGTTTGTTGTGTATTTTTTATATAAACAAATTTTCCACCATAGCACTAGTTTTGACTCTTTTATATGCACAACGTTTAGTTTCAAGAAGGGAAAAGGCACTCTAATGTGTTTATGCATCAGTTACTCTGTGTCAGCAAAACTAATAGTGGATCTGGATATGGAATATGATAGCTCTAAGTGTCATATTTCATTAGAGCCCAAAATTATGACTGTATGTTGAAGCGTTCAAAAGTAGTAGCCTTTTTGTCGTAGGTTACCAAAGGGTCTTTTTGGAGTATCCAAAAGGCACTTTTGTAAAACGCCTAGGTGTCCCCTCAGAAAAGCATGTGTAAAATATTCATTTTTTATGGTATTGTTATAAAATTTGAACTTGGAAAAGGTAAGGCTTCATGCTGTGATCCCATTGTGTTCTCAAGCTAATAGCTGCAAGTTATAGTCATCTGCAGGCATCTGTATGCAAAAAATAATTTCAGGCGGAAAAACAAACTTCTATTTCATTGTGTTCAAACTTCTATTACTCAAAATCAGTAGCACTTACAGTAATTCTGACTGCTGGGAAAAAAAACTTCAGTGTCTCCCCTTTCAAATGTGACCAAAACATGCATGTACTCCAAAAGGTTCAAGAACAGCTTTAAATTTACTTTGGGTATGCCTTGATTAGGCGTTTTAGGCTAATTTTATAGGATTGGGAAGAAGTACTGTTGAGCTAGACCATTCAAAGCTTTGTACGTGAACAGAATTTTTAAAATAATATGTAATTTAACAGGTAGCCAATGTAACGATGTTCAACAGTCTGACTGCTTGGGGGAAGAAGCTGTCATGTAGTCGGCTGGTGCGGGTCCTGATGCTGCGATACCGCCTGCCTGATGGTAGCAGTGAGAACAGACCATGACTTGGGTGGCTGGAGTCTCTGATGATCCTCCTAGCTTTTTTCACACACCGCCTGGTATATGTCCTGGAGGGAGGGAAGCTCACCTCCGATGAGGTTTCTGGCAGTTCGCACCACCCTTTGCAGGTCTTTGCGGTTTTGGGCGGTGCTATTGCCGTACCAGGCGGTGATGCAGCCAGTTAGGATGCTCTCTACAGTACTAGTGTAGAACCGTGTGAGGGTGTGGTGGTCCATTCCAAACTTCCTCAGCTGTCTCAGGAAGAAGAGGCGCTGGTGATCCTTCTTCACAACGGCCTCAGTGTGGACGGACCATGTGAGTTCCTCAGTAATGTGGACACCGAGGAACTTGAAACTGCTGACTCTCTCTACCGGTGCTCCATTGATGGTGATTGGGCTGTGTTCTCCGTCTTTCTTCCTGAAGCCTACTACAAGCTCCTTGGTTTTACTGACGTTGAGGGAGAGTTTGTGCTCCTGACACCAGCCTGTCAGAGTGTGCACCTCCTCTCTGTAGGCTGTTTCATCATTGTCAGTGATCAGACCTACCACCGTCGTATCGTCAGCAAACTTAATGATGACATTGGAGCTATGTGTTGCCACACAGTCATGTGTGTATAGTGAATACAGGAGTGGGCTGAGAACACAGCCCTGTGGGGCTCCAGTGTTGAGGCTCAGTGATGAGGAGATGTTGCTGCCCATTATAACCACCTGACGTCTGCCTGACAGGAAACCCAGGATCCAGCTGCACAGCGAGCTGTTTAAGCCCAGAGCCCGGAGTTTCTCATCAAGCTTGGAGGGCACTATGGTGTTGAATGCTGAGCTGTAGTCTACAAACAGCATTCTCACATATGTGTTCCTTTTTTCCAGATGGGAGAGAGCAGTGTTTAGTGTAGATGCAATAGCATCATCAGTGGAGCGGTTGTTGCGGTAGGCAAACTGCATTGGGTCCAAAGAGGGGGGCAGCACAGAGCAGATGTGATCTCTGATTAACCTCTCAAAGCATTTGCTGATGATGGGGGTCAGAGCAACAGGACGCCAGTCATTTAAGCAAGTGATTATGGCTTGCTTCGGTACCGGCACAATGGTTGATGTTTTGAAGCATGTGGGGACTACAGACAGGAGGGACAGATTGAAAATGTCCGTAAAAACACCAGCCAGTTGATTCGCGCACGCTCTGATGACGCGGCCCGGAATGCCGTCTGGACCCGCGGCTTTACAGATGTTCACCCGTCGGAAGGATCGGGTTACATCCACAACAGAGACGGAGAGTGAACCAACCTCTGTAGTGTCTGCCGCGAGTGCTCTCTCCGCGAGAGCGGTGTTATTGTCCTCGAAACGAGCATAAAATATATTAAGTTTGTCCAGGAGAGATGCAGCGGTGTTCACGGCAGAGTCTTTATTCCGTTTGTAGTCCGTGATGGTGTTAATTCCCTGCCACATACTTCTAGAGTCAGTGGTGTTGAACTGAGCTTCAAGTTTGTGCCTGTACTGGCGTTTGGCTGCACTGATATTGTTACGGAAGGCATAACTGGCTTGTTTACGCTCCTCCATTTTAGAAGAATTAAAAGCGGAGGTCCTCGCATTGAGTGCCGCATGAACATCACCGTTAACCCATGGTTTCTGGTTGGGTTATATCCGTATTGTTTTGGTCGGAACAACGTCTTCTACGCACTTCCTGATGAAACACGTTACGCTGTCAGCGTAAACCTCGATGTCATCATCAGAGGCGGACCGGAACATCTCCCAGTCCACGTGATCAAAACAGTCTTGTAGCGCAGAGTCTGATTGGTCCGACCAGCACTGGATCGTTCTGACGGTGGGTGCTTCCCGTTTCAGTTTCTGCCTGTAAGCGGGCAGAAGCAGAACTGAAGAGTGGTCCGATTTGCCAAATGGGGGGTGGGGAAGGGATTTGTAGCTATCCCGGAAAGGAGAGTAACAATGATCTAAAACCCGGTCCCCTCCTGTGTTGAAGTTTATGTGTTGGTGGTATTTTGGAGCGATAGTTTTAAAATTGGCTTTGTTAAAGTCCCCGATAACAATGAACGCGGTTTCCTGCTCACTTATGCTCCCATACAGTTCCCTGAGTGCCCGGTCTGTGTCGGCTTGTGGGGGGATGTACACAGCTGTGATGATGACCGCTGTGAATTCCCTCGGTAGCCAGAATGGTCGACACAGAAGCATGAGATATTCCAGATCAGGAGAGCAGAAAGACTTGATGAAATGTACGTTCCTCTGATCATACCATGATTTGTTGATCATAAAACATACACCACCACCTCTGCTTTTACCTGAGAGGTCTTTCGCTCTGTCCGCTTGAGTCTGGAATCTCTGCAGACATCCAGGTTTCTGTAAGACAGATAACACAGCAATCCCTCGTCTCTCGTTGGAAAGAGATCCACGCTCTCAGCTCACAGAGCTTGTTGTCCAGAGACTGAACATTTGCCAGTAGTATACTGGGTAGCGGGGTCGATTTGCATGACGTCTTACTCTGATGAGAACGCCGGCTCTTTTTTCCCTTTTCCTTCTGCGTTTCCGCGGCCGAGCAGCCCAGACAAAGGGCTCCGCCGGCGTGTTTGTATTGAGGAATTTGAAGTCCGGTTTTCGATGTGTAATTGTAGAACCAATGTCCAATGTCCATTGCTGATTGGGGACCGGGCGCGCGATATTCCGACCGGCCCCGCCCCCCTCCGCTCCACACTCCTCCCGGCGTTATCTCAGGCCGGGGTGCCACCGGCATGATGTACACCCCCCCCATCCCTGGGGAGGGGTGTATCTTGCGTCCCGCGTGGTCATCCCCGCCTTCCTCGCCCTGGGAGGAGACAGGAGGGGAAGACAACAACAACAACAAAAAAAAACAAAATAGGCGAGGGAAAAGGCCAACACGGTGCGACAGGGAGAGAGAGAGGAGAGAGAGAAAAAGCTCACTCACCGGTTCTCTGATGTACCGTCGCGTGGTCCTTGAACACTCCTCCACACTCAGGCGGACGACAGCCGCTCCAACACCGGGCGAACCGAGTGAAACCGCCGACCCCAGCGGGTAGAACGCGCCTCCGCTTTTCTGGCGGCAAATGGGGACACTCCTCCGCCCCTGGCAGCGGCTCTACCGCTCCGGCGGTCGGAGAGTTTCTTCCCTCCTCCCATCGCGGACGGCGGTCTTCCCTCGACCCCTCCGCGTCTCTGGGGACGGCAGGGCACTCCTCCGCCCCGGCAGCGGCTCCTCGCTCCAGGCGGTCGGGGTATCCAGTCCCCACTTGCCCCGTGGACGACGGCCGTACCCCGCATCCGGGCGGTCGGGCTACTCCGGCAGATGGCAGCGGCGCTCCCCTGGGTGGACGGCAGTGTCGAGGACTCTGCGACGGGCATCCCTCCTCCTTCCCGGGTTTCAGCACCAATGTAACACAGTTGAAGGATGGGCAAGGAGGAGGCGAGAACCGGCTTGTCAATATAAATGATAATTTAATGAGAAACTCAAAAACACATAAACAAACACACATGACGGACATGTCCGTAATTCTCTCTCTCTTGAACAATCGTCACCGGCCGCCTTTATCCCTCGCGCGCCTCATCAGGCTGATTGGGGACCGGGCGCGCGATATTCCGACCGGCCCCGCCCCCCTCCGCTCCACAATATACTACTTATATATATATATTTCATATACTCTTTACTTATTGTATTGTATATTGTGTGTATCGTTTACTGTACATTGTATATAATTATTGTGTTGTGTATGTGTACATTTGATATGTAAATTGTGTTGTGTAAGTATGTTGTTTACTGTAATTGGTATATGTCTCGTCACTGTCATGACTGCTATGTTGCTCGGAACTGCACACAAGAATTTCACCTACTGTTGCACTTGTGTACATGGTAGTGTGACAATAAAGTGATTTGATTTGATTTGAAATGGGGCTAAAATGATCATATTCCTTGGTTCTCGTTAGCACTCTGGCTGCTGCATTTTGAACCAATTGAAGTTTATTTATTGATCTTGGTGGACATCCTCCCAGTAATGCATTACAATAAACTAGTCTTGAGGTCATGAATGCATTAATTTGTTTTTTGGCATCAGCAACAGAGAGCATGTGCCGTAATTTAGCAATATTTCTAATGTGGAAGAATGCTATTCTACAAACATTGGTAATTTGATTTTCAAAGGACAGATTGGTATAGAATATAACACCTAAATTCTTCGCTGTTGAAGATGATGTAACAGTACATCCATCAAGAGTTAAATTATATTGTAGTGGCTTATTTTTAGAGTTTTTTGGTCCAATAATTAGTACCTCTGTTTTGTCAGAATTGAATAGAAGGAAATTTCTGGTCATCCAATCTTCTATTTTATTGATACACTCTGCTAATTTGGAGAATTGTAAAATCTCATCAGTTTTTGAAGAAATATAAAGTTGTGTATAGTCGTCATAGCAGTGGAAACTTATTCCACGATTCCTGATAATATCTCCCAGGGGAAGCATATACAAGGAGAAAAGCAGAGGCCCTAAAACTGATCCCTGTGGCACTCCATATTTTACTTTTGTTTGGTTTGACAATTCCTCATTTACATAGACAAAGTGGTAGCGGTCTGCTAAATATGACCTAAACCATGCTAATGCAACTCCACAAATGCCAACATAATTCTCTAGCCTATTCAAGAGAATGTCGTGATTATTGTGTCGAATGCAGCACTAAGATTTAAAAAGACTAGAAGAGAAATGCAGCAGCGATCAGATGATAAGAGCAAGTCATTTGTAACTCTGATAAGTGCAGTCTCTGTACTGTGATGAGGCCTAAATCTTGACTGAAATTCTTCGTATATACTATTTCTCTGTAGAAATTAACATATTTGGCAGGATACTACCTTTTCTAGTATTTTTGACATAAACGGAAGATTTGAAATCAGTCTATAATTAGCCAGTTCTCCAGGATCAAGTTGTGGCTTCTTAATAAGCGGTTTGATAACTGCCATTTTAAAGTTTCTTGGGACATGTCCTAAGCATAGCGAGGAGTTAATAATATTAAGAAGAGGTTCTGAAATTACAGGAGATACCTCTTTTAAGAGCTTAGTTGGTATAGGATCTAACAAACATGTTGTGACTTTTGATGTTTCGCTAAGTTTTGTTAGCTCTTCATGACATATGACAGAGAAGGTTTGAAGTTGCACGTGAGGAAAATTATTAGACACTGTTTCCTGAAGTGCTATGACAGATGATTGCATAATTCCAAATTTATTTCTGATTATTTCAAGAAATTCATGAAGTCATTACTCTTGTGCTGCAAAGTAATATCTGGTTCTGTTGAGGCTTTATTCCTAACCAATTTAGCCTCAGTACTGAATAAACACCTAGGATTGTTGCGGTTATTTTCTATGTACCAGCTTTTAGTGCCTGTCTGTAGCTACAGACACTATCCTTCCATGCACCACGAAATACTTCTTATTTAGCATTTTTCAACATGCGCTCCATTTTCCGAGCTGCTCTCTTGAGAGCATGAGTGTGATCATTGTACCATGGTGCAGGGCTTATTTCTTTAATTTTCTTTAATCGAAGTGGGGCGACAATATCAAGAGTTCTAGAGAAGACTGCATTTATATTTTTTGTTATTTCATCAAGTTCTTCTGGGCTTCGGGGTTTATTGTGTGTATGAGATAGATCTGGAAGATTATTAGTGAAGCTATCTTTAGTGGTCAAATTAATACTTCTACCTGAATGATAGCGTGGTGTAGATTGAATAAAATTAGCTGATTGCAGCATACAAGAGAAGAGGTAATTATCCGAGATGTCATCGCTCTGCTGCAGAATTTCTATTTTATCAACATCAACTCCATATGACAGAATTAAATCTAGCATATGATTATGGTGATGAGTTGGTCCTGTTACATTTTGTCTGACTCCAAGAGAGTTGAGAATATCGATAAATGCTAATCCCAATGTATCATTTTCATTTACTATGTGAATGTTGAAGTCACCAACAATTAAAGCTCTTTCTACAGTATATACAAGATCTGATAATAAATTAACAAATACACCAAGAAAATCTGATTAAGGCCCGGGTGATCTATGCATTGTAGCAAGGACAAAAGATGACAGAGATTTTTTTATTTATATCTCGCGGTGTCACATTAAGCATTATTAGTTCAAAAGACTTACATTTATATCCTGTCCTCTGAGTAACACCAAAAACTTCACTGTAAATTTTAGCAACACCTCCTCCTCAACCCTTCAGATGAGGCTCATGTTTATAACAATAAGCTGGGGGAGTAGATTCATTTAAACTAATATATTCATACGGTTTAAGCCAGGTTCCAGTCAAACAGAGCGCATCCAATCTATGATCTGTAATCATTTCATTAACAATTAGTGCTTTGGTAGAAAGAGATCTAATGTTTAGTAGCCCTATTTTTATACGATGTGTATTTTTAATTTGTTTGTTTTGTTCAAGTTTGACCTTTAGTCAAATTTTTTCTAAATGATTTAGTGAGGTTTAGTTTTTCGGGGAACAGACACAGTCTCTATGAGATATCTAGGAGATACTCTATATCTATTGTCTATAAATCCTATTTTATTCTTCGGACACCACTCAGACTGAAATGCAATTAACAATAGTGGCTGGAGTCTCTATTTCCCTGTTCCTTACAATAGAATAGCCAATAACAAGGGCTCTTTCAATATGATTCTCAGTGGGTGTATCACTGAGTGGGGAGAATCGATTGGAAACCCTACCAGGAATGGGAGAGTGGTGTCTCTTTGCTGAGCGAGTATGCCGCAGAGACGTCACCCAAATGTCCTGCTGTAGGGGCTCTACAGCCGGAACCAAAGTGTGAATGTTGCTCTCTGTACTACTCGCATCCACGATAAAAAAAAAAAGATAAACCCATATGGTAGAGTGGCATAGTGTGACAGTGTTCATGATTACATGATAAAGATTATGATTTAACTTAATTATATTAATACAGAACCATAGCGTGAGAGTAGTTCACTTATATTTTTCCAAAGATCCGGACGAACATCTAAACATCCAAATCTTCTTCAATCTTTTCAAGTGTCACAACCCCCAACATCACCTTTGTCTGTGTTCGCATGGGGGATGGGGTAGATAATAGCCCACCTTTAAAACCTTTCATCTAGGCATGTGTCGGTATCAGATTTTCACATCACTATAACTACTGAAGCTTTTATCGTGGTATACGGTACACTATATTGAATTACAAAAATATGTTGAACAATAAACACATTTTATTGTTGTTCTTTTAATAACAAGTTCAATTACTTTTTCAATACCAAACTTGCCTTTTAAATTAACAGATAACATACAACTTTGAAAAGAACCCATAACATTAAAAAAAACTACCTTCAACACCATAGATGCATAGCCAAATATAACTTGAAGTTGACGTCTTAATATTTAAATGGTCACAATGTCAAGGGGCCACCAATCATTGCAGATCATACAGATCAGTACAGGCCAACAACTTATCTTGTTGAGGCTAATGTTAATGTAACTCTAGACTTATTTTATTGAGCTAGCTACTAGGCTGCAACAATAGTATGCATCCTTTTCAGCCACTTGAATGCAAGCTATTATCTGCAAATGGCAACAACAGCTTACTTTCTTTGAAGAAGCCTTTCATTTGTCACACATTATACATTTTGCATATATACAGTGAAATAATATTTCACATATCGCTGGGGTAGGGGCCACTAATATCATCCATGATACAGCCACCTGGAGTAGATAGGGTCAAGAGCCTGAACCCCCGACTTTCTGTTCAGGAACCCAGAGCCTTAACCACTGAGCTACCAGTGCCCGCTTTGTCATCTTAGCTGTTATGACTGTAGGTGAAGGCAGACGAGGGACGAGGATCTACTTGCAGCGGTTCTTTTATTAAACAAAATGAAAACAAGGCGAACAGGAACAAATGAAATATCCACGATGGGAAAACTGAACAAAACACACGAAAACATTCAAGAGTGCAAAAACAGAGTGGGCAGGGCAAAACATGAAGATCCAGACAACTACGAACATCAAAACAGTGGGAACAACGAACGACAAGGGAATGGAAAACAAACAGGGTTAAATACACAGACACAATGAAGACTAAACGAGACACAGGTGAGAACAATGATGAGTGCAGGTTGTGAGGGAGGTCGGGAATTGTGGGAAATGTAGTTTATAGGACAGTGAAACACGGGGCGGACAACAAGGAAAACGTGACATGGAACGTGATCAGTGGAGACTGAAACAGAAAACACGGGCAGACAACACGGGATCGTAACATTAGCGGTCACTTGGCTAGTTGTCTCTTAGAGTGTTGTGCCTCAGTTTTAAAAAACAGTTTGGAAAATTGAGCACCACTAATCACAACTTACCTGTCCTGCAGATGAGCGAACATGTTGGAGGTGTTCCCGTGTTTCATTGCCAGATTTCTGACATGTTATACACAAAGGGAAGTCATCTTCAGCCAACAATACTTCTGCATTTTTACGGAACCCAGAATAGAAGAATATAGCAATAACAATATCATGCATGTTAATTATCATTATATACCATATTACTGAATACCGTTACATGCCTAGTGTCATCAGAGAACTCTGTTTTCTGTTTGAAATTAAATTTACCCAACAGAAATGTGACATGCCTTTTTTGTAGATATACACATTTATTCACATAAATATCAATATTTGATAAAGATGACTGAAAAGTAAATAATTCAAAGCAAGCGTAGAAATATTTTTATTTTATTTATTAAGCCAGATTGTGATGCCACAGCTGGTGTCTTGTAATGACTGGTATTATGCGTCTACACTTTTATGTATATAAACAAGTTTCACATGTGTCTCCTCAAAACCTTTCATATATTTTATGTTTTATAGCAAAAAAAAATAAATGTCCCTTTTTCAGGGCACTGTTTTAAAGATAATTTTGTAAAAATCCAAATAACTTTACAGATCTTTATTGTAAAGGGTTTAAACAAAGTTTTCCATGCTTGTTCAATGAACCATAAACAATGAATGAACTTGTAGCTGTGGAAAGGTCAGCTTACAGATAGTGGGCAATTAAAGTCACAGTTATAAAAACTTTTCTACTGACTCTGAAAAACACCAAATGATGCCCAGGGTTCCTGCTCATCTGCGTGAACGTGCCTTAGGCTTGCTGCATGGAGGCATGAATACTGCAGATGTGGCCAGGGCAATAAATTGCAATGTCCGAACTTTGAGATGCCTAAGACTTCAGGGAGACAGGAAGGACAGCTGATCACCCTCGCAGTGGCAGACCAGGTGTAACAACACCTGCACAGGATCGGTACATCCGAATATCACACCCGCAGGACAGGTACAGGATGGCAACAACAACTGCCTGAGTTACACCAGTCAAGTCAAGTCAAGTGGTTTTTATTGTCGTTTCAACCATATACAGTTAGTACAGTACACAGCGAAACGAGACACCAGGAATGCACAATCCCTCCTTCAGTGCTTAGAATGTCCGCAATAGGCTTAGAGAGTAAAGCAGTTCCTTACCAGACATCACCGGCAATATCCTTGTCTATGGGCACAAACCCACCTTCTCTGGACCAGACAGGACTGACAAAAATTGCTCTTCACTGACGAGTCACGGTTTTGTCTCAACAGGGGTAATGGTCAGACTCACGTTTATCACTGAATGCATGAGCATTACACCGAGGCCTGTACTCTGGAGCGGTATTGATTTTGGAGGTGGATGGTCTGTCATAGTCTGGGGCGGTGTGTCACAGCAACATCAGACTGAGCTTATTGTCATTGCAGGCAATCTCAACGCTGTGCGTTACAGGGAAGACATCCTCCTCCCTCATGTGGTACCCTTCCTTCAGGCTCATCCTGACATGACCCTCCAGCATGACGATGCCACCAGCCATACTGCTCGTTCTGTGCATGATTTTAGCAAGACAAGAAAGTCAGTATTCTGCCATGGCCAGTGAATAGCACGGATCTCAATCCCATTGAGCACGTCTGTGACCTGTTGGATCGGAGGTTGAGGGCTAGGGCCATTCCCCCCAGAAATGTCCGGGAACTTGCAAGTGCCTTGGTGGAAGAGTGGGGTAACATCTCACAGCAAGAACTGGCAAATCTGGTGCAGTCCATGAAGAGGAGATGCACTGCAGTAATTAATGCAGCTGGTGGCCACACCAGATCCTGACCCATTATTCCCATTGAATCTTTTTATGTTCATACAAATATATACACGTTACATTTGCTGAAAATAAAATCAGTTGAAAGTGAGAGGACATTTCTTTTTTTTTGCTGAGTTTACATGTTTTATATTTTTATTAGGGCTGTCAGTTGATTAAATTTTTTGATCACAACGAATCACATATTTTTTATAGTTAATCATGATTAATCACAGATTTTGGAAATGCTTAAATTTGACACCATATATACTTATTTTCCTGTCAAAATGCAATTATTTTCATCTTTAAAGAAAAGAAAAACATGTAACGATATAATTCTTTATTAACATTTTCCAAACAAAGCCTTCCACAGTATAAATATCACTAAAATATCACCAATTCAAGTCACATTAAACGTTTCCCAGTCTAATTGGGAGGTTGAATAAAATAATTAGTCCCCAGAGGTCATTTAAAATATTTAAAATGTAAAATTATGAATATAGAAATATTAAATAAATTAAATTATGAAATTATAAATTCTCAACCTATGAGAGTATTCATTCAAAATGCTCAGGGAGTCCTGAGTTTAATTGTTTATGAGGAAAATGGCCTGAGGGTAAAACTGTTTTTGTGCATCGATTAGAGTTAAGGTGTTTCGGGATTTCTCCTGAAGTCCACTTTCATCTCCACTGTTTTGAGCATGTTCAAGGTTGTTGTGACCACACCAGACAGCCAGCTGATCAACCTCCCAGCTATATACAGACTCGTCACCATCGCAGATGAGGCAGATGACGGTGGTGTTGTCTGCAAATTTCAATAGCTTGACAGTGGGGTCTTTTGCAGTGCAGTCATTCGTGTACAGGGAGAAGACCAGTGGAGAGAGAACACACCCCCAAAAGACATGGGTTGTGTCTCCAACTTTTGATTGGCATCGCCAGCAGGTGGGTGTGTCTTTAAGACCAAGCCAATATAATCTAGAGGGGGTCCAATAAAATCTACGTAAAGTCTTAATTTACATAAGGTGAACCTTTACATCACTAGATGCAGACTTGAAATTTTTTAGAATCCTTGTCCACACTCCTTCCTCCAATGCCAAATAAAAAAATGTCTCTCATATTCTCTTGATAGAAGTTAAAGTCCCCCAAACTCTGAATTATTACTACTCACAAAAACAATACAGAGCAGGTGGCGCAGCTGTATAAAACTGAGAAATGATGAATGGGCAGTGGTGGCTCAGTGGTTGAGGCTCAGGGTTACTGACCAGAAGGTTGGGGGTTCAAGCCCCAGCACCACCAAGATTGCCACTGTTGGGCCCTTGAGCAAGGCCCTTAACTCCAGGTTGCTCTGGGGGGATTGTCCCTGTAATAGGTGCACTGTAAGTTGCTTTGGATAAAAGCATCTGCCAAATGCATAAATGTAAATGAACAAAATTCTCAAAAGATCTCAACTCTCCACTCTCATACAGGTCACCGAATGTAGTAACCCCGCTCAAAATCCACTCTGACCAACAGAAAGGGGACTTATTAACCAAACAAGCTTTTGAATAATGGCTTCCCATGGCGCTATTTACACCAGATATGACAAAACGTCCACAGAAAGTCGGAAGTCTAGTTTTTTCTTCAGAATCCGATGTAAACTGACTTACCAATGAGATGGGAGCTTTTTGTAATTTTTCCAGAGTAACTGCGTCTACACAATACAGGGCGTTTTTGGTTCTAATCAACTGGAAAACACAGGTGCTGTGCTTTTTACTCATCTCATGCACAAACACTATGTAAATATGCAGTAAATCGTATCGGTTACCTAACGTAACCTCGGTTCTCTCTAGATGAGGGAACGAGTATTGCGTAAGCTAGCTTACGCTACGGGAAAGATTCATCTTTTCTGAGATATTGAAGCCAAAAAATTATCCTTAATTTTTGTATCCATTGTCAACGCAGTGCGGCAGCTGCAGACCTTGAGCGGGCTAGCTAGCGAGCTCATAGGTTGCTCTGCGGCAACTGCTGCAGCCTATAGACGAGCTTGAGCGTAACTCAGCATCCAATGAGAGAGCGCCCGCTACACTGCAACAAAGCCCACCAAAATGGGCGTGACTAGAGTGCATATAAGCGTAGTTCATAGGCTGGAACCCTGGTTTTCATTGACTGAAGCGTAAAAGTCACTGTGGCGCTGAAAGCACGTCGGCTACGCAATACTCGCTCCTCATCAAGAGAGAACCGAGGTTACGTTAGGTAACCGATACGTTCTCTTACGAGAGGTTCTCTCAGATTGCGTAAGCTAGCTTACGCTACGGAACCCATTGTCAACGCCGCGCGCCAAGCATCCACTGTATGAGCCCCAGGGAATTAAGGGGGACCCGGGAGCCCTTATGAGTGGGGAAATAATATTTGGCCGGCAAGAATGCGGGTCATTGATTGTGTAATACATAAGCACATAGTGGGAAGGGAATGACAGAGCGGCGGTGCCGATCTGTGTGAAATGTGTCCCATCAGTGCAGCTCACCAGGGGAGCTGTAGCGTATTAAACCACTAGTAGTTTTGCCTGCAGAGCAGGCACTTCCATATTGTAAAATCTGACAAAGGTGGAGGGGGAAGTCCATCCCGCTGCCACACATATGTCGTGAATGGAAATCCCACTGGACCATGCCCACGAGGATGCCATGCCTCTAGTGGAGTGAGCCCTAATGCCCAACGGGCATGGCAGGTCTTTTGACGCGTATGCAGCAGCAATAGCATCCACTATCCATCTAGATAGTGTCTGTTTCGAGGCGGCGAGACCTTTGGTGCACCCTCCGAACGAAACGAAAAGCTGCTCAGAGCGTCTGAAAGCGGCGGAGCGCGCAGTATACAATCTCAGTGCTCTGACCGGGCAAAGGAGATTGGCGCCGCGTCAGCTATCGGATGCTGGCAGCGCCGATAGGGAAATGACCTGTGCTCTGAAAGGAGTACCGATCACCTTGGGAACATAGCCATGTCTAGGCTTTAAAATGACCTTGGAGTCACTTAGTCCAAACTCAAGACACGCAGCGCTGACAGACAGCGCGTGAAGGTCTCCCACACGCTTGACTGATGACAGGGCAGTCAGAAAAACGGTTTTGAGTGAAAGGTATTTCAAATCCACGGATTGAAGTGGTTCGAAAGGGGGCTTTCATAGTTTCGAGAACTATAGAAAGATCCCAGATAGGAATCGATGGGGGCGCTGGGGTTCATCCTTC
Source organism: Xyrauchen texanus (assembly GCF_025860055.1). Classification (NCBI taxonomy): domain Eukaryota; kingdom Metazoa; phylum Chordata; class Actinopteri; order Cypriniformes; family Catostomidae; genus Xyrauchen; species Xyrauchen texanus. The sequence goes on from NC_068297.1 coordinate 43,675,591, forward strand.
TAGCTCCCTGAGGAAGCGGATGACCAGCTCGCTTTTACCCCATGACTGGCCGTGCAGGGGTTCAGCGAACGCCGCAACGGCCGCCACATACACTTTGAGCGTGGATGGGGATCTGCCCTTATCCAGCAGCTCTTGTAGAAATACGAGCAGCTGACGACACCCCACATGTCCGCGGGTCCAGGTCTCGGTCGGTGCACCATTTTGAGAACACAGACCATTTTGACGCATAGAGTCTTCTCGTGGAAGGGGCTCTAGCGTGTATGATGGTGTTTATTACTCCTTCTGGCAGAGCGACGGGTAGTCGTTGATCACCCACGCATGCAGCACCCAGCGCTCTGGGTGGGGATGCCAGATTGTGCCGCGAGCTTGAGAGAAGAAATCTGCTCTCACTGGGATGGGCCACGGCGCTGTCAGTGACAGCTGCGTAAGCTCCGGGAACCATGTCTGATTCTCCCAACGTGGGGCTATGAGGAGCACCGAGTGACGCGTTTCCCTGATCCTCTGCATTACCTGTGGCAATAGCGAGACGGGAGGGAAGGCGTAAGCGGGCGCCTGGGCCAGTCATGGGCCAGCTGCCCTCGCTTTTCGAGAAAAATATTGGGCAGTGAGAGTTCTCTTTGGACGCAAAGAGGTCTATCTCCACTCTGCCGAATAGGTGCCATAACGCCTGGACTGTTTGAGCGTGCAGGGACCATTCCCTGGGGAATATTGTCTCTGGACAGTCTGTCCGGCCGTCGCTCAGGTGGCCTGGCACGCGCGTCGCCCTCAGCGAGCGCAGGTGGCACTGGGACCAACTCAGTATGTGTTTCGTCAGATGGAAGAGGTTCCTGGATCTGACACCGCCCTGACGGTTTAGGTAGGATACCACAGATCTGTTGTCCGAACGGACCAGTACGCGGTGACCCTGAATGACCGGAGAAAGCGCATGAGCGCGCACTCGACCGCTATCATTTCCAGACAATTTATGTGAAGGAGCTTTTCCTGAACTGACCATAGGCCGAAAACCGGAGAGCCCTCGCGAGACCGCGCTCCAACCCGTGTTGGACGCGCCTGTCGAGATGACTTTTCGGCGAGATACAGCTCCCATTGTCACTCCCCGCTGATACCATTCGGCCACTGTCCAGGGCTGCAGAGCTGAAATACAGGTCTGAGTCACCTTGATGGGCTGGCGGCCTGTGGCCCAAGCCCGGCGAGACGCTGGTGTTTAGCCAATGCTGAAGCGGGCGATGTGCAGTAAACCCAGCTGAAGTACTGCTGCGGCTGAGGCCATGTAGCCTAGCACTCTCTGAAATTTCTTCAGAGGTGTGAGGCTGTTCATCTGAAATGACTCGGCTAGTCGCTGCACACGGCGCGCTGTGTAGATAAGCGAGCCGCCATTGCCACTGAGTCTAGTTCTATTCCAAGGAAGGAAATTGCCTGACTGGGCTGTAGTGAGCTCTTGGTCCAATTGACTGCAAGGCCCAAACTGTTCAGATGACTGAGGAGAACTGTCCTGTGAGACAGAAGCTCCGTATGTGATTGTGCCAAAATCAGCCAATCGTCCAAATAGTTCAGAATTCGCAAACCCTGACTCCGCGAGGAGTGCGAAGCGCCAAGGCCCATGCACTTCGTGAAAGTACGGGTGCTAAGGACAGGCCGAACGGAAGGACAGTGTATTGATAAACCTGGCCGCCGGCTGAATCTCAAGAATGGCCTGTGAAGGGATTTATCTGAATCTGAAAGTATGCATTTTTCAGATCGAGAGAAATAAACTAGTCCCCTGGCGCACATGCGCGAGGAGTTTGCTGGTTGTAAGCATTTTGAACGGTCTTTTTGCAAGCGCTTTGTTCAAAACCCTGAGATCTAATATTGGTCTGAGGCCGCCGTCTTTCTTGGGGACAAGAAAATAACGGCTGTAAAACCCCGACTCGCTCAGGGAGGCGGCACCTCTCTATGGCCCTTTTGCATAGAAGGTTTGTTATTTCTGAACGAAGCATGCACGCTGCTTCCGTGTTCAAAGTAGTTTCGAGCCGCTCTGAAGCAAGGAGGACGGCGATCGAACTATAGCAAATAGCCCTGTTTTATTGTGCTTAACACCCATTCGGATATCCCTGGAATATCTTCCCACGCTTTGAAGCGTAATGTTAGAGGGTGAATGGCCAAATCGCTCTGATTGCCGCACACAGCAGCTGAACAGAATGTGTGAGCGCGCTTACTGTGCTTATGCTGGACTGCTCGCAGACAGCATGGACAGGCTGTTCTGTGAGTGACTTCCGATTGAGGTGAATGGGGAAAGAGTCACGCCTGTTAAGTGATGCGCAAGCATAGCCACGGGCACGGGACTTACATACAGAGAAGTGTTTGCTGGCCGTGTGACAGAGCGGGCAGAGAATGGGCGCCACGACGTATTCGTGAGCGCATTTATTGACTCTAACACTCGAGTGGTTCGTAACCACTTTTGAGTGTGCTCTGATGGGGACACGGAACGTGTAATGCTTGTGTGTAGAGGTGAACACTAGATTGTGGGCACATTTTCTACACATAAGGCTGGTCGTGTGACAGAGCTGCCAGAGAATGGGCGCGCGACGGATTCGTGGGTGCGCTTATTAACCCTAACACTCGAGCCGGTCGTAACCGCTTTATGTGAGTGTGTTCTGATAGGGACACGGACGTGTAATGCTTGTGTGTAGGGGTGAACACTGAATTGTGGGCACATTTTCTACACATAAGGCTTTATTTTGGGTCGCCGTGGAAACGGCGCTTGAGTGCAGGCAAGCGGGTAATATCACCGGCTTGTTGGCTGCTGAATCCACCACTGCAGTAGCCTGAGAGAAGGGGACTGACAGGGGCGTACGGGACTTACATACAGCTGGCCGTGTGACAGAGTGGGCAGAGGAGGGATGCGCGACGGGCTCGTGGGCTGCTTATTAACTGTAACACTCGAGCGGTCGTAACCGCTTATGTGAGTGTGCTCTGATAGGGACACGGGATGTGTAATGCTTGTGAGTAGGGGTGAGCACTGGATTGTGGGCACATTTTCTACACATAAGGCATGTTTACTCTTTACAAGATTTCTTTGGTCGCCGTGAAAACGGCATTTGAGTGCAGGCAAACGGGTAGTATCACCGGCTTGTTGGCTGCTGAATCCACCACTGCAGTAGCCTGAGAGAAGGGGACTGACAGGGGCGAAGCTTTGACGGTGGTCCGGCCGTGGCGGACTGAGCCGCCGCTTTCTCAACAACGCTAGGAGGACTTCGGTTGCTCAGGTTTCAGTACAATCTTAGGCCGAGGCCCGCAGGGGTGCGGCGGTCTCGCGGCGGCTGTCTGAGCCTGATCGAGGGCGGCCGCCCTGTCGACGCTGAGAAGTCTGGCTTGTTGAGCTGGGCGCTGTGAAGAGGCTCGTGCAGGAGGCTGGTCACGTGGGCGGCCTGCAGAGGAGCTAGCGCGACGAGGCAGAAAGAGATTCATGGCTTGGGCTTCGAGAAATGGTCAACAATGCCACTCACTGCGGAACCGAAGAGACCGGACAGAGAGAGCGGCGCGTAGTGCGTTCAGCTTCTCCCAAGTCGGCTAGTCAGATCTGAAACAGCCTCTGTCTGTAAGACGGCCATGGAATGCAGAGCAGATGCGGCTTGGCCGGCGGCGGTATAGGCGCGGCCAACACAGGCGGAAGTAGTTCTGCAGGCCTTAGACGGGAGCACCAGCTTAGACTGCCATCTCGCGGAGGGCGGGCAAAGGTGCGGCGTGGAGTCTGTTGGGAGCCTGCTCAGGGGCGGTGACCACTGAGCCCGAGGCGGTCGACGGCCTGTGTGAGGAGGCGCGTTAGTTCCCCTCGACCCGGCGCTGGTCCTGCTGGATTCCTGGGCCGAGGAGGAGGTGTGTGAGCCTGACCACCTCGCTGTCCGAAACCATGATGGAACAGCCCTTATCCTCCGCTTCTCGTCCGAGATGGCAGCAGAGCAGCCGCTCGGTGGCAACTGCGCGTCCCGGTGGGCGGGAGGGTGAAGGCGATGCTCGAGGGAGGGGCTCCGGCGTGGCAATCGCTTCTACCACTGGTTCCGCAGCCTTTGAGAGCGGCGCTTTACTGCGCGGCTGAATGGAAGGCGGCGCGGCGGCTTGGTCCTGAGCGCTCGAGTCGAACCCGCAGGGTCGACATCGAAGCTCCTCGCAGAGATCGCATCCGCCTTCAGCGAGGGCGAGCTCTGCATGCCCCAGTCCCAGGCAGAGAGCGCAGATGACGTGGCGGTCTCCGGTGCTGAGAGGGGCGCGCATGAGGCGCAAGTGGAGCGAGGCATCTTTAAAAAGACGCCAGTACTCTTTTGTGAAGTTCATAAGAACTAGCTTGCTTTAAAAGGATACGTCGCCGGATGGCGTAGCTCGCAGGACGGCTGAAGGTGGCGAAGACGGCCGGCTTCTTCGAAGCCGCCCACGCTTGCTTGATGCCCCTCGAACGGCGACGCTGCTTCCAGTTCAGAGATGCGAAGAGCTTCGCTGAAGAGATGAAAATCAGGGTTCCAGCCTACTGAACTACGCTTATATGCACTCTAGTCACGCCCATTTTGGCGGGCTTTGTTGCAGTGAGCGCGCGGACGCCTCTCATTGGATGCGAGTTCGCTCAAGCTCGTCTATAGGCTGCAGCAGTTGCCGCAGAGCAACCTATGAGCTTGCTAGCTAGCCCGCTCAAGGTCTGCAGCTGCGTTGACAATGGATACAAAAATTAAGGATAATTTTCTGGCTTCAATATCTCAGAAAAGATGAATCTTTCCCGTAGCGTAAGCTAGCTTACGCAATACGAGAGAACCTCTCGTAAGAGAAACAGTACATAATATAGAAGGTGTAAACACATTCTTTCTTTTTTAGAATTTGTATGTAATATGCTGATATCTTGTATTATATAATATACCTAATGTTATGCATAATATGAAATGTATGCTCTTTTTCTCACCATGCACAAGAAACACTGAATCAATTCAAATATGTCATATTAAATAAAGTAAAAAACAGCTTTTATATTATTTTGAATGTTATGCATTATATTATGTGCTATACCTTTTTTACTTACCGTAATTTCCGGACTATAAGCCGCAACTTTTTTCCCACGCTTTGAACCTCGCGGCTTATACAATGATGCGGCTAATATATGGATTTTTCCCGCTTTCAAATTTTATAAAAAAAAAAAAAAAAACATTCTGTGACGTGCTCAGTTTTTTTGGCGCCGTGAAGCTTTCATTAGACCAATGAAATTGCCGAACAGGTTAAGCTCAAAACAACCTTTTTGTTTACTGTTTAGATTAAATCGAGCGCGCTCAAACTTCCCATCATTCTGATTACGGTAGTAATTTTGTCACCCTCACCATGGCAAAGCCATGTAGAAACGCATATGATGCTGCTTTCAAGTTGAAGGTGATTGATCTGGCTGTTGGAAAAGGAAATAGAGCTGCTGCACGGGAGCTTGGTCTTAATGAGTCGATGATAAGACGTTGGAAACAGCAGCGTGAGGAATTGACTCAGTGCAAAAAGACAACTAAATCTGAGGCTATTCAACTCCGACACCAAAGGAGATGACTTCAGTGGTTTCAGTGCACAGGACGAGGAAGATAGTGACCAATGACTTTCTTGGTAGGCTACTGTTTACTGCAAATGTTTTATTACAAGCCGTGTGTGGCAGCGGGGCGTGGTCAAGCGCCCGTCCGGGAGAGAAAAGCTGTAAGGGCGCTTACACCTGCGCTAAATTATGTCTAACACCGGTGTCTAATTTCAAGTGCCCTGCTTCACGTGTCCTTCTTGGGAAAACTGTCACATGGGCACCAGTGTGACAGTTTTCAGCAGGGCACTTGACGTTCCAGGTAAGGCTTTTAATGGCCACAGCAATGTTTACAATCAATTTTTTAAAGTTTCTCAATTCTTCTATTCGCCAACACTAGACTGACATGTGTCTGTCACTCTCTCAGCTCTGTGGCTGCTGCCTTTTTATGCCGCTCTCCCCATGCTTACTGAAATTAGACACCGCTTTTCTCTCCTGGACGGGCGCTTGACCACGCCCCCGCTGCCACACCGTGTTTCGTTAAAGCCTATTTATTTTTGTTATAAGCCGTGTTTCGTTAAAGCCTGAGTAAAGTTAATTTGTTTCAATGTACCGGTAGGCACCTGCGGCTTATAGACAGGTGCGGCTTATTTATGTTCAAAATAATATTTTATTTAAAAATCAGTGGGTGCGGCTTATATTCAGGTGCACTCAATAGTCCGGAAATTACGGTAATGTACATTATTTCATTTGTATTTATATCACTGTTCATTGTGTTATATTATCCAGGCATAAAAAAGAGAAGCTGGGTTCAGTAGTTTGTTACTGTAGCAAAATAAATTCATAAATACAAAGCGGAAGACACAACATGGTATGCAACAGCATTCTTTCTTCATATCACAGATTAAGATTCCTTATTCCTCATGGAAAGAGCATAATGAAACAGATATGTCTAATTAGGTAAATAACTGCATTAATTATTTTGATAACATGCACTGACAGCTGAATGTTTCAAAATCCATGCAACAGAAGAAATGTACAGGTGTGAAATGGTTTTCATTTTATTAATTTCATCTCTGTGTGAATAGATCTTTTGTTGGCAGATCTACTTGCAACTTTGTCATGAATTTCTCTTACAAAAATGCAGGCTTCACAAGTAGGTGGCAAATTGTTCATTGTTGTCAAAGGTTTGCTGCAAGTTCACGACAACTGGTGAAGACCTGCAAACTTCTGGCAAACATTTGTGGTGAATCACAAGCTCATTTGGATCTGAAAATAATGAGTGGCAAATTTGTTTTAACGGATGGTGTGAATAGGCTTTTAAACCATCATGTCAAGTCAAGTCAAGTGGTTTTTATTGTCGTTTCAACCATATACAGTTAGTACAGTACACAGCGAAACGAGACAACGTTCCTCCAGGACCATGGTGCTACATAAAAACAACATAGTACAAACACAGAACCACATGAGACTACACAACTAAATAAAATACCTATATAAATAAAGGCTCAGTGAGCACACTTGTTTAAAATAATGAACCATGAATGCCCTGTGGCATCATACTGCATGAAATCAGAGGCTGCATCTGTATGTAAGACAGCTGAGAGGGCAGTGTGTTGTTAGGAGGAGTGGAAGAGAACAGTAAATGTATGCTGTGAGTTCAGGTGCACTACTGTGTGGATGTCTGTTTTTCACTACACAAAAACATTATCTAACACTGGTCACATCACAGAAGCACAAAACTCTCCATTTAAGTTAGATAAGTTGTTAAGTGAATGGTCTAAATACATTTTAACAATTGACTAATAATTTGATGTTTAGTTTTCTTTTTTACCATCACTTAATGTATACTTATGTTTTTAAGTGACTTGGGGATCACTTGAGAATCCGTTGGTACAGTTTGCAAGATTGTGTTTATTGTTAAAATGCAGAATTGTTAAAATGAATGAACAGTTTACCTATACTGTTTGAGAGTACATCATATAAACTGAGAATACAGATTATAAAATCATCTGCACAGATGAGTGATTCTCATATCCTAGCGGGGTCTATTCGATAACACTGACAACATTGCCACAAAAAAACAGAAAGCAGCACCTTTGCCTGCACCACTGTAATTGTGAGTAATTAAATCATTCTAACATCATGATTAGGGCTGCTAGAATCACAGTGACAAACACCCCATCGCCTTCACCGGTTTTGAAGTGGACTGCCACTGGCGGTGATGTGTATGTTAAGGCATTACAAGCTTACAAAACCTTGAGAAAAGAATCATGAAATAAAAGCATATAATAAGTATAGTGCAGCATTAGATCCTTAGTTATTGTGTTGTTGATTTTTCATGCAACAGACATATTAATTTTCCATTTTTAGAAACTTTAAGCACATTGTTACAGCAACGGCCTATTTACACCACGAGTCATGCATCTATAACTCAACTTTTTAATGACACACTTTCTAAAGTTTGATCCACAATAAACATACAATATGTATGCACCCCTCCCCTGCCCTTCATCCATCATACAACACCATTCACTGGTTGGCTCTTAAACACTGTGGTGGTAAAATCTGCCAACGCAACAGCCCTAGCCATTAAGTTCTTTAAAAAAAAATAAAAAATTTATATAAATGCATTATAATAAAACATAATAGACCATAAACCATAATAAATCCATGAAAAAACATTTAACAATCTCAGAAGTTTTATCTCGCATATGAGTTTTACAGTTTGAAAGTAAGTGAGTCTGTCATACCTTTGCTGTACATGGCTGTCAGAACTCTCCACCAGGTTCAGGAACTGGGACAACCTTGACCACAAAACTGGTGTTTGGGGTGAAGTGTTTCCAACTTCTCCAGACTTAATTGAATGGATTTTCCCCATTTCTGTTGCAATCAACCTGCAGTCAATGAAAAAGGAGTTTGGTGATCATTTCAGAAGTGAGGGGAGCAGTATGTTCAGTGTAAGAACAGAAAAATCAGACCAGGTAACCAAGTTTCCGGTTGTGTTTTGGCTTTGATGTAATTACATTTATAGCATAATGTACTTGTATTGACTTGTTTTATGTAGGCAGAATTTGTTATATAGATATATTTTTTTATATGAATAAAGTCCAGTATATACTTCATGCTGCTTTAATAACTAATATATTGGGGTAAAATAAAAAGGGAGCATGTTGAATTTACTAATTTCAATAATATAAGGCTTTACATATAACCCTAAGGATTATATACTGTATATGCAAGCCTATGTAAAAAAGGGTAATGTTTAAAGAGCACCTATTATGGTTTTTCAAATATTACCTTTCACGTTGTGTGTTATATAACTGTTTGTGATTGTAAAAAAGTCTGCAAAGATTCAAAAATCAAAGTGCATGACAAATGGAGTTATTGACTCCCAAAATAAAGAACCGATTTTGAACACCGGAAATGAGTTGTTAGACTGACTTCCTGTACTAACCTACGTAATTTGGTAACAAAAAACCTGTCTCTGGTCTTCACTGGCTGCTCACGAAGCGGTAGACCAATCACAACAGACTGAGAAATCTGACCAATCAGAGCAGAGAAGGCTCTCTGAAAGGAGGAGTTTAGAATGAATGCTTTAGAACGCATCATTGAACAAGTCATTTTTGACACTGGGTAAAAAGATAATGCTGCAATTTAAATTATGAGCATATTAAAGTATTTTTTGACCTTGAATGCATGTAAATCTATTGAATGAGACCTTTAAAACAAAATTAGGCATGTTTAAAAACCATAATAGTTGCTCTTAAAAAATACTTTGTTGATTTGTTTATGTAACCTAATGCAATCAGGCTGACTTTTTGATTTTTTGGGGTAATGCAAGTGATCCAATAAAACATTTTTAAATATATTACATACGAAATTGGTAATTATGTAGTATTACAAAAAAAATAAAAAATACTGCCCTTCAAAGGCAAACCACATTAACTATACATTTTATCAAAATGGGGTTATGATTTAAATAATTTCTCTTAATCTGTCCTGTGACAAGCTTACACTCATTTGGCACTTTATTAGGAACACTATGCTCCTTATAAAATATCTGATATGGTCTTCTGCTTTTGTAGCCTGTCTGCCTTGAGGTTCGACATGTTGTGCATTCTGAGATTTTATTCTGCTCACTTCAATTTTAGAGTGGTTATCTGTGTTTCCGTAGTCTTTCTGTCAGCTCGAACCAATCTGGCCATTCTCCATTGACCTCTCTCATCAACAAAGCATTTCCGTCCAGAGATCTGCCACTTGCTGGATGTTTTTTGTTTTTGGCACAATTCTGAGTAAACTCGGCGGGCAAGTTGCAACATGTGACGTGAGCGTACGCCGCCTTGGCAGTTGATGTACGCTACTGTTGCCGTGTTGTCCATCCGGACCAACACGTGCTTGTCCTGGATCAACGACCGAAGCCTCTGCAGATATTCCAACACAGTTGTGGCCTTGTCCAGGAGCCGGCGACTGCGTGCCAGTTGCACACGGCACCCAAGCCACACTTGGCGGCGTCTGTCATAACCATGATGCACCTGGACCCCTGCACTAAGGGGACCCCTGCCAGCAGAAATGCAAGGTCTGTCTAAGGGCTGAACAGGCGCCATGCCCATCTCGGGACTCGAGTCTGAAAGGGCTGCCTCTGCGACTTTCGTTAAGACATGAGGCGACAGACCGAAGGGGAGGACCCTGTTCTGGTATGCCCGGCCCTTGAAGGCAAACTGCAGGAAGGGCCTGTGTTGAGGTAAAACCGAGGCGTGGAAGTACGCATCCTTCAGGTCTACTGCCGCAAACCAATCTTGATGCCGAAGGTTTGCTAAAATATGTCTCTGTATTAGCACCTTGAAAGGGAGTCTGTGCAAGGCCCGGTTCAGTACTCGCAGCTCTAAGATTGGCTGCAACCCACCGCCTTTCTTTGGTACGATGAAGTAAGGGCTGTAGAACCCCTTCTTCATCTCGGCTGGAGGGACAGGCTCTATCGACTCCTTCCGTAGAAAGGTCACGATCTCCACCACGGGCAGTGGTGTTATCGCCCTTCGCTGAGGTAAACTGGATGGCACTGAACCGGAAAGGGCACCTGGCGAACTGAATTGCATAGTCGAGTCGGACGGTCCTGGTCAGCCATCGCAACGAGTTAGGGAGTGCAAGCCATGCCTCCAAGTTCCGGGCATGGGGGACCAAGGGAACAATTGCATCAGACGTACCAGCGGGTTGGGCCTCACGGCGGGGCTGCGCCAGAGGCACCACGTCAAGGGTGCTCGAACTCTGAACTCATGGCCGTGCTGAGTCTAGGGACATCGAAGCACTTACCTCCCTCTGGGTACCCACCATAAGACTGGTCAGCAATGGGGGAGGAGGGAACCCATGCTTGCCGTCCATCACAACCACCCTGGCATGGATGGGTTTGTGCCACAGCTTGGCATCCAGGGGCGGGGGACCCACCTCCGCAGCACCATAACTGCCATACCTGCCACTGGGGCAGGCTGCGGTGGAGCCGGTGTCGTTGACAGGGTGCACCACAACCACCTTATCCACCTGGCGAATCATCCAAAACCCCCTGGCACCCCCACCATTGAGCAGAGTAACTCAGAGATCTGGAAGATCTTGAGCTGGTGATCAGATCACTCCATCCCCCAGTGGAGGGCCAGGAGGAGAATCCTTAGTTACCTTTTGGGCAGTGAAAAGTGCACAGCACGACTTCGTGATCTCCTCATGCACCTCTGGGAAGAAATGGACAGGGGCAGGCATGGCCGTGAGCACCGTTTCAGGCCCAGGAACCAATCATCAAGGTGCAAGGGTTTAGGGCGGAGGGGTCCACTCCAGCCCATTGCTCACAGCCACCTGGAGAAGCATGGCCATCATCTCCGCTTCGGCCTGGGACGGGGTGACTGCACCGTGCACAGTTTGGAGCCCCGTCGAGTCATCATCGTCAGACTGAACCAGCCCAATCTCCAATGCTGCAATCGAGAGCTCATCCGCTTCATGAGCCCAGGATGAGATCACAAACTCACCCTGAGACCAGCAGGCGGTCTCATCACAGAACTCGACCGGAGCAAACGAGCATCCTGGGCAATGAGAGGTCCGTGAGGTGGTTACCTGGCAGAGTGGCTCCCATTGGAATTCCCAAATCTAGTGCTAACTGACGCAGCCTCATACCCGTAGGTAGAAGGGCCGAGGTGGGGAGCCGCTGGGGTGGGTTTCAATCTGACGAAGGAAAGCCGTGACTGCATTGTTGCCATGGTCATGCTCTCGCAGTGAGAACGTGACCCATCCATGAATGCTGTCTCCGAGTGGGCAGCACCCAAGCACGTGAAGCTGCGATCGTGGCCATCGGAAGCAGAGAGGTAAAGACTTGCCCAGTTGGGGGCGTATGCATGAATAATTTAAATCACCAAAAACACCAGAAGAAGAATGTGAAAGTTAAAGGGGAGATTGACTGAGCAGAGAGGATAATTTATAGTAAAACTGGACTAAAATATTGATCTATTCCTCACCCACACCTATCAAATCACTTCTGAAGACATTGATTTAACCACAGTCATATGGATTACTTTTATGCTGAATTATGTGGTTTTTGGAGCATCACGATTTTGGCACCCATTCAATTGAATGGTATGAACAAAAGAGCTTAGAAATTATTTTAAATATCTTAATTTGTTTTCTGCTGAAGAACGAAGGTAATACACATCCGGGAAGGCACTAGGGTGAGTAAATGATGAGAGAATGTTCCATTTTTGGGTGAACTATCCCTTTAATACTCTTTACCATAAAGAGTATAATTTTTACCATACCACTTTACATTTTGAAATGTGAAAGAATGTGAAAGTGGACATTTATAGTAAACATTTACTTAAATATTTATCTGTTTCTCACCCACACTTATCATATCACTTCTGAAGATATGGATTTAACCACTGGAGTCTTACGGATTTCTTTTACAGAGTGACTATTTGCACTAGGTGTAAATAGCACCTGCCACACAACATGGCTATTTGCTCTCCAATATCTGGTAGAAACAAAGAAATACAAGACAAGCCACAAGTGTTGCTGAAATTGTGTAGTGAGTTTTTTTTTTCTTTGTGCGGATGACCGGGTGTTACAAACAGCGGACAAGACACCATTGTGGATGAACCACTTTAAAGCAGGGCAAGGATGTAAAGGGCTTCGAAAGTGTGATTGGATTAGCACATCACACAAAGAAAGGACTCCGCTTTTGCCAGGAAAATAAATCCTAAAATACAAATGGACAGTCACCTTTGGAGGAGGTGGCAATATGGACATTGATTGCCCATTGACCACAGATTGATCACTTCACCGGATTACTTGTTGTTTACCCAGGCTTGCCATCCATAACAACGTCTCGGGTTACATGTGTAACCCTTGTTCCCTGAAAAAAGCGGAATGAGATGTTGCGCTGCTAAGCGCTACGGGGGAACAGCTTTAGCTGTGAGCCAAGCTGAATAATGTGTGGAACACGTTAATGAACATTGACCGGAATTTATAGCCTCGGCTGATGTAATCAATAGATGCACCTGAGGCCAGGCTATAAATGGATACGTCACCAGGTGTCGTCAGATACTTCTTCCTGGGACGTCCCAGTGTGGCAAAGCAGCGCAACATCTCGTTCCGCTTTTTTCAGGGAACAAGGGTTACACATGTAACCCGAGACGTTCCCTTTACAAAAAGCTTCACTACGATGTTGCGCTGGAACGCAATACCCACGCCGCCGCACTTGGGGCTGTCCGGACCCCTACGGTTGTGCAGTGTACTCACAAAAACACGAGAGGTCTCAGACATGAGCTTCAGATGTCGACTCAAGGGCATAAGAGCCCGGAGTAGCATAAACATCTAAACCATTCAATTTTGATGAATGTGTGCGGAGAGGACCAGCCTGCCGCATCACAAACTTGTTCAGGCATGAGCTGAGATGTCGACTCAAGGGCATAAGAGCCCGGAGTAGCAAAGCATCTAACCCATAAAGTTCGATGAATGTGTGCGAAGAGAACCCTATCGCACCACAAACTTGTCATAAAAACTGATGAATGTGAGCGGAGAGGACAATCTGCCGCATCAAAAACTTGTTTAGGCATGGGCTGAGATGTTGACTCAAGGACATAAGAGTCCGGAGTAGCAAAGCATCTAGCCCATAAAGTTCGATGAATGTGTGCGAAGAGAACCCTATCGCAACACAAACTTGTCATAAAAACTGATGAATGTGAGCGGAGAGGACCAGCCTGCCGCATCACAAACTTGTCCAGACATGAGCTTGAGATGTCGACTCAAGGGCCCGGAGTGGCAAAACATCCAAACTATAAAAATCTAATGAATGTGTGCGGAGAGGACAACCAGCCGCATCACAAACTTGCTGCAGAGGGAGACCTCTAGCCAAGGTTTTAGAGGAGGAGAGCCCTCTGGTAGAGTGCGCCCTGAAACCTACTGGCGAAGCTTGACCGCACGCCTCGTAGGCCTGGGCAATAATGAGGATGCCTCTTTGAGGGCACCCCGCCCACCAAGCCGTGGCAAACCGCAGTGGCCAAATACAGCCTGGCAGTGGCGAGGCAAGTGCCCGCTGACAGTTCTTTCTACAGAAAATCCAGAACTGAAGCAAACTGGCAGTTAGCTGGTTCTGTAATAAGAACTTTAGTAGAAGGAAACACATGCAGGCGCATTTGCGTTACTACGGTCAGCCCCTCCCGAGGGGGGGGGGACTGGGCGACTCGGGGAGAAGTAGCGGAGACATTGCGCTATCAACACAGGCAAAGAGGTCCTCTTCTGCCCTGTAAAATCTACCCAGATCAGTTCCAAGTGGAGGGAGCCCTAGCACTAGAAATGGTCTCGATATCCCCAAGAGAAAACCCAGTGAACCCCATTTGGTACCCTTAGGGGCCAGAATGAAAGGTTTCACAATTCGGGCCAAGGATGAGAAGGTCCTCCCTGTTCGGAATCGCCCAAGGCGAGCCGTCGAGGAGAGGAATTAGCTCCGAGAAACATATCCTGTTCGGCCAGCGTAGCCATTAATACCAGGCAAGACCCTTGCTGGTGAACATCGCCAAGACTCCCGGAGCAGAGAAATCGGGAAAGAAATGCATACAGACGCATTCTGGGTCATGTATGTGTCTTAACGTCCAGACCCAAGGGGCTGGGTGATTTCAGGGAGAAGTAGAGGAGACATTAAGCTATCCATAGAGGCTAAGAGGTCCTCTTCTGCCCTAAGATCTCACCCAAACTAGTTCCAAGTGGAAAAAGCCTGGCATTTAAAAAGGTCTCGATAACCTCAGGAGAAAGCCCTGTGTCCCTCAGTTGGTACCCTTAGGGGCCAAACATGAAAGATTCCACAATCCGGGGCAGGGATGAAATATTGCCCTGTGCCTGAGATAGAAGATCCTTCCTGTTCGAATCGCCCAAGGCTAGTCGTCGAGGGAAGATATTAGCTCCGAGATCCAAGCCCTGTTCGGCCAGCTGGTGCTATCAGTAAGAGGCAAAAACCCTTGCTGGCTGAACTCTGGGCAACTACTACCTTAGGGTGGAGTTCTTAACTCCCCGTTGGTATTCCCTGTCTGGACCGTAAATCTGCTCCTGTATCACGGGCATCCAGGGATATAACTGACCTGAGTGACAGGAGCTTACCCTGGGCCCTAAGGAGAATCCGATGTGTCAGAAATACAGCTGACAAGAACGTGGGTCTCCTTGAAGATTTATGTAAGAGGCTACCGCTGTATTGTCCACCAGCACCAAGACATGGCAGCCTCAGGAGGAGGTATTTCAGGGCCAGAAATACAGCCATCAACCCGAGACAGTGACTGTGACAACCGAGCTGACGACCCTCCTATCCCCTTAAGCTGGATCGACCACTTAAGGCCGCTACCCTGCCCGTCAGGGAGGCGTCTTCGTTAGCAGTCTGCGACAACAAGACGCACCTAGAGTGGGACCCAAGGCAGAAAACCGGGTCTGAACCACATAGAAAGGGAACGAAGCCTGAGGCGCTAGAACCCTATTTAGCCCAGGGGTTTTGGCCCTTGGAAGAAATCCCCTGGCTTTTGGCCACAACAAAAACAGTCTCATGAGCAGAAGGTCCAGAGGGATCACCATGGACGCGTTCGCCCTGAGACCTGGAAATCGTTGATACTGATAACAGTGCAACCTTGACCTAGCCTGACTTTGCTCAGGGTGATCTGAATGGACTCAATCCTAGCGGGAGACAGTTGTGCCCGCATTGTGATTCAACTCCATACGATGCCCCGATAGACAGTGTTCTGAGTGGGAGAGAGGACGCTTTTCTTGGCGTTGAGCCTCAACCCTAGAGAAACAGATGAGCTAAGACGATGTCCCTGTGCTGAACTGCCAGTTCCTGGAACTGCGCTAGGATCAGCCAGTCGTCTACGTAATTTAGAATGCAGATGCCCCGAGTCGCAAGGAGCCAGCTACATCATGCATTGTGAATGTGCGGGTAAAAAGGGCTAAGCTGAGTGAAAGAACCTGACCCTGGAAGACTTCGCCCCGAAGTGAACCTCAGGAACTTTCCATGTTGTGGCAGAACTTCTAAATGAAGTATAGAAGTGCGTCATAAGATCGATGGTGACCAGCCAAACGAGTTGTAGGGCTTGAGACACGACCGTCTTGACAGGCATCATCTTGGACTTGAACACCCACGGGTAGTTCAAGCTTTAAGATCTAAGCCAGACGCCACCCCTCACCCTCCATGGGAAACGGTAAGTATTTAGTGTAATAACCTAACTCTCTCTCTGGAAGGGGAACACATACCATGGCCCCTTTAACCAGGAGATTGAGTTTTTTTTTGTTTTTTTTGTTTTGTTTTTACAAAAAAAAAGAAATCCGGTTTACGGTAGTGAGAACACGCCGTTGAAACACGGAAAAGCGGCGAGAGAATTAAATCCTGACGCCCTTATAAGACCCACAGAAAAGAATATATCCGGCAGAAGTTTCCACGCTGCCAGGATCTCTGAGATGGGTATTATATTTTAACACTTCCTGTTGAGGGTTGTCGGGTGTTTCGCATCCTGAATAAAATGCAGGAACAGCTGAAAACACCCAATTTTAACGAAGCCTCTGCAACCCGAAACACCAAGAGGTGGCGGGAATGGAGGGGCTTCGAGGGGTACCGGGAGGGGTGAAGTGAAGCACGCGCCCTTCCCGAGGGAGCTACCCCTAATCTAGGCGCAAGACCGTCAGGGTTTTCTCTTACTAGAATTTATAGTCCTGAGGTCTTGCTTCGGGGCTGGCAGGGCGGCGAGACTGTCCCCAATCCCTGGGAGGAGGAGCACGACTCGCCACGCTTTGCTTTTGAGCCTCCCTTCAGTCAGGACCGAGGTGGGTCTAAGGCTTGCTCGTCAAGCGCAGAACCCACACTCAGGTCGTCCAGGAGGTCAGCCTGGTACGCCTGAAAAACAGCATAGTGTGCAGAGCAGCACCAGCCTGACCTGCTGCTTGATAAGCCCTTCCCACTAAAGTGGAGGTTGTCCTACAAGGCTTTGAGGGGAGAGAGGGCTTCTTAAGTGACGATGCCGAGCCCGGCGAGAGATAGCCCGCAAGCGTCTCTTCGACCGGTGGCATCACTGAATACCCCCGTGCCTCAGCACCCACGATAGTCGAATATAATGACGTCGAGGGTATGTGAACACGGGAAGAAAAAATCTATACATTTTTTATATATATATATTTTTTTTTTTTTTTTTTTTTTTAGGGGTTCTCCATGAGCGAAAAAGCACTTCATGGAGGTTATCAAAGAAAGGGAAGGGACCCATGAGGCGTTCCCTTTCTTAGACTGGAAGATAAAATCTATCCCCTAATTTGGAGCGTTTGGGGGTCTCTTTTTCGCGTGGCCAGTCCAATCTGGCAACCACACGAGTAACAACATCGAGCAATTCCTCCGTAGATTTTTTATCGCGGACGGAAAGCTCGGAGGCGGGAAGAGAATCGCGATCCACCTCATGATCCGAAGAAGCGTCGGAACGCGCTTCGAGATCACATGAAGGACCAGCTGGGTTTGGGGAGAGAGTGAGAGAACGGGGTCAACCCGTCTCTTGCTCCTCAGCCAAATCCATGCATGAGCCCCACGAACGATCTATTCGTGAGTGCTGACTCCCGGAAGCAAGCGAGGCGAGCACGACGCACTCTGCCTGTTAAAGCAAATCGCAGTGCTCACACCTGCCCTGCTGCAACGCGAGAGCAGCGTGCTCTTACCCCCAAACAAACAGCAAAAACTGATGTGTGCCGTCTTCAGCTATAGAGCGAGAAGAGGGGAACACGCACCGTTTGCGGCTTTCAGTCATTCTCTCTTTTTTTTTTTTAAATATATATATATAATATTTTCTAAACAGAAGAGAAAAATAGAACAACGTTCACTGCACACTGCCTAACTGATTCTATCTCCTAACAGAGGAAAGAAAGTTTTGACAGGGTGTGTGAAACACACAGAAACAGAATCGCTCTGAAAAAAGAGTTTCTGATGACACCTGGTGACGTATCCATTTATAGCCTGGCCTCAGGTGCATCTAATGATTACATCAGCCGAGGCTATAAATTCCGGTCAATGTTCATTGACGTGTTCCACACATTATTCAGCTCGGCTCACAGCTAAAGCTGTTCCCCCGTAGCGCTTAGCAGCGCAACATCGTAGTGAAGCTTTTTGTAAAGGGAACAATACTGGTTGTATCAGGACTATTAAACAGGATCTGTGGATGGAACTGACCATCTGGTTGGAACAGCTGAAATAAAGAGATGCTCCAAAAGGTGGACAAATCTCCATGCAACAATCTTTCAATACTCAAAAATGAACAAATAACTGCAACACACACACACAAGGTCCCTACATACCTAATAATATCCATCACCTGACTTCACACTTATATCTCTGGACTGCATACGCCAAGGATCTTCATGTCACCAGCACTCCGTGGCCACGTCTGTTGGATCGCATTCCAAGATTTTTCCACTGCACGCAACCTAATCGCCCAGTGGAAGACATCCCCTGTCGCAAAGACTGATCAACCAACCATGTGGAATGTACATATAAGCTTAACAAACTTCTTTCCAAAAGACCTTGGCATTTAGTTTTACTGCTATAAACTAGTTTTGAGGTAGTGAATATGAGGTTAGTTCATAACAGATAATAATCAATATCTGTGTAAATAGTAAATAGGCATTTGCTATTACTATCATTGACCAGAAGATGAATATATAGCCCATCCATAAGATGGCCTACCATATAATTCTCTACCACTGCTTTTCCTAACACCACCACAATTATTCTTCTGTTCTGCATTAATTTAATTGCCATTTTGTTTTAACATAGTAGTTAGTAGTTTTGTCTGATCATTTTTAATGGGTGTGATTTTGCTCTTTTATACATTGCCTGTCCAACAAAACAAAACAAAACAAAAAGTCACCGTTTGGATTTAAATAAGCAGATACTTAAGAGCCTATTATTGGATGATTATTGCAGTGATTCATATTTTAATTTTTATAGATTAATGTTTCAGCTGGCAACAATTATTTTTAACCCTAACTGATTCAGTGTGTCGCTTCTCATTTCTTAAAAAACCATGACGGAAGAAAAGATGTCCTCATCGACGTTGTTTTCGATGAGGTGACACAAGGGGTCACTTTTGGGAGCCCGAGACACCTCTGATCTTTGTTAAAAGGCCAATTGGTATAAAGGAGCTGGCGTATGAACAGCTTATTCAGATTTTCTCTTCGGAGCCGAGCGGTTGATGTTCATTGAGCTGAATTACCACGGTTTCCCAATCACCTCTGCTGGGTTCCTGATGGCGCATTACAGCAGCTTTCTCCCCCCTCTGCACTGGTGCACTGCAGAGATCGCCCCTGGGTGCTTCAGCAGAACACACTGAAAGAGTATATTCTAAAAGAGTATTTTCCCAAAAGAGTATATTCTAAAAGAGCAGCACACATGGAAACGTCTTTTTAAAGACGCATCTTTTTAAAGATGCCTTTCCGTTTGTGTGTTATTCCTGGTTGAGGTCATTCTTCTTTCGCATCTGGGCACTGTTCATGCGGAGATATAGTTTTTGGATGCATCATGTCCTCACTGTGAGGACATGACCATGGCAACATTAAGGTCGCAGCTTACCTTCGTAAGAAAGCAAGCAGCTCTCCGCCATGGTCCTTCTACCTACAGATATGAGGCCAGTGCAAATAGCACTGGGGCAATTTGGGGACCTCAATGGGACTACCTCCATGGCCAAGGGCTACTCGGCTATGCCCCCAGGGGATAAGTGCTCGCGGTGCACCTATGACCGCAGAGCGCCGCCACCTAGCATGGGCCCCCGAAGCTCCCGTCCAGGGCCTGTAGGTTTACATCATCCCAGACGGCCAAGGCCTATGGTGCCGCTGGACTCCTGCAAGTCCGCCAAGGCGCTAAAAAGCTGCACGAGGGTAGTTACGCCCCAAGATTGATGCAGAAACTGTGCTTGGCGATCTACCTCGCCCTCCGGTGGGTGATGTCCACGTTGTTAGTCCAGGAGCGCCACCTTTGGCTCAACCTGGTCGAGATGAGAGAGGCCGACAAGGAATGGTTCCTTAACGCCCCCATTTCCCAGGCTGGCCTATTCGGTAACACCGTTGAGGACTTTACCTAGCAGTTCCTGGCAGTGAAGCAGCAGACGGAGGCCATCTAACATGGCATCGAGCCTCCCGCAGGTAGCAGACGCTACCCGTCTCAAGGCTGGCCGCCAAGAAGAAGACTTCAAAGCATCCCTGAGACGGTTGACCCAAGGACGAGGAGACCTTCTGTTCTGGAGCTGGCAAACAGAAACTGCGTCCTCTGGTGGAGGGCTGGGAGGAGAATCTATTGTTTGTAGCTGCGGTACCCAAAAATTTGATGTACCTCCTCCCCGACCAATCTTATGGTGGGTATCAGGGGCCAGGTAAGTGCTTCAATGTCCCTCGACTCAGCACGGTCACAGGGCTCAAGCCCATTCAATATGGCACCTCAGGCTCTGCCCCGGTTGATGCATATGAGACTGCTTCAGCGCTGGCTCAAGACTCGAGTCCCGAGATGGGCATGGCATGGCCAACGCTACTGTCTGTCACCAACTCTTCAGCCCTGGGACGACCTCACATTTCTACGGGCAGGTGTTCCCCTAGAGCAGATCTCCAGGTGTGTTGT
Organism: Xyrauchen texanus; assembly: GCF_025860055.1. Classification (NCBI taxonomy): domain Eukaryota; kingdom Metazoa; phylum Chordata; class Actinopteri; order Cypriniformes; family Catostomidae; genus Xyrauchen; species Xyrauchen texanus. The sequence goes on from NC_068297.1 coordinate 43,696,239, forward strand.
GGTTATGACGGATGCCTCCAAGACGGGCTGGGGTGCTGTATGTAATGGGCAGCTCCTGAACGGGCCCGCGACTACGTTGGCACATCAATTTCATCGTGTTGTTGGCAATACTGCTTTCCCTGCGGAGGTTCCGGCCCTTGATCCAGGGGACGCACGTGTTGGCTCGGACAGACAACACGACAACACGTGGCATACATCAACTGCAAAGGCAGTTTACACTCCCGTTGTATGTCAAAACCGCTCGCCGTCTCCTCCTCTGGAGTCAGCAGCACCTCTAGTTGGATTAACTGTCATGAGATGTTGCCCACAAGGGAGAGTGGAAACTCCACCCTCAGGTGGTCCAGCTGATTTGGAGTCGATTCGGGCAGGCACAGGTAGACCTGTTCGCTTGCCCAGAATCCTCCCACTGCACGCTTTGGTATGCCCTGACGAGGCACCCGTCGGTATTGATGTGCTGGCACACAGCTGGCCCCCTGGACTATGCAAATATGCCTTTCCCCCAGTGAGCATTTTTCAGGGTCAGGGAGGACATTGAGCTGATACCTTGTAGCACCCTACTGGCCCACCTAGACTTGGTTCTAGGACCTCATGCTCCTCGTGTCAGCCCCCCCAGCGAATTCTCCTGAGGAAGGACCTTCTTTCTCAGGGACGGGGCACCATCTGGCACCCGTGACCAGACCTTTCGAATCTCCATGTCTGGCCCCTGGGCGGGATGGGGAAGACATAAGTGGCCTACCACCAGACATGATCACTCAGGCTAGCGCTCCCTCTACGAGGCGCATGTATGCCGTGAAGTGGCGTCTGTCACCATTATCCATCATCCTATTCTTTGACTCCAGTCTAATTATTTTAAGAAGTGGACAGGAGACACCTGTAGAGGAGCCTCACAATATATTTTCTCAGCAGTCATGAGAGCACAGATGTGAGGCTATTCCTGTTCCTGCACAGGCCTCTAAAAACACACACACACACACATAGTAAAAGACCTGCTTGACCATCAGAAATAATTGTAGAATAAAATGGCATTGATTATACTTGATTAATGTATACTTAACTTGATAAAAGTACACCACACCTGCAAGTGTTCACTGTCAGTGAAATGTGCCTGGAGTTCGGTCCAGGCTACTCTCACGTGATCTTGAGTCCCAACCGGGCTATGTGCCCAAGGTTCCCATGATCCCATTCAGGGATCAGGTGGTGAACCTGCAAGCACTGCCCCAGGAGGAGGCAGACCCAGCCTTGACGTTGCTGTGTCCGGTGTGCGCTTTACGCATCTATTTTGATGCTCAGAGTTTCTGAGCAGCTCTTTGTCTGCTTTGGTGGACAGCGGAAAGGAAGCACTGTCTCCAAGCAGAGGATCACCCACTGGATCATTGACGCCATAGCTAAGGCATATCATGCCCAGCATGTGCCGCCTCCCGCAGGGCTATGAGCCCATTCTACCAGGAGTGTGGAGGCCTCCTGGGCCCTGACCAGTGGCACTTTTCTAGCAGACATTTGCAGAACAGTGGGCTGGGAAACACCCAACACCTTTGGGAGGTTCTACAATCTCCGGGTTGAGCCGGTTCCATTCTGTGTCTAGGCAGGAACAAACAGGTAAGTCTGGGATAGTATGCTGGGTGTATTGCTGGTGCTTAAAGCCTTTCACCTCCACTGAGCTTAAAACGTGTGCTGTTGACACCCAGTAGTGTTCACAAAATGTGTTCCCTGGATGACTTCCTCCTAGTCCTGTAGCAGACAAGTTTGAGGAGAAACTCGCTGCTGGCTCAGTACACCTGCTAACTAAGCCCTGTACTGGGGTAGGTGCTCTGCATGTTCTGGTTCCCCTCTTCTGGAATCTACTTGCTGCACTAACTGCCACATACCTTTACAAAGGATTGCAGTTCTTGAAACAAAGTTACTTACAGGACCACCAAACCAGACGGAACACACAACAGAGCTTCATCATGGACGCCTTCAGCATACAGCCAGTGAGTCCCATGAATCTAGTGCTCCTCGACAGGACATACTGAGTGTAGAGAAACAAGCCGATCGACTTACAAATCGATGGCACAAACAGGGAGTGAGACCAAAAGGCACTTGAGACATCAGATTGTCACGAGCATCACATATTGCCGCAGTAGCATCCTCTACCCCAGATACGGCTCTGACAAGGATTGCAAACACCGGTTTCCTACCACCGCCTATACATCTTGAGAACAGATTTGAAGTATTAATGAATGAGGAATCCCCAAACATGATGAATGTGATCGAACACAGACTGAATCAGCCAGTAGCTAACACTGATGCTAACTGGCGCTCAAGGTCGAGCAGACAGCGGCATTCAGCTCAGAGCGCAGCCTGGCCCAGGACTCTGATAGTGGGTGACTCCATAATCAGAAACATTATCAGCAGGGATACAACTACATGCTGCCTTCCACAAGCAACAACTTTGGATGTAAACAGGGAACTTCAGAACATTATGATGAAACAAGACTGCAAATCGACTCATCATTACATTTACATTTATGCATTTGGCAGATGCTTTTATCCAAAGCGACTTACAGTGCAATTTTTACAGGGACAATCCCCCCAGAGCAACCTGGAGTTAAGTGCCTTGCTCAAGGGCAAAATGGTGTTGGCTGTGGGGTTCGAACCAAGGACCTTCTGATTAACATCCCTGTGCTTTAGCCACTACGCCACCACCACTCTGTCATCATTCATGTGGGGAAACACTTAAAAGACTGAAAGTTCAAACATTCATCAGTGGACCACTTCCAGCAAGAGGAACAAACAGGTTTTCACGGTTGCTTGGGCTTAATACATGGCTGCAAAAAACCTGCAATATAAAAGGAGTGAACTTCACTGACAACTTCAATCTTTTCTGGAGTCAGAGGCAACTGTTTCGACAGGATGGCCACCACCCAAACAAACTTGGTTCAAGAGTGCTAAAGGACAATATCTACTTCTCCCTCAATCATCCTTCTGCAGTGTGTGCCAATCCACTCAATCTGAATGGCACACACACACCTGGACACAGTATGAATGACCACAGGACTTCACTTCAGCACCTGAATGGACATGCTGTTGACAAATCACACAAGGTCAATGATAACACCACTCAGCCACAACAATTTCTGCTCACGGACACAATCTCAGCTGAGCCCTGCCCACAAAGCTCACCACAGACAGACTGTGACATATTAGAACTGCTCCAAGATTCAGCACCCAAGGATGACTTTCTGGAAAACAGGACAGCATATTACAGCCTCCGATAACACCAGAACAACAGCCCCTCTCACCAGACACGTTATCCCTCTCTCCAGCATCTCCACATCTGTGCTTCTCAGAGAAAATGGAAGAACTGGTGTATACTGGAACCAAACTATCCCACTCTTTTGCTGCAAGCCCCCAGATATCAAGCAAAAAACGGCTGGCCCCTCAACCACCAAAGCCTGCCAGCCCAGCTCGCCCTCCCCCTCCTCCTGTGAGAGCTCTTCGGCCTCTGCCACAATGCCAGGGCTCACACCCTCCTCCATCTGCTCGAGGTGAACCAAAAACAACCGATACCAGCTCTCAGTGATATGTGTCGGGTCCCCGCTATGATAACAGTAACTTTCTCAAATGTTTACAAAACAAGCGGGAACCCAGTGTGCCTGTATCTTTCTCTATTGCTGTTCGACAGAACAGTCTAAGTCTAAGGCCTTCAAAAGCCGTACAGCAAACCCATCTAATCTGGTGCCTATTACAGGCCAAACTAAGATTGCTGTGGGGACAAAAAGTAAGACTGTTAAGTTAGCACTTTTAAACATCTGCTCACTTAAAAATAAATCACTTCTAGTCAACGACTTAATAAGCACATACAACCTGGATTTTATGTTTCTAAATGAAACTTGGCTAGAAGACAGCTGTAGTGCAACACACCTTAATGAAACATCCCCTCCTAACTTTACTTTGAGTGCAGAGAAGGTAGGAGAGGTGGGAGTTTAGCTGCTCTTTTTAAAGATGTCTATCAATGTAAGCAAATATAATTTGGGAATTACCCGTCTTTCGAATATCTGGGTAGTGTGTTAAAAGGTGCTCCACGCATTTAACTTATCATTATTTACAGGCCTCCAAAATACTCTCCAGCCTTTGCCTAGGACTTTACAGAACTGTTATCAACAATTGGCTCAGAGTTTGACTGTTTTGCATTGCTGGAGATTTTAACATTCACATAGATAATGCAGAAACCAATATGACAAAAGAAATCAAAACTGTTTTAAAAACTTTTGATCTGACTCAGCATGTACATGGACCCACACACAATCATGGATACACTCTAGATTTACTTATCAGTAAGGGTCTAAACATTTCATCGATTGTTATTAAGGATGTAGCACTGTCTGATAATTTCTGTATTTTCTTTGATATTGTAAAGATGCGTGGAAATAGGAGAATGCAGACGGGGGTGTGGATCCAAGTGCGGCCTTTATTATAAGAAAACAGAATAAACAGAACTCAGGAACAAAAGAAAGTCCTCAATGGGAAAAGGCAAACTAAATACTAGGGGATACGGAGGGCGGAGAACGAGAGGGTAACCTCGAACGGACAGACAACAGGGTAACCTTGAGCGGGCTGACAGACAGGCAGGCAGGGAAACACGAAGAGAGAGTCGAACCATACACGGGCGGAGACACGGAACATCAACGATCGACAGGGGAAGGAGAAAACAACGGGGTTTAAATGGACAGACACGGTGATAACAAAATGACGAACAGGTGCGGACAATAAAGCTGTGACAGCGCCGGGAAAGACGGGAAGTGAAGTTTACACAAGGACAGTGAGACTCAGGGTGGACAACAGGGAAAACGTGACATGGAACGGGATCAGTGCTGGGTGAAACAGAAAACACGGTGCGGATGACACAAAACACGGTGCGGACGACACGAAACATGGTGCGTACGACACGAGACAGATATATTGATCTCTCCTGCCATTGAAGCTAGATCTGTGTCTGTCAAGAAGAGATGCTTAAATGAGAACACTAGTGTACTATTTATGAAGGCTATATCTTTAACACCAAGTATATCTGCTGACTCTGTTGATTTTCTCCTTGATTCTTTTAACTCAAAAGTTAAAAGTGTAATTGATGATATTGCTCCTGTGAAAGTCAGGAAGAAGAGTGGCAGACAAAAAGCACCTTGGAGAAACTCAACAGCAGTGCAAAATATGAAAAGACAATGCAGAAAAGCAGAGTGCATGTGGCGGAAGACAAAACTTGTAGTCCATTATAACATCTACAAAGACAGCACCCATGCTTTTAATATGGAACTAGGCATAGCTAGACAGACTTTCTTCTTGAATATTAACACACACACTCTTTTTGCGACTGTAGAGAGACTGACAAAACCCCATGCCAGATTCCCAGTGAAATGCTTTCAGACAGCAAGTGCAGTGAGTTTGCTTCTTTCTTCTCTGAAAAAATCAATAATATCAGAAAGGTGATCAGCACATCCTTGAGTTGTGCTGGGGTCAGACAAATCAAACCACAACCTGAGAAAGTAGTTACTATGTCTGATTTCAAAGAAATTGATGGCAAAATTTTGGAAGAAACTGTACAGCACCTTAAAACATCAACCTGCGCCCTTGATGCACTTCCCACATCTTTTTTCAAAAGTGTGTTCAACTGTTTAGACGCAGATCTAAAGAAGTGATAAACTCCTCACTTCTCTCTGGGAGTTTTCCAAACTCCCTGAAAACTGCAGTTGTCAAGCCCCTCTTGAAAAAGAGCAATCTGGATAAGACCATATTAAGCAACTATAGACCGATCTCAAATCTTCCTTTCATAGGCAAGATCATTGAAATAGTTGTCTTCAATTAGCTGAACAAATTCTTGAACTCGAATGAATACTTTGAAAATTTTCAATCTGGTTTCCGATCGCATCACAGCACAGAGACAGCGCTCATAAAGATAATAAATGATATTCGCTTAAATACTGATACAGGCAAATTATCAGTACTGGTACTACTCAACCTCAGTGCTGCATTTGACCATGTCGATCACAACATACTTCTTGACAGGCTGGAAAACTGGGTGGGGCTTTCTGGGATGGTCCTAAAATGGTTCAGGTCATACATACAGGTCCTTCTCAAAAAATTAGCATATTGTGATAAAGTTCATTATTTTCCATAATGTAATGATAAAAATTAAACTTTCATATATTTTAGATTCATTGCACACCAACTGAAATATTTCAGGTCTTTTATTGTTTTAATACTGATGATTTTGGCATACAGCTCATGAAAACCCCAAATTCCTATCTCAAAAAATTAGCATATCATGAAAAGGGTCTCTAAATGAGCTATTAACCTAATCATCTGAATCAACTAAACACCTGCAAAAGATTCCTGAGGCTTTTAAAAACTCCCAGCCTGTTTCATTACTCAAAACCGCAATCATGGGTAAGACTGCCGACCTGACTGCTGTCCAGAAGGCCATCATTGACACCCTCAAGCAAGAGGGTAAGACACAGAAAGAAATTTCTGAACAAATAGGCTGTTCCCAGAGTGCTGTATCAAGGCACCTCAGTGGGAAGTCTGTGGGAAGGAAAAAGTGTGGCAAAAAACGCTGCACAACGAGAAGAGGTGACCGGACCCTGAGGAAGATTGTGGAGAAGGACCGATTCCAGACCTTGGGGGACCTGCGGAAGCAGTGGACTGAGTCTGGAGTAGAAACATCCAGAGCCACTGTGCACAGGCACCAGAAACAGCGGCAGAAGCGCCTGACCTGGGCTACAGAGAAGCAGCACTGGACTGTTGCTCAGTGGTCCAAAGTACTTTTTTCGGATGAAAGCAAATTTTGCATGTCATTCGGAAATCAAGGTGCCAGAGTCTGGAGGAAGACTGGGGAGAAGGAAATGCCAAAATGCCTGAAGTCCAGTGTCAAGTACCCACAGTCAGTGATGGTCTGGGGTGCCATGTCAGCTGCTGGTGTTGGTCCACTGTGTTTTATCAAGGGCAGGGTCAATGCAGCTAGCTATCAGGAGATTTTGGAGCACTTCATGCTTCCATCTGCTGAAAAGCTTTATGGAGATGAAGATTTCATTTTTCAGCACGACCTGGCACCTGCTCACAGTGCCAAAACCACTGGTAAATGGTTTACTGACCATGGTATTACTGTGCTCAATTGGCCTGCCAACTCTCCTGACCTGAACCCCATAGAGAATCTGTGGGATATTGTGAAGAGAAAGTTGAGAGACGCAAGACCCAACACTCTGGATGAGCTTAAGGCCGCTATCGAAGGATCCTGGGCCTCCATAACACCTCAGCAGTGCCACAGGCTGATTGCCTCCATGCCACGCTGCATTGAAGCAGTAATTTCTGCAAAAGGATTCCCGACCAAGTATTGAGTGCATAACTGAACATAATTATTTGAAGGTTGACTTTTTTTGTATTAAAAACACTTCTTTTATTGGTCGGATGAAATATGCTAATTTTTTGAGATAGGAATTTTGGGTTTTCATGAGCTGTATGCCAAAATCATCAGTATTAAAACAATAAAAGACCTGAAATATTTCAGTTGGTGTGCAATGAATCTAAAATATATGAAAGTTTAATTTTTATCATTACATTATGGAAAATAATGAACTTTATCACAATATGCTAATTTTTTGAGAAGGACCTGTAGAAGGGAGAGGTTATTATGTGAGTATAGGAGACCATAAGTCTGAGTTGACGTCCATGACATGCGGAATCCCTCAAGGCTCAATTCTTGTGCCACTCCTGTTCAACCTGTATATGCTTCCAATGAGCCAAATCTTGAGAAAGAACCAAATTGCTTACAACAGCTATGCCGACGACACACAGATCTACTTAGCCCTATCACCTAACGATTACAGCCCCATTGACTCCCTGTGCCATTGCATTGATTAAGTAAACAGTTGGATATGCCAAAACTTTCTTCAGTTAAAGAAAGACAAAACTGAAGTCATTGCGTTTGGAAACAAAGATGAAGTTCTCAAGGTGAATGCATACCTTGACGCTAGGGGTCAAACAACTAAAAATCAAGTCAGGGATCTTGGTGTGTCTCTAGATTCAGACCTTAGTTTCAGTATTCATGTCAAAGCAATAACTAAATCAGCATACTATCATCTGAAAAATATTGCAAGAATTAGATGCTTTGCTTCCAGTCAAGACCTAGAGAACTTGTGCATGCTTTCATCACCAGCAGGGTGGATTATTGTAATGGACTCCTCACTGGCCTTCCCAAAAAGACCATAAGACAGTTGCAGCTCATACAGAACACTGCTGCCAAGATTCTGAGCAGAACCAGAAAATAGGAACATATCACACCAGTCCTCAGGTCTTTACACTGGCTCCCAGTTACATTTAGGATTGATTTTAAAGTATTATTACTGGTATATAAATCACTCAATGGGCTAGGACCTCAATATATTGCAGATATGCTCACTGAATATAAATCCAACAGATCACTCAGATCATTAGGATCACATCAGCTAAAAATACCAAGGGTTCACTCTAAGTAAGGAGAGTCTGCTTTTAGCTATTATTTAGCTATTATATCAGATGTGCTCCTACAGTAGTCACATTCAAATCCAGACTCAAAACACATCTGTGTCATGGGACTCACTGGCTGTATGCTGTGCATTTACTGAATGAGCACTGTGCCACTGTGTGTCCGACTGTTTGTACTGTATTTTATTTTATATTGTAAACTGTTTCAATTATTCTTATTTTTTATTTTTTTTATTCTTATTTTAATCTCATCTATGTAAAGCACTTTGAATTACCATTGTGTATGAAATGTGCTATATAAATAAACTTGCCTTGCCTCGCCTCAGCAACGTTATGCAGCAATAAATTGAAGTAATCTAACTACCTGAAATGTACTGAAAGACCAGGTTATCTCATCAATGGATTTTTTTTCTTCCCTGACGGCACAGGCATTTTCCAGGACGACAATGCCAAGATTCATTGGCCTCAACTTGTGAAAGAGGGGTTCAGGGATCATGAGGAGTAATTTTCACACATGAATTAGCCACCACAGAGTCCTAACCTTAACCTCATTGAAAGTCTTTGGGATGTGCTGTAGAAGACTTCGTTAAAACAAAATCTCGGCTAAAAATGAATGCAACTCGCCGGCCCCGAAAGAGAAGTCAAGCTGGCAGTGAGGCAGCTGGTCTCATTTCGGAACCGGACAGGGGCAAATAAGCGTGCTGGGGAACTGGAGGTCTGGGGGGCTGTAGTGGCTTTCCCCCATTTGAAGAAGGAAAGCTGCGACCGCAACGTTGCCATGATCAAATTCTCGCAATGAGAACATGAGCTATCCACAAACAAATATTTTTGATGAATGGAATCAAATTAAATGAGTTACTGAAATTAATCAAAATCACCACCATAATATAACACTCAAAAAATCTGCTCCCGTTAACAAAACATGATGGGTGAATGACACGAGAAGATGGTCAGAGGTGTCAAACAGATATATTTTTAATAACAATAACTTGGAGTTTCATGAGCACAGAGGCATATTAATATGTCCACAGCATGAAGGTAAGATCTTGTGTATTTATGAATGAGGTACTCTTGTTTTATAATCTCTCTGATCTGCTTCCATTTGTTATGAACAACTGGAATGAACCCTGAACATTTTAAAATACTGAAACTATTTACACTTTGATGTCAACATCATAGATATCCATATATAAAATGCTAGACGGAAGTTAGAAGACAAAATTTTCAAGATGGCTGCTCGCTAGTTTCAATGGAGCTTAAGGTGAATAAGGTATGAATTCACTAAACAGCTGCACAACTTTTTTGTGTGGTATTTCAGCACAAAAACCTGTCTTATTCACTAACAACCTGCAATCTAGTTTAAGCAGGCGCAATTTACATCACAGTATTAACTGCAATTATAAACTGACTTTAATTCATAAGAGATTTTTGTGTACATTTTTTATAGATCATGGCAGCACTAGCCCTCACTGAGCTGCTGTCGTTGGTAATAAAGCATTTTATGATTAAATTCAAAATGACCAACATCCAAAATGGCACACATAGGAAAATGTGGTATCCTTTGACTTAGTATGTAGCACTTGAGCTTAAGAGACAATTTTCATTATTTTTCAGCAAAAGTGTTCAAATATTATAAGCCAAAAAAATATATTTTTAGCTATCTCCTGACCTGTATGGGGCAGTGTGCCAAAATGCTGCAGCTAAGCTCAGGGCCTAATGTTGATGGCACGTACCAAGTTTCATCCCAATCCCTCAAAGCGTTGCAGAGATACAGCCTCAAGTACAATTTTGCACATTCTTTGTCAAATTCATTGAAGCGCCATTTGAAAACAGTAAGGTTTATATTCTGTGAATAACTTTTTGTCGTGAGTGCCTTTAGATGATGCAGGACAATTTTTTAATGCAAGCCAATGTTTTCCTGCAAGCAGTTCTATGGGCTGCCATAGACTCAAGAGTGGAAGAAGAAGAAGCAGAATAATAATAATAACAAGAAGAAGAAGAAAACTAACAGAAACAACAGGGGTCTTTTGCCCCTTCAGGGCTTGACCCATAATAATAATAAGAAAATGAACAGAAACAATAGGGGTCTTTCGCCCCATTGGGGCTTGACCCCTAACTATTGATTTTAAATTATGCTGCAGTCAAGCCGCTAGGTGTCAGTGTAAGTCCAAGGCGACACAAAGACAAAAGTTCCTGAGTGCACCTTTTAAGTGTTTTTGAAATAATTTATGAAATTGTGCATCCTCTGTTCAGCTGCATTACATCAGAGCACTTTTCATTATATTGTTGAAACTTGATAAATTAATATTTAATTATAAATCCTAATAATTTAAAATAGAGTTAAAATATGTGGTAATTATGTGTAACGAACTCTGATCCTCAAGTTCACCCCGCCCCCTCTAGCTCTCACGCTCGCTCCCAATCACCAGAGTATTAGTTTCACCCTCACTCGCTCCCATCACTAGATTATTAGTTTCACCTGCACTGTTCGTTTTCCCCTATATATATGCTGCCCTTTCTCTCCACACTTGTTGGTTATTGTTTAGTTTACCCCTTCGCTTTGCCTGCTCTAGTGTTCCCCTAGCTTCCCCTGTCTTTTCAACTCGCTTGTTACGTCCATCTATATATTCTGATTCCCCGGCTTCGACCTTACGCTCCCCTTGACTACTCTTCTGTGGATTTACCCCTTTGACATACTCTGATTCCCCGGCTTCGACCTTACGCTCCCCTTGACTACTCTTCTCTGGATTTGCCCTTTTGTACTTTTTCCCCTCTCTGCAAATAAAAGCAGTTTTACTCGACATTGTGACTGTCTCTTCTTGTGCGGGTTATATAATAACCAACCATACTGAAGACAGTCACAATGGATCCCACGGAGGATTTTCGCAGCTCACTAGAGCGGATTTGCATGGCACTTTCTGCCCAAGGATCTACGGTTGGGAAACACGACCAAGCGCTCACGGCCCAGGGACAGCAGATACAGGAGATACTACTCACGGTACGTACTATTTTGGATCAATTTCACCCTGTCCCATCTGTGTCTGTCCCTGTACCCGTTGGTGTTCCCACCGCATTTCCTAGCGCCGCAAGCTTTCAACCCCCCGAGAGGTTTGATGGCTCGTCGGAAGCTTGTCAGGGGTTTTTGATGCAATGTGGCGTGTACATGACGTATCACCCCCTTTTACACTCTGACAGTGAGAGAGTACACTTTTTAATCTCACTGCTCACTGGTAAAGCACGGCAATGGGCCACCGCATTATGGACTGCCGACAGCCCCCTTCTTACTTCGTATGATCAGTTTTGCCACCAGATTGCCGTGGTTTTTGATCACCCGGCAGCTGGTAGGGATGTGGGCAGTCGCCTCGTGTTTCTGAAACAGGCGTCACGCACTGCCGCAGCCTACGCACTTGATTTCCGCACCCTTGCCGCGGGTAGCGGGTGGAGCGACCCCGCTTTGTTAACAGTCTACCGCCTGGGTTTGAACAGCCAGCTACAGATGGAGCTAGCATGTCGAGGAGAGTCACTGTCGCTGGAGAATGATATCCAGCTCTCCATCACAGTAGATAATCTGCTTCGTGACCGCGCTTTTCGCAGCCCCTCAGGCGTCCAAGAGCTTTCAGTGGGCTCCAACTCGTCTAAACCCCTTACTCCCAAATGCTCTTCCAAATCCGAACCCATGCAACTTGGTCGCGCTCCATTAACACCGGCAGAGCACACTAGACGTTTGATGCAGAGCCCCTGTCTGTACTGTGGCACACCGAGTCACCGTATTGCCTCATGCCCGGCCTGTCCCCAGCCTTCCCTCTCCAAAAGCCAGGTGAGAACGTCCGCCATTCTCAACATTACCCAGAAACAAGTCTGTCTCCCTGTGGAGTTGAGTTTTAACAATATCTCCTTTTCTACCCCAGCCCTAGTTGATTCCGGGGCAGCGGGGAATTTTTTGGATGATGGCTTGGTCCAAAAACTAGCTATCCCACTCAGTCCGGTCGTGCCACCTCTCAAAGTTAATTCTCTGGATGGGGCACCCCTCGGATCGGGTTTTATTTCCTTTCGAACCATGCCATTGTCCCTCCAAGTGGGCTTATTCCACACAGAACTCATTCAGTTTTTTATTGTTCAGTCACCCAGGAACCCAGTGGTTTTGGGCCACCCCTGGTTAGCACTTCACGACCCCCACATTTCCTGGCGCACAGGGGAGCTGTTGCGCTGGACCGACCACTGTTTGTCTCACTGTATTTCCCTTCCGGTGTTCTCCACCTCCGTAGAGAGCCCCGAAGTGAAATCTCCGGTCTCCATCCCTCGTGAGTACTCTTCCTACGCTGATGTGTTCGAGAAGACCCAGGTTCGTCTCCCTCCACATCATAGTGTGGACTGCGCCATCGACCTCCTTCCGGGGTCCCCACTCCCTAAGAGCAGAGTGTACCCCTTAACGCTGCCTGAAACCAAAGCCATGGAGGACCATATCGACGAGGCGCTCAGTCTTGGCATAATTCGGCCATCCACCTCCCCTGTAGCATCCAGCTTCTTTTTCGTGGGCAAGAAGGATGGCGGGCTTCGCCCCTGCATCGATTACCGTGCCTTAAATAAGGCAACGGTGAAGTTCGCCTATCCCCTGCCTCTCATCCAGCTGGCCCTCGAGCAGGTCAGTAAGGCCCAGATCTTCACAAAGCTTGACCTCAGGAGCGCGTACAACCTCGTACGCATTCGCAAGGGGGACGAGTGGAAGACTGCGTTCATCACCACCAGGGGGCACTACGAGTACTTGGTGATGCCGTACGGCCTCACCAACTCCCCCTCAGTGTTCCAGTCGTTTATGAACGACATCTTCCGGGACATGCTGGATCTGTTCCTCGTCATCTACATAGACAACCTTTTAATTTACTCCCCCATGCTCTCTGAACACACCGATCACGTCTCGAGAGTGTTACAGAGACTGAGAGAACACAACCTGTTCGTAAAGGCAGAGAAGTGTGCCTTTCACCGCCCCTCCGTCTCCTTTCTGGGCTATGTCCTGTCTGCCGGAACGATGGAGATGGAGACCGACAAGGTTGCCGCAGTCCTGTCCTGGCCGGAACCTAAGACGCTCAAGGAGCTCCAACGGTTCCTGGGTTTCGCCAACTACTACAGGCGCTTTATCAGAGACTTTGGTAAAATCGCCGCACCTCTCATGTCTCTGACACGAGGCAACCCGAAGTTCCTAACATGGAACGCACCCGCCCAGCAGGCCTTCCAGGCCCTAAAGGACGCCTTTACGACCTCCCCAGTTCTCCAACAACCCGATCCCACTCTCCCGTTCGTGGTAGAGGTGGAGGCCTCTGAGGTGGGGGTGGGAGCAGTACCCTCCCAACCACACAGGACTCCCGCTAAGCTTTACCCTTGTGCTTTCTACTCCCACAAACTGTCCTCCCCCGAACAAAACTACGTCGGGAATAGAGAGCTGCTGGCCATTAAGCTTGCCCTTGAGGAATGGCGCCATTGGTTGGAGGGCTCTAGGTTCCCTTTCGTCATCTTCACCGACCATAAGAACCTGGAGTACCTTTGCTCGGCCAAGAGGTTGAACCCCCGACAAGCCAGGTGGGCGATGTTCTTCACTCGTTTTAATTTCTCTGTTACTTTTCGCCCGGGCTCCCAGAACATCAAGGCTGACGCCATCTCTTGTCTCTTCAGCCACGGCTCTGAACCCCCGGGGCCGGAAACTATTCTCCCCACGTTGTGCGTCGTCGCACCCGTTAGGTGGGAATTGACGGAGGGCATCCTGCAGGCTCAAGGGAACGAGCCCGTGCCTCCTCAAACCCCCCCAACAAGATGTACGTACCCACCATTATTCACCCTCAGCTGATGCAGTGGGTCCACACTTCCCTTTGTTCTGGCCACCCGGGGATTACCCGTTCTACCGAGCTACTCGCAAGGAGATTTTGGTGGCCCTCGCTCAAGGACGATGTCCACGACTATGTCCTCTCATGTCTGGTCTGTGCCCAGTCCAAAACGCCTCGTCACCTTCCCGCAGGACTCCTCCAACCGTTACCTATACCCGACCGACCGTGGTCCCACATCGCCATGGACTTCATTACCGACTTGCCCCCCTCTGACGGGCGGACTGAGATCCTGGTTGTGATAGACCAGTTTTCCAAGATGTGCCGCCTGATTCCCCTACCCAGATTACCCAACATTACCCAACTGGCCGACCACATGATCAACCACGTCTTCAGGAACTTCGGCATTCCTGAGGAGATTACTTCAGATCGGGGTACCCAATTCACGTCTCGCTTCTGGCGAGCCTTGAGTGACAGACTGGGTATCCAACTCAACTTCTCCTCGGGATACCACCCCCAGACCAATGGCCAGACTGAGCGCCTCAACCAAGAAATCGGCAAATACCTGAGAGCCTACTGTGCCCAGAACCAAGGCAGCTGGCACACCTACCTTCCCTGGGCCGAATATGCCCAGAACAGCCTGGTCAGCTCCTCGACTCGTCTTACCCCTTTCCAATGCGTCCTGGGCTATCAACGCCCAGAGGTGTGCCCAGGTCTGGAGAGCCACCCATGACCGGATACAACACTCCACCCAGACCCAGAAGTCTAAGGCTGACCGCCGACGCCGACCTGCCCCCATATTCCATCCGGGCCAGCGGGTATGGCTCTCGACCCGAGACATCCGTCTCCCGTCCAAGAAGCTCAGCCCAAAGTATGTCGGCCCTTTTAAAATTGTTAAGAGAGTTAACCCGGTCACCTATAAATTGCTTTTGCCACCCCGCTACAAAATTTGTCCCGTGTTTCATGTCTCCCTTCTTTATAGCCCCATGTTCCCGCCCACGGCATCCCAAACACCCCCTCCACCACTCGATGTTGGAGGTCAACCCGCCTATACGGTCCGGGCCTTGCTAGACTCCCGACGTCGGGGAGGCGAGTTGCAGTATCTGGTAGACTGGGAGGGCTACGGACCTGAGGAACAGTCGTGGGTACGGTCGAGGGATGTCCTGGACCAAGCCCTCAAGCTGGATTACCATCGCCAGCATCCCGATCGTCCCGCACCACTTCCCAGAGGTCGCGCTCCTCGCAACCGAGCGCGGCCGTCCGGAGCCGTCCATAGCAGAGGGGGGAGTACTGTAACGAACTCTGATCCTCAAGTTCACCCCGCCCCCTCTAGCTCTCACGCTCGCTCCCAATCACCAGAGTATTAGTTTCACCCGCACTCGCTCCAATCACTAGATTATTAGTTTCACCTGCACTGTTCGTTTTCCCCTATATATATGCTGCCCTTTCTCTCCACACTTGTTGGTTATTTTTTAGTTTACCCCTTCGCTTTGCCAGCTCTAGTGTTCCCCTAGCTTCCCCTGTCTTTTCAACTCACTTGTTACGTCCATCTATATATTCTGATTCCCCGGCTTCGACCTTACGCTCCCCTTGACTACTCTTCTGTGGATTTGCCCCTTTGACATACTCTGATTCCCCGGCTTCGACCTTACGCTCCCATTGACTACTCTTCTCTGGATTTGCCCTTTTGTACTTTTTCCCCTCTCTGCAAATAAAAGCAGTTTTACTCGACATTGTGACTGTCTCTTCTTGTGTGGGTTACATTATGGTTTATTTGAACCACAAAGGTAAAGCATGAATGAAACTGTAGCGTCAGATATGAAGGGGGTGGGAATTTGATGGCAGTTTCCGGGTCACAAGCTCGAGGAGAGACAAGCGAGAAAATGAGGAAGCAATATTTAAAAAACGAGTAGCACCCAAGGACTACAATGGCTGTGTCTAGTTTCGAAGGCTGTGTCCTCCGGAGGTCACACTTGTTGGCCACATATGCCTCATTTCAGAAAAGCGAGTAGGACACTCCAAATGCAGCCTTTGAATGTGCCCTTCTTTTAAGGGAATTTGGAGGATGCATGAGGTGGGCCAATTTGCCCATAAAAATGATTTTCAAACGCAAGAAATGTTAATTCCTAAGTTGAAGTACCTCAGGAAACAGGTGCAGAGTATATTATATGTATAATTATATTCATTTATAATTAAAATATAGTATTACAGACTAAAAGCACACCTGTAACGTCTATTTCCTTTCCTCTTTACATCATTATAACTCTCCAAAATGTACCTTATACATTCCCTACCAAATGGACTTTGTTCCCTTCTCACACAAAGGGCTCACGCTTTTTAAAGAGTGGCGTGCTGTCATAGCAACCATGATAAGTTATTTTTCCATTTGTCCTACGAAGGCTGTCTCATTTAAACTAGGCTTGTTTAAAGGAGGACGCTCTGTATACTGCTGCTTTCAAAGGCACATCGTACCTAGCACAGCCTTCGAAACGAGACACAGCTAATGATGTTGACCCAAAATGGCCTCCCTCAAACACTATTTGATTAATCAAATGAGAAAGCCAAATTTAAAACATTATTCCACATCTTGCCAAATCTAGATTATATAACCCTGGCTATATACCTGTATTCTCTCCTCTCCACCAATAGCTGATGCATGGTGAGCGTACTGGCACACTATGGTGCTTCACTAGTGGTGGGTGAGGAGAATCTCCTGTTCAGTATGTTAAGCACTTTAAAGGGGTCATGACATGAGAAACCAAATTTGCCTTGATCTTTTGGTATATAAGAGGTCTTTGTATCATTAAAACGTCCTGCAAGTTTAATATTTTAAGACGTCCTCCCCATTCTAAACGAATCATTTATTTAATCAAGCTCAAAATACAGCTCGTTTCTCGTTCCTGGCTGTGGTCAAACAAAACCTCTGAATAAGCTGCCGAAAGATCCAGACGTCAGGGAAAAATGGATGCAGTTTATTTTTTGCGGACGTCCCAGTCACGGCAGTGTTAAGCGTTTGTTCTGTACATTTTAAGGATGACTGTTTTGAGAACAAATCTCAATATGATGCTGGATTTGCCAGAAAACTGTTGCTCAAAGATAAGTCCGTGCCGACTATTCTGGGAACAACGACGACGCAAACTGTAAGTAATCTATTTTAAACATTAAACTACTTTTTAAAGTGCAATTTCATTCATTATGAATAATCACAGTGTTTTTACTTAGTTTACTTGCATATTGTTCTGGCTGGGGGCGTCAATAATTGATACATAGGCACTGACGTTAGCCAATCATAACAGTGGGCGTTAACACTGAAGTCTTAAATGGAAAACGCCCCCAAAACAGACTGTTTGAATCAGAGGATGAGAAACAGGGTGGGAAAAGGTCATAAATCACTAGATTTTAAAAGTTTTTCTTAAAAAAAAATATATTAATACTATAATTGCACCTAAGGGAACATAATAATACAATAAAAAAAACCATGTCATGACCCCTTTAAGTGTAGTGCTGGAAAAGTGCTATATAAATATAACATTCATTCATTCAATCATTCATTCAAAACAAAATGTCTCCATAATTTTAATGTAGGACAATTTAAATCATGAAATGAACTGATAATAAAATAATATGTTATAATCCCATTACATCTACATGTAAAATTTCAGTTAAACAAGGTCCAATTTTGTGGTAAATTAGATTTTCAACATATCAACAATATTTTATTGTAACTCTCCATTTGGTTGAGCATTGGTGCTCACTCCATGAAGTAAGCCTATTTTTTATTTCTATTTTTTTGGCCTATTTGAAATAATAATGGAAGACCATATTCTGGTTTTCCAAAAAGGGGGGTAGAGTAATAGGGTTCAAAACAGTGTTACTATGAATGCAAACTTTAATACAGTAAAAAAGACACTCTATTAGCATAACATACATATAAATAATATTTCATGCCATGTGTGTACCTTAATTTACTATTATTTTGAATGGCCATGGAAAATGAAGCAATGTGATAACAATTTTACATCACAAAAAGTAGTCAGCTAATTTAGCTAATGAACTTTCACCTTTTGCTGACCCTTTGCTGATGGGTCTAAATCACTTGCACCTTTATTAGCAACTGATACATAAGTGCCAGCTTTTTTTTGTGCAAATCTTCTATAAATTTGCACTTTCGTTTGGGCATTGTTTCCACTCAGCTGTCATTTGCTACTACTGTCAAGCAACTGTTTGTTGCCGAACACAACAGCACTTTGCCCATTCGCAGAGAGATTGATAGGCAGGAATTTGGCCAATAGTTGCTGCAAGCCTCTTATAAGCGACCAATTGGTGTGCGAGAAGGCAGGACTTACAAAGAGGGGTTAAAGCGATGCAAATATGCACACACATAATGAAGTATTCGACCAGATGCACATTATAATGCAACTAAAGCCGAATCCCAGACATCGCAAATCACAAATTTTGAAATCCCGGCCAGGCGCTTATTTGAGGTCCGAAAAAGATGACAGTGGTAGGGATAGTGACATGGCAATGGGAACACAAGTCTTGTTCCATCCTTCGGGGAACATAGGTTACAACAGTAACTATGACGTTCCCTATCAAAAAGCTACACGTTGATGCTGCGCTGATTTAGTGCTTTGAGATCTTTGGGAACAACTTTAGATGTGTCCAGCTGTGAATATGTGTGCAACATGTCAATGAAATTGACTAGAATTTATAGCCTCTGCTGATGACATCATTGGATGCACCTGTAGCAGGGCTATAAATAGATGCATCAGAGGTGCATCATCAGATCTTTTGTCTTCAGATCACTCTGTGTGTGTTGTGTTTCTTGAGCCTGTCATAAACTTTCTACTTTCATCTGTTAGGAGTTAGATTTTGTTATACAGTGCGCAGAAACCTTTCTCTTTTCTCTAAAAAGAATGACTGAAAGACAAAGCAAGCGGTGTGTGTTCCCTTGTTTACGCTCTATGGCTGAGAGGGACACACACAAGTTTTGTTTTGTCTGTTTGGGGGAAGAGCATACTGCTCTTGTGTTGGGGCAAGGTGGGTGCAAGCATTGCGATCTGTTCTCAGTCCAAATGCTTCACACTCGTCTTGCTTACTTCCAAGAGTCAGCGGCCACATTTCTATCATGGGGCTCTCGTATGGATCTGGCTGCAGAGCGAGAGACGGGTCTGTCCCTATCGTTCGCTCTCTCCCCAGATCCAGCTGGTCCTTCCCTTGATCCTGAAGCCCTCTCCGGTGCCTCTTCGGTTCATGAGGGGGACCGTGAATCTCTTGAGTCTGTGGACTTCGAGTTACTCACCTCCGAGCTTTCCGTGCATGTTAATAAATCATCGGAGGTGATTACTCGTGCGGTGGACAGGCTTCAATTAGACTGTCTTTGTGCCCTCGACATCGATATACTCGACTATCGTGGGTGCTGAGGCACCGTGGAATTCGGTGATGCCGCCGGTTGAAGAGACACTTGCGGGTTATCGCTCGCCTACATAAGGGAAGCAGAATCGAACGGTGGTAAATTGGCCATTGGGAAATGGGGAAATGAGGGTCTGTGTACAGATGTGGTCTGCGCTATAGACACCAATTTTCTCACGGTGACACGTCAAGGACATACTAAGAGGACTAAGGCCTAGGATGCAAAAAAGTATTTTTCATTATTTTCAACAAATCTTTCTGCCTGTCATAGGAATCAATGAGACAGGCTGCATTTTAGGCCTGTGTGCAACAGTACATTCATCAGAGGCTTTAATACTTAGCAATCCCCCAGGGCCTCCAAACTCTAGGACCTGACTCGGGGGTCCTGCGACCTTGGGAACCCCCTTTTCTAGATGTCCCACTTGCCATTTGAAGCAATGTAATTCCACAACAGTTTCATGGACGACCTTAAAAATTGCTGCTAAGACCTGGGGGCTTTGAACGCTTCACCGTAGGGCCCTCAGAAACGACCTATCAAAAGGCTATGTTCCTCGGTGCATGGGAAGTACTTTAAAAAAATCAAGAAAAATATTCCAGATAAATTACTTTTCGTGCACAAGTCAGCAAATTAAGCACTTAATGACGTCGTTGGGACTTGAAACTTTGCACGCTGTCTAAGGACACTCCGACGATACACATGTCAATTTCGAGTCGTTCTGACCTTTCGTAGCCCCGTCCACCGACCCGTTGTAGACAATGAATGAAACAAATTGCACATGGACTTTTTCTAGAAAGCTCCCACAGCCCCCAAATTCCACACGGTGGTAGCCTGACACCCCTCAAAAGACATACCGAGAGCACGAAGCTCTAGAAAAAAAGAAAAGGTTTTTTGGAGTTTGTGCAAGATTCTCTCACAAAGGCCTCTTGCACTGAAAGATTGACAGAGCCTCATGAATGATGAGAGACAACTAGGGTTAGGGTCTGAATATACGCTCAGGAAGGGTCTAGAGACCACAATTTTGGTTCCTGATTCGGGGGACCCTTTTGCTAGAGTTTCTAGAGTTTCAAGATCCTGCAACCTTTTGACCCCTGTTAGCCAGACATCCCACTTGCCCTTTGAACCAATGCATTTTTCACAACGTGTTTGTGGACAACGTCCCTAAATGGGCCAAATTAATGGAAAAAGGTCAAAAGGTCACGAAACTCTCCACGCTGTCTAAGGACACCCTGAAGACACGCATATGTCGTTTTTGAGTCGTTTGGACCTTTCGGAGCCCCATCCATCGACCCGTTGTAGAAAATGAATGAAATAAATTGCAGATGGACTTTTTCTAGAAAGCTCCTCTGGGCCCTAAACTTCACATGCTGGTAGTCCAGGGCCCCTAGTGTGTCATAATAAAAGCACAAGTCTCTAGAATGAAAACATTTGTTTTGCTTTAAATGCAAGAATCAACCTCACAGGCCTCTTGCTCTCAAAGCCAGAGAGGGCCTCTTGCATGTGCAGAGTCATTTGGGTGTTAATTTAAGGTCTAGAGCTGAAGAGTGCATTCAGAAAATGTCTAGAGCCTCCAAAATTTAGGCCCTGATTTGGGGGCCCCTGGGGCTCCAGAATCACAAATTTCGAGGACCTGTGACCTTTTGACCCCTTTTTATAAGAAATCCCATTTGCCCATTAAAGCAATGCAATTCCACAGCGGTTTCGTGGACGGGGTTAAATTTATTGCTATGACATGGGGGCTTCGAATGCTTCATCGTTGGGCCCTCAGAAACAGCGTGTTAAAAAGCTGTGTCTCTCATGAATTGGGAAGTACTTTTAAAAAAATCAAGAAAAATATTATAGAAAGATTATTGTTACATTACACTCACAGGTCAGCCAATTAAGCACTTAACGAAGTTGTTGGCACTTGAAACTTTGCACACTGACTAGGGGGCCCCTGAGAAGCTATAGATTTCAATTTGGTGTCTTTTGGATCTTTCGTAGTCATGTCCATGGACACGCTGTGAAAATGAATGGTAGAAATGGTAAGTGGGATGTGCTATAACTTTGCTCCCTGAGCTCCAACGGACCCCACATTTCACAAGGTGACACATCAAGGGCCTAAGATCTAGGATGCAAAAAAGTATTTTTCATTATTTTCAACAGATCTCTCTGCCTGTCATAGGAATCAATGAGACAGGCTGCATTTTAGGCCTAGTGTGCAACAGTACATTCATCAGAGGGTTTAATACTTAGTCCCACTTGCCCATTGAACC
This sequence comes from Xyrauchen texanus, assembly GCF_025860055.1. Classification (NCBI taxonomy): domain Eukaryota; kingdom Metazoa; phylum Chordata; class Actinopteri; order Cypriniformes; family Catostomidae; genus Xyrauchen; species Xyrauchen texanus. Next base: position 43,718,213 of record NC_068297.1, read on the forward strand.
AATGCAATTCTACAGCGGTTTTGTGGACAGGGTTAAATTTGGTGCTAAGACCTGGGGGCTTCGAATACTTTATTGTTGGGCCCTCAGAAACAACATATTAAAACGGTGTGTCCAGAGTTTAGGAAGTGTCACGATTCCCTTGTTGTCTGCCCTGGGTCTCACTTGTCTTTGTCAGAAACTACACTTCCCATGATCCTCGGCCCTCATCACTGCCAGCCCTGTGTCATTGTGCTCACCTGATTGTAGTTTGTCTTCACCATGTCTCCAGTGTATATAAACCCTGTTTGTTCTCCATTCCCTTGTCGATCGTTGATGTTTGTGGACGCCTGTCTCCGTGCTCCTCCTCATGTTCATCCTGCCTGTTCTGTCTTTGATGTTTTCCGTGCTTGCGTTTTGTTTCCCCATCGCGGGTATTTCCTTTGTTTGTGTTTTGTCTGTTTAGTTTTCACCGTTGTTAATAAAATCACTGCATTTGGATCCAACCCCTTGTCTGCCTCCTCCTGCATCGTAACAGAACGATCGACCTAAAATGGATCCAGCAGCATTCTTCGCCGAACTGACCCAGGCGGATCTGTCAGTCCGGGAGTTCTCCCACTTTTTCATCAGCGTGGCCAGTTGCACCGGCTGGGATGACCACACCCTGAAGGTGGCGTACCGGTTCGGTGTTCCCAAACACCGGTGGTGGGAACTCCCGGAGACCGGAGACTGCACCTGGCGGGAGTACGTGGGACTCATCCTGGAGGAGTTCGCTGCCGGGGAGCCACCTCTCCAGATCCCAGCTCCCGCCTCTGGGCTTTCCTCGCCAGCCACGGTGAGTGAGCCAACCCCCACGCCTGCCGTGGTCAATGAACCAGCGCTGCTAACTTCATCCGCCCGGAGGAGGAGGAGAAGAAAGGCCTCTGCTCTCCAGCCTCTGCTAACCACGGCCAACCAGCCAATGCCTGTAGCCTCCGATGTCAGTGAGCCAGCGCCTGTAGCCTCCGATGTCAGTGAGCCAGCGCCTGTAGCCTCCGATGTCAGTGAGCCAGCGCCTGTAGCCTCCGATGTCAGTGAGCCAGCGCCTGTAGCCTCCGATGTCCCTGAGCCAGCGCCTGTAGCCTCGACCGTCCAAGAGCCAGTACCCCCCGAGCTTTCCAGAGCTCCGCCTCCCGAGCTTCCTAGAGCTCCGCCTTCGAGCCTCCCGAGCTCCGCCTCCCGAGCTTTCCAGAGTTCCACCTCCCGAGCTTTCCAGAGCTCCACCTTCCGAGCCTCCCGAGCTTTCCAGAGCTCCGCCTTCCGAGCTTTCCAGAGCTCTGCCTTCCGAGCTTCCGCCTGCAACGGCTCCACCTCCCACGGTTCGGCCTCCTGAACCTGTCCTTGCCCTGTGGCCGCCTTCCAGGCCTCCTGACCCTGTCCTTGCCCTGTGGCCAGCTCCCAGGCCCCCTGACCCAGTCCCTGTCCAGTGGCCTCCTCCCAGGTCCCCCAAACCTGTCCTTGCCCTGTGGCCAGCTCCCAGGCCTCCTGAACCTATCCTTGCCCGGTGGCCAGCTCCCAGACCACCTGAACCTGTCCTTGCCCTTTGTGCCCCCTTGGACTTCCTGTCTGCCCCCTGTGCCTCCTTGGACTGCCTGTCTGCTCCCTGTGCCTCCTTGGACTGCCTCTCTGCCCTTTGTGCCCCTTGGAGTGCCTTTTTTCTCCTTGTACTCCCTTGGTCTGTCTGTTTGCCCCTTGTGCTCCTCTGGTCTGTCTGTTTGCTTCCCCCCCTCACTCCTTGGACGATTTTTTTTTCATTTATTTTTTTTTTCTCTGAGGAGCGTCTGGAAGCCGCTCCTTTGAGGGGGGGTTATGTCACGATCCCCTTGTTGTCTGCCCTGGGTCTCACTTGTCTTTGTCAGAAACTACACTTCCTCGGCCTCGGCCCTCATCACTGCCAGCCCTGTGTCATTGTGCTCACCTGATTGTAGTTTGTCTTCATCATGTCTCCAGTGTATATAAACCCTGTTTGTTCTCCATTCCCTTGTCGATCGTTGATGTTTGTGGACGCCTGTTTCTGTGCTCCTCCTCATGTTCATCCTGCCTGTTCTGCCTTTGATGTTTTCCGTGCTTGCGTTTTGTTTCCCCATCGCGGGTATTTCCTTTGTTTGTGTTTTGTCCGTTTAGTTTTCACCGTTGTTAATAAAATCACTGCATTTGGATCCAACCCCTTGTCTGCCTCCTCCTGCATCGTAACAGGAAGTACTATAAAAAAAAATCTAAAACAATACTATAGGAAAATAAATGTCACTTTTCACTCATGAGTCAGCAAATTAAGCACTCCAAAATTTAGGACCTGACTCAGGGGCCCCTGAGAAGCTATAGTTGTCAATTTGGAGTCGTTTGGACCTTTTGGAGTCGTGTACATGGACCCGCTGTGAAAATACTTGGTACAAATTGTATGTGGGATGTGCTCTAACTTTGGCATCTGGTGCCCCTCTATCACATACTAAGAGGGCAGACTCCTCCTGTGATAATTATTTTCACCTTCAAAATATGCCTTTTTTAGGGTGTGGTCAGGTACAGCGGCCACCAAACATGTGGCCCGTGAATTCACAGAGTGTAAATACCTATTTGGGGAAAAACAGTTGGTCAGGGGGCAGATAGTGGTTCTGTGGACAGCCCTGCCCCCTCAGGGTGGTCATTGGGGATAATAAATGGTTAGGTGACAGATAGTGGTATCATGGGACTCTGGGGGTCTCAGGGGGCAGTGGTTAGGCACCCCGCAGCTAACAGTCGTCCCCTATATGCGTCCATTTGCCCATTAAATCGGACCCCTCGAGCCTTGCCCGGATTTGCCCATGTAAAAACAAAAAGGTCCATTCAGTTGATGAGCTAACTGTCTCGAGGGCGGTACACATACCTGGTCTCGTCCCTCGCGCTCATGAAGTGTACAATGGCAGGTGAAATGAATGGCCAAATTTCCACGAACCCTCTAAGTTCCCTTACCTGGCTCGGCATCATCGTTAAAAAGACCCACTCTCCCCACAAAGCCGAGAAGGACCACCTCCACGCTTGTGGGGAAGGCTTATCAGGCAGCAGGTCAGGCTGGTGCTGCCATGCACACTATGGCAGTGTTACAGGCATACCAGGCTGATCTGTTGAAGGACCTGAGTGTGGGCACCATGGTCGACAAGGAGGCTTTCTCCAAGCTACGTTGTGCCATGGATCTGTCTCTACTCGTGACCAAGCAGATGGCCCACACCACTGGCCTGTCTATGTCTGCTTCAGTCAGCACGGAGAGACACATATGGCTCAACCTATCCAGCATCAGAGACAAGGAAAAAGTGTTCCTTCTCGATGCCCCGGTTTCAAGTTAAGTCAAGTACATTTTATTTGTATAGCGCCTTTCACAACACACATTGTTTTAAAGAAGATCAGGCATTAACAGACGATAAAACTGTAATGTCTATAATGTCGATGAATCATTATATTTAGATAAAATACGATTGTTAATCGTGTTTAAAAATAAGTAATTAAATAATAATTGTATTAATAACCCCAGTGAGCAAGCTGAAAGCGACTGTGGCAAGGAACACAAAACTCCATAAGATGTTGATTAATGGAGAAAAATAACCTTGGGGAGAAACCAGACTCACTGTGAGGGCCAGTTCCCCTCTGGCTAACATCGTAAATATAATGTAAATATTACTTATGTATAGTTAAAATCATGGTTTAAAATTATTAAACTAAGTAAGTGTTAAGGGTCAGTGTTTAAACATTAATCTTTCAGTTCAAACAAAATCAATGACCATCCTGGTTTAATTGCAGAAGTTCACATAGATGCAGTTGTCCTTGTTAATTGGCTGATGAATGCTTTTGTTGGCAATTTTTAGTCTATCCAATCCATTTCAAGATCATAGTCCATCCGAGGTGATGCAGGCAGAGATCAGGGATGTGAAACGCAGTTCAACCTGGCTTATAATTTCGGTGAGGTCCGGTGTGGTCCATCCTAAATCCAAGGTTAATGGCATATGAAGTATCCAATGTCTTATGGTTGGAGTTGGCATCAGTTCATCCTCTGAAGTCCATCATAATAGACTGCAGTGATGTTTGGCTGGCACCGGCTGCATTTAGTCATCATCATTTAGCAACACGTAGCATTGGAGTCCAACACAAAGCAGAAATGGTGCTGGATCCAGCCCATGGTGTCTGGTGACCTCAGGATTGGAGTCCCGAGGTTGAGACAGGGAAACAAATAAAATAATATAAGCATAGATCCCATTCAATTTATTGCAGAGTTATAAATCATGATCAATGTTTCTGATTCCGGCAGACCCAACAAAAGCAGCCTAATTGTGGGTTGGAGGATAAATTAGGTGTATGCCTGGCTAAATAAATGAGTCTTTAGTCTAGACTTAAACTGAGGGAGTGTGTCTGCATCTCAAACAGTGTTAGGGAGACTATTCCATAGTTTAGGAGCCAAATATGAAAAGGATCTACCTCCTTTTGTGGATTTTGATATTCTAGGAACTATTAACAGGCCAGAATTTTGTGATTGTAATGAACTTGATGGAATATAGTGTGGTAGAAGGTCACTTCAGTAATGCAGAGCTAGACCATTCAAAGCTTTGTATGTAGTTAACAGAATTTTTTAATTAATACGGAATTCAACAATTAGCCAATGTAATGATGATAAAATGGGGCTGATATGATCATATTTCTTGGTTCTCGTTAGCACTCTGGCTGCTGAATTTTTAACCAATTGAAGTTTATTTATTGATCTTGTTGGACATCCTCCCAGTAATGCAATACAATAATCTAGTCTTGAGGTCATGAATGCATGAATTAGTTTTTCGGCATCAGCAACAGAGAGCATGTGGCTTAACCCTCTGGGGTCTGAGGGTGTTTTGGGCCCTGGAGAAGTTTTGACATGCCTTGACATTTGTGCTTTATTCAGTTGCTTAAAAACATATTAATGGCTAAGATACTGTATTCAGCACAAACTGGGCTACAATAATATGCGAGCAACATGTATGTACAGGTTTGTATTTTTGAGAAAATAACGTTTATGCGTGGTTTTTGAAAATATTGAATTGTCATTGAAATAAGGCCATATAACACATACTAAACATTTGTCCACAAGCCTTTTGAGAACTGGATCTTGTAGCCTAGAGTTTTTGCTACAAAATGATGTGAAAACCATCCTGATCACGCATTCATACAAAACTATATAGTAATTTAACTTTTGTAAGACAATTTTAGTGTTAGAAAGGTCATATGCGAGGAGGCGTGAATGATCATGAATATTCATTGTAATTCACAAATGAGAGACAAAGACCTTCCCCTGCACCCATCAATGAGGGATAGAGAATGAGTGCAAGGAGACTTAATGGTCCAAATCAAGTTTTAAGTTAAAAGAAGTAATCTGACTATATATTTTCTTTACATAAAGACTTTTAGACCTACAATACCGTTTAAAAGTCACCAAGTCTGCTCACCAAGACTGGATTTATTTGATCTCAAATACAACATTGATATTCTGAACTCTTTTTACAATTTAAAAGAACAGTTTTCTATTTGAATATATATTGTAAAATGCAATTTGTGATCAAAGATGAATTTTCAGCATCATTACTGCAGTCTTCAGTGTCACATAATCCTTCAGAATTAATTATAATATGCTGATTTTCTAATATGGGCATTTTAAAGTGAATTTTACTCATTTATACCTGAACAGATATTTGCAAGCACAAGCTTTGTTGATGATAATGAGGCAGCAAAAACGCTATTTAAAATATAATCTAAACATTCATATACTTTTATATCATATTACATATCATATTTATATTATACAGCATACAATTTAAATACCTGCTTTATCTGAAACAGCATTTAAATGTAACTAAACCTTGCTTATTAGGACATATTTCAAATGTCAATACTCTGAATCCTGATTGGCAAGTATGTTTACATAAAACAGCATGCCAACTAATGAAAACTCAAAGACTTACTCATCTGAAATTGTATCCTTGGCTGGATCAAGTCTCTCTTCAAAATACAAATGTTCATCTAAGTCCCGCTCTTCTTTTGAGGAAAATGTTAACTCTTCCATACTATCACTATCCTGGAGCTTTCTCGTCTGTGTATCGTTGCAAACGCACAGAAAAATGAATGAAATGTGTTTAAATCAAACCTCACAGTTGCTTGTGTATTGTTACAAACACGCAGAAAAGTTGAGCTGTGTTTACATTAAACCTCACCATCAGGGCCGTGTACATTTGCATTGATCGTCTCAGAATTAGCATATTAGCGTATGAATGGCGCGCTCTGCTGGTGGGTGGGATCACAGATAATTAGATAGCCTAGTAAAAACTGTAAAAACTGTACATCGCTTTGTTTCAAACAGATTGCATTGCAGAAGAATATTTGTTTTAAATTTGAATTATTTTATTTAAAAGTAGACATTTTAAGCTTTCTTTAGACATATGTTTCATGTTTGTGTGGTAAGTATTCGCGGAGTTTCAGTTCATTTTTGTGACGTGTTTCTGAAATATGCTCGTGAACACAGAGACTGCTGAAAGCTCACCCTTTTTTATTTTCTATATTTTACAAAAGCACAAGATTTTGTTGTTATTGTAAGTGAAAAAAAATAAAAGTAGACACTTTATAGTCTCTAATGATGTCTTACACTTATCTGTATACCCAAAAATGACAGAGTATTTTAAGTTGTTTCAGCTGTAATGATGAAAATATCCAGTAGGATGTGACCGCACTAAATACCTGCTTTAGCCAAAACAGAATTTAAATGTAACTAAAACTTTGTAGGGCCTTGCCCCACTAAAAATGGCAGCAGAGACAGCATGGCCCTTTGTTCTATGATTGAAGGGGAGACATTGAACTCAGTTTCCCAGAATGCTTCACAGCTGAATGGGAAGTCCCGCCCATGGACTCAATCTCAAACATCATTGGTCAAAAGCGGCCTATGACCGATGACGTCATCTTCTTGACAAAACTAGCGGTCCGATTTGATTTCGCTCTCTCTGCTTACAGCCTCGCTGCATACTACTGCACAAGCTGCACTTTAAAGCGACACCAAGGAATTTCCCTCCTTCTGGACAAAGAGAGACCATGTTTTTCTAAACCTCACCATTTGGCCATGGTAGAGTAAGATTAACTTAGCTTTGTTCCAGTCGTGTAGTGCACTTAGTACAACCGGTTCACTTCATTTTCAATGCAAGACAACAGTGAATTTATTTAGAAAACAGAAAAGGCGACCAGCTTCCCTTCTCAATAATTTTCTATTAACGTTGACTACCTCCCGTGTTTCTCTCAATCACCAGACTCGAGAAACAACGCAGAGACGTATCTTCTCGCTAACGAGCGCAAGACAAAGGACCGAATCCAGATAGTTTTCTCCTGACCGCTCAACGCAACAGGATTCAACGAACAACCCTGCGGAAATCACACAGGATTTTCCCCAAGTAAGGCTTGATATCTGGGCAGATTTAATTTAGAAACTGACTTTTCTTATAAAGCTAAATCATATATTTGATCGCTGAATGTTTGATGTTTTGGTTACCACTGTATGTTTAACTACGATCGCTGAACGTTTGATGTTTTGTTTACAATTGTAAATTTAACTACAATCGCTGATTGCCGTTTTGATTTGTGAAATTGTCATTTTTGGGGAATTGTTATTTTATTTGAGTGATCTGAATTAACGATTCAAATCACGCTGTTACCATCGTGTATCCTCTGTTAACCCTCTGTGGTCAACAGACGCGCCGGCGCACCTGCTGGATATTTTCGCCATTACAGCAGAAACAACTTAAAGTACTCCCTCATTTTTGGGTATACAGATAAGTGTAAGACATCAATTGAGACTATAAAGGGACTACTTTTATTTGTGTACACTCACAATAACAACAAAATCTTGTGCTTTTGTAAAATAAAGAAAATAAAAAGGGTGAGCTTTCAGCAGTCTCTTTGTTCACGAACATATTTCAGAAACACGTCACAAAAATGAACTGCAACTCCGCAAATACTTATCACACAAACATGAAACAATGTCTAAAGAAAGCTTAAAATGTCTACTTTTTAATAAAACAATTCACATTTTAAACAAATATTATCCTGCAATGCAATCTGTATGAAACAAAGCACTGTACATGTTTCAGCTGGCTGAGCTCATTAAATGAAATGTGATCCCACCCACCAGCAGAGCGCGCCATTCATACGCTAATGTATGTGGATGCGTGTGTGGCTCGTTATTACGACACTACTGGTATGTACTCCGTTTTTGATTACGTGTGTTTTGATCTGTACTGCTTACATAAATGCAAGAAATACATTCGTTATAAGCTTTTCATCGAAAAACAGAGCTCTATCATCGATGCTTGAGGCTTACATCTTTAAAATGATATACAGTTTGCCAAGATTAATGATGTTCTTTCACGTTAAATCTATTCATAAACATTAAACTAGTGGGGGAAAAAAACTCTTCAGTGTGCCGGCGCACTGGCAAAGTTTAACAGGTTAAATTAGTAAAATGCACTTTAAATATGCCCATATTAGAAAATCAGCATATTATAATGATTTCTGAGGATCATGTGACACTGAAGACTGCAGTAATGATGCTGAAAATTCAGCTTTGATCACAAATTGTATTTTACAATATATTTAAATAGAAAACTATTCTTTTAAATTGTAAAAAGAGTTCAGAATATCAATGTTGTTTCTGTATTTTGGATCAAATAAATCCAGTCTTGATGAGCAGAAGAGACTTCTTTTAACGGTAGTATAGGTCTGAAATTAAGTAAATTCTTTATGTTAAGAAACATATATAGTCAGATTACTTCTTTTAACTTAAAACTTGATTTGGATCATTAAGTCTCCACACATTCATTCTCTATCCCTCATTGATAGGCCCAGGGGAGGGTCTTTGTCTCTCATGTGTGAATTACAATACATATTCATGATCATTCACGCCTCCTCGCATATTACCTTTCAACACTAAAATTGTCTTACAAAAGTTAAATTACTATATTGTTTTGTAAGAGTGATCAGGATGGTTTTCACATCATTTTGTAGCAATAATTCTACATATAGGCTACAAGACCCAGTTCTCAAAAGTCTTGTGGACAAATGTTTAGTATGTGTTATATGACCTTATTTCAGTGACTTAAAACTTAATTTTTTTCAAAAACCATGCATAAACATTATTTTCTTAAAAATACAAACCTGTACATACATGTTGCTCACATATTATTGTAGCCCAGTTTGTGCTGAATACAATGTAATCAGACTTTAGCCATTAATATGTTTTTAAGCAACTTACAAAAGCACAAATGTCAAGGCATGTCAAAACTTCTCCAGAGCCCAAAACACCCTCAGACCCCAGAGGGTTAAATTGCATGAACCCCTGTTTGTTCGCTCTCTCTCTCTCTCTCTCTCTCTAACACACACTGAAATTCACGGAGCGAGCAGCACTGCGGTTTATGTACGAATCAGGCTGGTGTTTTTTAAATTCTCCTGCCTGTTTCGTTCAGTTCCTTTGTGTGTCTGCTCATTATCACCCACGTGTGGTATTAGCTCCGTTGTGCTGGATCTGATCCAGCCATCTTTCTTTTCCTACACCTTAAAATAATCATTGGCTCCGCCCTTTCCAGCCTAGCCCTCCATTTTGAACTAGTTCCACACGAGGAGTTTAGTTTAGTTTAGCTTTTAGAAAAAGCCATTTCGTGTTTTTGTTACCGAATCAAGACACACACACACACACACACACACACACACACACACACACACACACACACACACACACACACACACACACACACACACACACACAAGCAAGCATATAGCTCCACCATTTAGTTAGGATTTCCACTTTATGTTTTTTGTGTTATATTCATCTAAAATTGGCAGTGTTCATTGCTGTTTGATTATAATAAATCTTGTTATATTATAATAACTACACCTAGTTGTTTGTTTGAATATTGTGTTGAAGCTAGCCTCTGCAACATCAAGAACTCCTGTATTACTTCAGTATTGTTAGATTGTTGTTGTTAGAAGCCAACTGTAACCAGATTGCTGTTGGATTCGTATGCCAATAATTTGACTAGCTTCTTCCCTTTTGATAATAAAAATGCTCAATCTTCAGGGTATAATTTTATGAGACTGGATCAGTCTCTTACTATCATGTTTCTCTTGTCAAACAGTGGTGCCCCGAGGATAGAATTTAACAAATGTAATTATATTATTTAATTTAATTATTAATTAATAAACATTAATTATTAATTATATCTGATAGTAAAACTGATCTAACCAACCTGTGCACCCTACAATACTTGCTTATTAGGAGTCATATTTCAAATGTCAATACTCTGAATCCTGGCTGGCAAGTCTGTAAACAATCCCACTAGTAAAATATGTACGTTTATATAAAATAGCATGTCAACTAATGAAAACTAAATTACTTACTCGTCCAAAATTGTATCCTCGGCTGGATCAAGTCTCTCTTCAAAATACAAACATTCATCAGAGTCCCGCTCTTCTTCTGAGGAAAATATTAACTCTTCCTTACTATCCAGGAGTTTCCTTGCCTGTGTATCCTTACAAATGCGCAGAAAAGTGAATAACTTTGTTTTTAAGGCACAGTTGGGGGCGTTTACCATTTGCATTGATCGTCTCAGCACATTAACGTATGAATGGCATGCTCTGCTGGTGGGTGGGATCACATTTCATTTAATGAGCTCAGCCAGCTGAAACATGTACAGCGCTTTGTTTCATACAGATTACATTGCAGGAGAACATTTGTTTTAAATTTGAATTGTTTTATATAAAAGTAGAAATCTTAAGCTTTCTTTAGACATATGTTTCATGTTTGTGTGATAATATTCGCGGCGTTTCAGTTCATTTTTGTGACGTGTTTCAGAAATATGCTCGCAAGCCCAGAGACTGCTGAAAGCTCACCCTTTTTATTTTCTTTATTTTACAAAAGCACAAGGTTTTGTTGAGTGTACACAAATAAAAGTAGACCCTTTATAGTCTCTAATGATGTCTTACACTTATCTGTATGCCCAAAAATGTATTTTAAGTTGTTTCCGCTGTAATGACAAAAATATCTAACAGGACGCAAATTAGATATTTCCGTCAACACCAGAGGGTTACACCATGTCAGTCAACACCAGAGGGTTAATTTAGAAATATTTCTTAGGTGGAAGAATGCTGTTCTAAAAACATTGGTAATTTGATTTTCAAAGGACATATTGGTATCAAATATAACACCTAAGTTCTTCGCTGTTGAAGATGTAACAGTATATCCATCGAGAGTCAAATTATATTGTAGTGGCTTATTTTGAGAGTTTTTTGTTAGTTAGTACTTCTGTTTTGTCAGAATTGAGTAGAAGGAAATTTCTGGCCATCCAATCTTTTATTTCATTGATACACTCTGCTAATTTGGAGAATTGTGAAATCTCATCAGGTTTTGAAGAAATATAAAGTTGTGTATTGTCGGCATAACAGTGGAAACTTATTCCACGATTCCTGATAATATCTGCCATGGAGAAAATCAGAGGCCCTAAAACTGATCCCTGTGGCACTCCATATTTTACTTTTGTTTTGTTTGACAATTCCTCATTTACATAGACAAAGTTGTAGCGGTCTGCTAAATATGACCTAAACCATGCTAATGCAACTGCTCAAATGCCAACATAATTCTCTAGCCTATTCAAGAGAATGTTGTGATCTATCGTGTCAAATGCAGCACTTAGAGAAGAGAAATGCAGCCGTGATCAGTTGATAAGAGCAAGTCATTTGTAACTGTGATAAGTGCAGTCTCTGTACTGTGATGAGGCCTAAATCCTGACTGACATTCTTCGTATATACTATTTCTCTGTAGAAATGAACATATTTGGGAGGATACTACATTTTCTAGTATTTCTGACATAAACAGGAGATTTGAAATAGGTCTATAATTAGCCAGTTCTCCAGGATCAAGTTGTGGCTTCTTAATAAGCGGTTTGATAACTGCCATTTTAAAGTTTCTTGGGACATGTCCTAAGCATAGCGAGGAGTTAATAATATTAAGAAGAGGTTCTGAAATTACAGGAGATACCTCTTTTAAGAGCTTAGTTGGTATAGGATCTAACAAACATGTTGTGGCTTTTGATGTTTTGATAAGTTTTGTTAGCTCTTCATGACCTATGACAGAGAAGGATTGAAATTGCATGTGAGGAAAATTATTAGACACTGTTTTCTGAGGTGCTATGACAGATGATTGCATAATTCCAATTTTATTTCTGATTATTAAAATTTTATCTGTAAAGAAATTCAGTTAAATTCAGATGCTGCGACATAATATCTGGTTCTGTTGAGGCTTTATTCCTAACCAATTTAGCCACAGTACTAAATAAACATCTAGGATTGTTCTGGTTATTTTCTATGAGTTTACTAAAAGTTTACTTTTCTGGCAGCTTTTAGTGCCTGTCTGTGTTACGAATGGAGGCAGCGAAGGCAGACGAGGAGAGTGGATCTAAATGCAGCTTAACTTTATTAAACAAACAAACAAATAAACACAAAGGAAAAACCCGCAATGGGAAAACAGGAAACTTAAACACGATGAAACAAAGCTGAGAACTCGGGCAGGGAACACATACCAGGCTTAACAACATTCAACGATTGACAGAGGGGAGTGAAAACAACCGGGTAAAAATACATGGACATGGGAAAACGGGAGCCAATGAAGAAACAGAACTCAAACAAGATGACAGGGCAATAAACAGAAACCAATGGCAAACTAACGAGGGCAGGTGAAAACAATGAACAGAGAACACGAAAGCTAACAAGGAGACTATGGAGCTACAAGGGTGACAAAAGTGAAAACTAAGGAACTCCAAAAGTGACAAAAATGACAAACAAAGGGCAACAGTGAGACAAGACAAGGTATACATAACAGTCTGTATCTACAGACACTATTCTTCCGTGCACCTCGAAATACATCTAGTTTTGTATTTTTCCACATGGCTCCATTTTCCGAGCTGCCCTCTTGAGAGCATGAGTGTGATCATTGTACCATGGTGTAGGGCTTATTTCTTTAATTTTCTTTAATTGAAGTGGGGTGACAATATTAAGAGTGCTAGAGAAGACTTCATTTATATTTTTTGTTATTTCATCAAGTTCTTCTGGGCTTTGGGGTTTATTTAGTGTCTGAGATAGGTCTGGAAGATTATTAGTGAAGCTATCTTTAGTGGTCAAAAGAATGGTTCTACCTGAAACATAGCGTGGTGTAGATTGAGTAAAATTTTCTGATTGCAGCATACAAGAGACGAGGTAATGATCCGAGATGTGATCACTCTGCTGCAGAATTTCTATATTATCAACATCAACTCCATATGACAGAATTAAATCTAGCATATGATTATATTTACATTTACATTTATCCATTTGGCAGACACTTTTATCCAAAGCGACTTACAGTGCAGTTATTACAGGGACAATCCCCCCGGAGCAACCTGGAGTTAAGGGCCTTGCTCAAGGGCCCAACAGTGGCATCTTGGTGGTGCTGGGGCTTGAACCCCCGACCTTCTGGTCAGTAACCTGAACCTCAACCACTGAGCCACCACTGCCCCCAGTGGTGGCTCATTATGGCGATGAGTTGGTCCTGTTACATTTTGTCTGACTCCAAGAGAGTTGAGAATATCGATAAATGCTAATCCCAATGTATAATTTTCATTATCTATGTGAATGTTGAAGTCACCAACAATTAGCTCTATCTACAGTAACTACAAGATCTGATAACAAATTAGCAAATTCACCAAGGAAATCAGAATAAGGCCCGGGTGATCTATACATTGTAGCAAGGACAAAAGACGACAGAGATTTTTTATTTATATCTGACGGTGTCACATTAAGCATTATTAGTTCATAAGACTTACATTTATATCCTGTCCTCTGAGTAACACCAAAAACTTCACTGTAAATTGTAGCAACACCTCCTCCTTGACCCTTCAGACGAGGCTCATGTTTATAACAATAACCTGGGGGAGTAGATTCATTTAAACTAATATATTAATCCGGTTTAAGCCAGGTTTCAGTCAAACAGAGCACATAAAATCTATGATCTGTAATCATTTCATTAACAATTAGTGCTTTGGTAGAAAGAGATCTAATGTTTAGTAGCCCTATTTTTATATGATGTGTATTTTTAATTAGTTTTTTTGTTCAAGTTTGACCTTAATCACATTTTTTCTAAATGATTTAGTGAGGGTATTGTGTTTGATAGTTCGGGGAACAGACACAGTCTCTATGAGATATCTAGGAGATACAGTCTCTATGTGTTGTAGTTTATGTGACCGGTGTGACGTCTCAAGGCAGCTAGCAGATGTTCGGATTAACCAGTTTGTCTGCTTCCTGACCTGGGCCCCAGTTAGTCAAATACTATCATTATTAAGACTATGAGCCAAATTACTAGAGAGGAGAGCGGCACCTTCCCTGGAGGGATGGAGTCCGTCTCTCTTTGGCAGGTCAGGTCTACTCCAAAAACTCTTCCAATTGTCTATAAATCCTATTTTCAGACACCACTCAGACATCCAGCCATTCAGTGACACTAATCTACTATAAACCTCGTCACCACATCGAGCAGGGAGGGGACCAGAGCATATTACAGTGTCTGACATAGTTTTTGCAAATTCGCACATCTCTTTAACATTATCTTAAGTGATCTCCGACTGGCGAAGCCGGACATCGTTAGTGCCGACATGAATAACAATTTTAGAAAATCTACGTTTAGTGTTAGCCAGCATTTGTAAATTTGATTTGATGTCAGACGCTCTGGCCCCAAAAATGCAATTAACAATAGTAGCTGGAGTCTCTATTTCCACGTTTCTTATAATAGAATCGCCAATAACAAGGGCTCTTTCAACATGATTCTCAGTGGATGTATCACTGAGTGGGGAGAATCGATTGGAAACCCTAACAGGAATGGGAGAGTGGTGTCTCTTTGCTGAGCGAGTATGCCGCCAAGCCGTCACCCAAATGCCCTGCTGCAGGGGCTCTACAGCTGGAATCAAAGTGTGTATGTTGCTCTCTGTACTACTCGCATCCGAAACAGTATCTACCGGCTTCTCTTTCTCACTGACCTCCACTAGCGTTCGGATGTGTGTCTCTAACTCATTAACCTTCTCCGTCAGCCTGACAAATTCCTTACATTTATCACATGTGAATCCCTCATTGCTGACGGAGGAAGCTATTGTAAACATGTGACATGCAATGCAGGAAGAAATAACATGAGTGTATGCCGTGAATTACCGCAGATTATTCGTTGTTGGTTGTTCCGGAGCGGTGAGGGTTTTAGATAAATGTGAATCCCTCACAAAATAGTTTGTTGTTGTTGATGATTGTTCTTGATAAGCGGTGCTTTGAGATCGATGCAATAATCTGTGTAATGCAGAGAAGACAAAACGGGTGTGCGCTGAAAAAATGCACGCAGTTTAATCATGATAAAAATAGAACGCGGATGCAGGTGGAATATGCACGCAGTTCAATCGTGATTAGAGAACAATAAAAGGGAAAACTCGATAAAAATGTCAGATGTTATGAATTAAAGGCTGAAAACAGATATATAAGCGATGCTAAAAAAAACTAGCAGGCTACAAACACAGACTAGCTGTGCCAGCAGCAACAGGTAAAATAAACAGATGAAACAGTAGAAAAGTGGAAAAACCTGAAACGCAGTAAAAAGACAAAGGATATAATGATGAACGCTGAATATTACGATGAACGTATGAGAATAAGAATAAGCAATGCTAAGCAGCCTAAGCAGGCTACAAACAAACTCTGGTGCAGCATGCTGTCAGCAACAGGAAGTCCAGTGACATCAGAATGACACCAAGAGTGAGTGTGAGAGAGTGCGTTTCACCTTCTGGCTTATTTGGTGACGCTATGAATGTAGTTATCACCAGGTTCCAGGAGGCAAAAAGTCACGAGGAAGCCTTCGGGCAATTCCTTCCTCACCGCACTCAGGGGGAGGGGCCATCGGCCACCCAGCCCCGCCCCTTCTAGAAGGGAAGCTCAAAAACAAAGCATGGCAAGTCGTGCTCCCCCTCATAGAGATTGGGGACCGGCTCGTCGCCCTCAGCAGCCCCCAAAGCAAGACCTCAGGGCAGTCATTTCTAATATGAAAAAACCCTGACGGTCTTGCACCCAGCCTTGTGGGGGTAGCACCCCTCGGGATGGGGTGCATGTATCATCCACTTCTACCCTCCCAATACCCCCATGAAACCTCTCCATTCCCGCCGCCTCTGGTGTTTCAGGAGTTAGAGGCTTCCAGCGAAATGTTGGGTGTACCGTTGTTTCCTGCCTTATCCCCTCAACAGTAAGTGTCAAAATTAATACTCATCTCAGAGAACCTGGCAGGGTGGAAAATTTCATTCTGCCTAGCCCTATCACCCGCACATTCACAAAATACATGGATGCAGCACTGGCTCCTTTGCGACTCCGGGGCATCCGCATTCTGAATTACATAGACGACTGGCTGATACTAGCACAGTCTCAAAAACTGGCAGCTCAGCATCGTCTTAGCTCATCTGGTTTCTCTGGGTCTGAGACTCTCTCCCACTCAGGGAATTAACTATCTGGGCATTGTATGGAATTCGATCAGGATGTGGGCACAATTGTCTCCTGCTTGAATCGTGTCCATTCAGAACACCCTGAGCAAAGTCAGGCTAGGCCAAGGTTGCACTGTTCATCAGTATCAACGAATACTAAGCCGGTTCAGTTGTGTCTCAAAGCCAGGGGATTTCATCCAAGGGCCAGTCCCCTAAGGCTAATAAGGTTTATGCACTGCACACTTCGTACCCTTTCTATGTGGTTCAGACCCCAGTTCTTTACTTTGGGTCCCACTCTAGGTGCGTCTTGCCGTCGCAAGTTGCTAACGACAGATGCCTCCCTGACAAGCTGGGGAGCAGTCTTAAGTTGTCATCCAGCTCAAGGGGAATGGGAGGGTCATCAGCTCGATTGGCACATTAACTGCCTCGAGTAGATGGCTGTATTTCTGGCCCTGAAATACTTCCTCCAGCTTTTGAGAGGCTGCCATGTCCTGGTGTGGGTGGACAACACAGCAGCAGTCTCTTACATAAATCATGAAGGAGGTCTTCGTTCACGCCAGATTCTCCTTTGGGCCCATGGCAAGCTCTTGTCAGTCAGGGCAGTTTATATCCCTGGATGCCTGAATGTGGGAGCAGATTTACTGTCCAGACAGAATGGAACAAATCAGGGTGAGATTTTACAGGGCAGAAGTGGACCTCTTTGCCTCTCAACAGACAGCGCAATGTCCCCTCTACTTCTCTCTGAGTCACCCAGCCCCCCTGGGTCTGGACGCGATGGCACATACATGGCCCAGAATGCGCCATTATGCATTTCCCCTGGTTTCTCTGCTCCTGGGAGTCTTGGCCAGAGTTCACCAGCAAGGGTCTTGCCTCTTACTGATAGCGCCATGCTGGCCGAACAGGGTATGGTTCTCTGAGATAATGTCTCTCCTCGACGGCTCGCCTTGGGCGATTCCAGACAGGAGGGACCTTCTGTCTCAGGCACAGGGGACAATATTTCATCCCTGGCCCAAGCTGTGGAACCTTCATGTTTGGCCCCTGAAGGGTACCAACCGAGGGACACTGGACTTTCACCTCAAGTTATTGAGACCATTCTAAGTGCTAGGGCTCCCTCTACTAGAAGAAGTTACGCCAATAAATGGGGTGTCTTTGAAAGATGGTGCAGTGCACATAATGCAGATCCAGTTAACAGCCAGATTGTTTCAGTACTGGACTTTCTGCAGGAAAAATTTTCAGCAGGCACATGCCCTTGCCGCACCTTGATTGACGGGGTGCCATTGGGGAGACATTCTCTGCTCGCTCGCTTCGTTCATGGAGCCATACGACTAAGCAATAGTCCTTGAAGGTCTGTTTGAGGCCCCCTAGAGTCAGCGTCTGATAAACTTCTGACTCTCAAGATGTTTTTTTATGGCAATTACTTCTCTAAAAAGAATTGGGGATCTACAGGTTCTGTCTGTTTTGCCAACCTGCTTAGATTTTGCCCCAGGAATGGCTAAAGCAATTTTGCATCCTCATCCTGACTACCTGCCTAAGGTAACTTTCTAGACTATACATCCGGTCACTCTCGAAGCCTTCTGCTCCCTGCCGCTTACAACGCCGGAGCAGGAAAGACTTACGGACTTTGTTCAGTCCGTGCCCTTCGGACTTATGTCCACCGTACTAGCCAGTGGCGTAAGTCAGGGAAACTATTTGTTAGCCATGGGAGCCGCAACAGGAGGGCAGCCGCCACCAAGCAGACAATGTTGCATTGGGTGAGGGACGCTATTGTCCTGGCCTACGAGGCACGCGGTCAAGTTTTGCCAGTAGGTATCATGACTCACTCTACCAGAGGGGTCGCCTCCTCTAAAGCCTTGGCTAGAGGTGTCCCTCTGCAGCATGTTTGTGATGCGGCAGGCTGGTCCTCTCCACACATATTAATACGATTTTATAGTTTGGATGTTCATGCCACTTATGTCCTTGAGTCCTTGAGTCAACATCACAAGCTCATGTCTGATATCTCGCACTCTTGTGAGTACAACTACACAACCATAAGGGGTCCGGACATCCACAGTGCGGCGGCGTGGGTATTCTCGTTCCCAAACTGCTAAATCACCACAGCAATGTGTAGCTTTTTGATAGGGAACGTCTCGGGTTACTTAACTGTAACCCCTGTTCCCTGATAAAAGTGGAACGAGATGCTGTGCTTCATTGTCACACTGGGATGCCCCAGGACTGCTCTTCAGTAAAAATACCTGACGATGCATCTGTGACGCATCTATTTATGGCCCTGCTACAGGTGCATCCAATGATGTCATCAGCAGAGGCTATACATTCTAGTCAATTTCATTGACGTGTTGCACACATATTCACAGCTGGTCACACCTAAAGTTGTTCCCAAATATCTCAAAGCACTAAATCAACGCAGCATCTCATTCCACTTTTATCAGGGAACAGGGGTTACAGTTAAGTAACCCGAGACGTCCCCCTTTTTCACTCACTCGACGTTGCGTTGATTGTAGTGACACAAGGGGTCCCACTTCAAAACGCCATTACCTACCCATGTTATGTGACTGCCAAGCCAGGTGCTGTGTGCTAGAAGCAGCTGGGTCGGCTGCACGTAACCCTCACCAACGCCCCCAATGAAAGGTGTCATATACTGCTCTTAGGTTCCCAGCACCCATATGGGAACATGCAACATGATTTGTATGGGAGCCAGCTGACCAGCCGTGCCTTTTCTTGCCTCTCTCTATGTTTCTCATCATAGAGTTAAAAATCTTAATGCTATAGACGCGTCGGGGAAGGCCTCCTATTCTATTCCTTTTCTTTCAGGGGGAAAAGGCCCTGCAGAGACCACAACCAGCCCAGACTGGGGGAGGTAACTTGTGACTAATAAAGACAGAGGTTGTCAAGCCACCCATGGACATGGTGCGGTGTTAGATCCTGCCTGACAAGGGAGAAGTTGCTACAGACACGGCGACCGGGGGCAGCAAGGACTGCCCAAGGGAGATGCGGATCCTGCCAGCAGGGGGACCGTATCGCATAAAATATATCACAGGGAGTTGCCTGAAGCGAGAGCAATGCCTGTGGAGCCCAAGCCCAACACGGAGCACTCGACTCGTGGTGGGTCTGGCGGTGAATTCCTCCACTGAATTCGCCGGCCAGAGAGCTAGGGAGGAAGAGCATCCAGGAAGCGAGAGCTAAGTAGTTAACCTGGGAAAGAAGGCGCACTGGATCAACTTGGTGAAGGGCGCAAGGTGCGAGCGGAACACCTGGTCGGCTGTTCCGTATCACCGAGTTCTACCGCCTCAGACCTGACAAAATACGGGATAAGACCGACTCAACCCTGAGGTGGTAGAATCTAACAAAAGTGTTGGATGTTGCCTAGCCTGCTGCTCTGCAGATGTCTGCTAGGGAGGTGCCAGTGCCCATGAGAATGCCACACTTCTCGTAGAGTGTGCTCGAACCCGCAAGGGGGGGCACAACCTGGGTGTGATAGGCTAGGGGATAGCATCAACAACCCAATGAGCTAACCTCTGTTCAAAATCCAGGCAAGTGTCTCTGACAGAGAATGCTTGCAGGCCCCCAACCCTCTTGATGGAAGCAAGCGTGATCAGGAGGGGCGTCTTCAAGGAGAGGGCTTTGAGCTCAACTGAATCAAGTGGCTCGAAGGGGGGGTCTCTGAAGGCCTGTGAGGACCACTCAGAAATCACGGGAGGGGAACAGGCTTGGCCAGGAATGGTTCAACCTCCGGGTGCCTCTTAAGGAACCTGATAATCAAGTCGTGCTTACAAAAGGGACTTGCCATCCAATGCTTCATGGTGGGCTGCAATAGCAGCAACATACGGAAGAGCACCAAAAGCTGCCTGGGGGAGCTCTGGCTTGGTTGATCGTGTCTACGATTGTAGGTGGTAGACCACTTAAGTCTTCTGCGTCCTTCCAGGGGCCAGATGTGGAGGTTACAGAGGTCTGGGTACGGTGCCAGAGGGTGCCACGTCCCTGAGAAAGGAGGTCCTTCCTCAGGGGAATTTGCCAGGGAGGTGCTTTCGCGAGGAGCGTGAGATCCGAGAACCATTTTCATTTCATTTATTTTTTATAAAGCACAAATAAACACAACAGAAGTTGACCACTGTGCTGTACAAATGAAGAAGTATAAAACAAACCACACACAATACAGTAACAGACAATAAAACACTAGGTTAGGGTTTAGCGAAAGTTATGAGTGAAATGCAAGAGTTAAAAGATAAGCCTGTAGCTTAGATTTAAAATCATGTACAGACGTTGCAGACCTCACAGATAAAGGAAGACTATTCCATATCCTAGGACCGGCCACTGAAAATGCACGATCACCTCGCAACTTCAATCTCGATCTGGGATATGACAGTATAATGCTGTCTGAGGATCGCAAGGCTCTTATTGACTTTTTACCTTTACAAGATCTGACAGATAGGATGGTGCCAGACCAGTCAAAGCCTTAAAAACTAGCAGCAAAATTTTAAATTCAACTCTATAACACACTGGCAACCAATTTAAAGACAATAATATCGGAGTAATGTGTTCTCGTCTACTGAACCCCAGTTAAAAACCTGGCTGCGGCATTTTGGACCATCTGAAGCCGTGACATGGAGGATTGGGGTAATCCAATATATAGTGAATTACAGTAGTCCAAACGAGATAAAACAAAAGCATGTGTGACAGTTTTAAGATCATTAAAAGATAGAAAAGTTTTAACTTTGGACAGAAGTTTAAGATGGAAAAAACAAGACTTTACTACAGAATTTATTTGTTGGTCAAACTTGAGAGATGAATCAAAAAGAACTCCCAAATTTTTCACAGTGGGTTTGATATAAGAGTTTAAATAATCGTAGTCAGTAGTCGGGTTTGCTTTACCCACAGAGGGGCCAAAAACAATTGCTTCAGTCTTACTCTCATTTAAGTGCAAGAAATTCAAGGACATCCAAGATCGTACATCAGTTAAACAGGCAAGCAAAGTTTCTAGGCCTTGCTTGTCATTTCGTTTCAAAGGGAGATAGATTTGGGTGTCATCTGCATAAAAATGAAAAGACACTCCATGCTTCCTAAAAATTGAGCCCAGTGGTAGCATGTATAGTGAGAATAAAATGGGAGCCAAAATAGACCCTTGAGGAACACCACAGTTAACTCGTGCTACAGATGATACAGCGCGACCAATACCCACTGAAAATGTTCTATTGCTAAGGTAAGATCGGAACCAGCTAAGGGCAGTTCCTTGAATGCCCACACACTTTTCAAGACGTGATAAAAGAATGTCATGATCAACTGTATCAAATGCCGCACTCAAATCTAATAGCACCAAAATTGCTGAGTTCCCAGAGTCAACGAATAATAAAATATCATTTAAAACTCTTAGAAGTGCTGACTCAGTACTATGTTTTTTCCTAAAACCAGATTGGAATTTTTCTGCAATATTGTTTGTTTCCAGAAAGCTCTGCAATTGCACAGATACAGCATTCTCTAAGATTTTTGCAATGAAAGGTAAATTTGAGATTGGCCTAAAATGTGATAAGATAGTTGTATCCAGACCTGGCTTTTTCAACAATGGTTTCACCATAGCATGTTTGCAAAAGGATGGAACAATCCCAGAAAGAATGCTCTTATTTATAATTGTTAGAATCCAATCCCCAACACAATCAAGTACCAATTTAAAAAATTGGGTCGGAACAATATCACATACAGAGGTGGTAGGCTTCAGCTTAGCAACTGAATCCATTAAACCCAGCAATGTGATCGGCTCTAATGAGTTTAGAAGCTTAGTGGGAATTAAAAAATCAACAGGGTCATCAGTACCAGGAATGATGGACTGTCTAATTGTATCTATTTTATCCTTAAAAAATATCAAAAAGTTTTCACACAAAGTTGAGGACTCAACTAATTTTGCCATTTGGATTAAAAACAGAATTCAAGATATTAAATAAAGCCCTGGGACTATTTGTACTTTTACAAATTATCTCAGAAAAATAGTGAGATTTCGCAGCTTTCACTGCTTTTTGGTATGTCATTAAAGATTCCCGTAGAATGTCATAGGATACTTGAAGTTTATCCTTTTTCCACCTGCGTTCTGCCCTTCTGCAGGCTTTTCTCAAACTACGGGTATTGCTGTTTAGCCATGGTTCTACATTGTTTTTATGTTTTCTTAGTTTCATAGAGCTAATAATATCTAGAACACTAGTGCATAAATAATTAAACGTATTAAGAAGCTCGTCCACATTTAACGCATTAACAAGATAATCTGAGGAAAGCAAATCACAGGTCTCTTTGAATGGTACTGAAAAATTTTCCACCGAGGTTGGAGAAAAAAGGCCAACACGTGACCATTTTTCAGGTCTAATAATTTCAGTAGTGTGGCAAGAAATATCAGCAGTAAACATTATAGGCCTGTGATCCGAAAAACTCAAATCACCTATATGCACATCTGAAATAGAAAGGCCATGTGTCAACACCAGGTCTAAAATTTGACCCTGTGCATGTGTTGGTTCTTTTACCCACTGGACAAAATCACATGCCTCTATGAGACTAGGAAACTCTTTCACTAACACTGTGGAGTCACAACAAACATGAATATTAAAATCACCAACAATTAAAATTCTATCAAATTTAGGGGTAATATCCCCTAGAAATTCTGAGAACTCGGTGATAAAGTTTTTATTTGTTTTTGGTGGGCGATAAACCACTGCCACCACCAACGAGTTCATCGAGTCCAATGCAAAAATTTGAACTTCAAAACTTGTGAAAATGTCAATTTCTAAGATTCGGCAATAAAAACTGTCTCTAAAAACAGATGCCAGTCCTCCACCCCGGCCAGACAAACGGGGTGAATTAAAAAATTATAATTAGGAGGGTAAGTTCAGAGAAAGGACTATTATCTCCAACAGACAGCCAGGTCTCAGTCACAAATAAAAAATCTAAGTTGCCAGAGTTTATAAAGTCGTTAAAAATAAACGTCTTGTTTCCCAGCGATCTTGAATTTACTAAAGCCATTTTAATCGAAGATGAGTCACAGACCTGTTGCGAGACGATGTGCGGTGCCCGACAGAGTGGACGAAGATGATGATAATCCACCCCACCGCGCCGAAGACGCGGTGAGCGGCGACGGCGAGACGGCACTGACGAAACCGCTGACAAATGTACAATCCATTGATAAGGAATTTCCAGAGAGCGCCTTGAGATGTAGAGGCCGCGATCCAACTCCGGCCACACAGCATCCAGACGAGGTTGACAGACCAATCGAGAGGAGGCCAGGCAAAATCTCAGCCTAACAGCAATGCCCCCACGCTTTCCTCTCCTCCTACGCCGCTTCCTCCAGGAAAACGCACACGGCACCCGGCGCAACCATAGAGGTATGTTCATCAAGAGGGGTGGAGGTGGTAGGCTGAAACTCGGACCAGTCGTATCCTTGATCGCGTAAAGCGATATAGTAGATCTAATATTAAGCAGCATTTGGCGATCGTATATTAACGATGTGGCCTCATTTTGACTTATTAAAGACGCGAAATGTATAAACACAAACAAACCAAGAAACAAACGAAAATAGCAGAGGAGCTGACGGCATGCCATGTCAATCGGCGCCATCTTCACCCTTTCCCCAACCGTGAGTGACGGTGAGTGACGAACCAGGTCCGAGTGGGCCAGTAAGGAGCCACTAAGGTGACCTGTTCCTCGTTCTCCCTGACCTTGCATAGCACGAGTGCAAGAAGGCTCACTGGGGGAATATATATTTTCTCTAATAAACAAAACAATTTTTTTTTTTACAAATTTGTTAAATGAAAAATAAAAAACTAATATTTGAAAGCTTCTTTAAATGGTTTTAAAGATATTTGTTTGGAAATATATAAGCTCCAAAAAAAAAAGGTAGAAAATTATAATATTCTGAATGAACATTAGTTGGCTATCTTGAATGATGTAAAAACAGTAAAAAAAAGCACTGTCTATGCTAAAGAGTGAAATGCATTAAATGTGCAAGATTAAAATCCTAGAATCACCCCTGATTTGAGCGCTGAGCCTATTTTTGCTTTGCAATATACAATGAAAATGCACTAAGATAACCATTTAATCTTTTACTTCAGCTTTTGATAAAGTAATGTGTAATACTGGAGTGAAGTTCAGACCCATTGTTTATCATTCTCAGTGGCTAACATCCGATAATCATTTTATCAAAAAAACAAACACCCTTGATGCTGCAATGGAAGAAATTTGAATAAAAAAAAAACAGAAGCAAACAGAAATGCACATACAAATATAATTAACATGCATGAAATATGGTGTTGTGATGTTTGAATGCTCCGTTTGCACACCTGTAAACAGAAGGTTGTTTGAGTAGTGTGTCATCCATCACAACTCCTCTGACAAACTCATAACAGATGCCATTGGTGAAATTGCAGTACAGCTGAGGGCCACAGCCATGTCTGTGCAGCACCTTGAACATCTCCATCTCTTTATCTCGGTCCAGAAAAAGCTCTGTCTTCTGCCCATAAACCCTCACCAGTACAACAGGATCTTCGGTCATAGAGCCCACATAACAGCCCATTAACTGGTTGGTAATGCCCTCAGTGAAAGCCTGGGTTCAGAAAAACATGATACAACAGAGTTTAATGTAAATATATAATATACAGTATCAGTAGTGTAGTCTAAGGCATACGCTGAATGCTTACCTATATTTAGAAGGATTTTGCATATGCTTACCTAAACTGAGTGATTATACGTATGTCCGAGTATGTCAGAGCAACGAGTAGGCTTTTAATCTGTAGCTTTTCAATCTACAGATGTGATGCCGCATGCAGCACAGTTTAGTGAATTGTGTGTGTGTGTTTTAAGTGTATAGAGATCCTCTTCAAGGCCGGTTTCACATATCCTCTGTGAACGGGGCATGAGCAAGACGTGAACAGCACATTTTAGCATCTCAGAAGCATGAGCAGATAGTTTCGGCGTGTAGTTTTGGTTCACACATCCTGTGTGAGCGAGGTGTAAGCAGAGCATTTTCGTTTCGGTGTCCATATTAACAGATTACACCATTCCCACTGAGTGTGAGTTGCAAGGTGACGTGTCCCAGAAGCGTCCCAGACATGGCAGTGAGTGGATAGTCTCGGTTCACACATCCTGTGTTTTTGAGGAGACAGCTGATTGGCAAGGAATTCATTTGCATATTTGTTTACACTGCATGCTTAAGCTCGTGACCAAGGTGAAGTTATCGCCACTGTCATCTGCTATTATACCCTATATTTATAACCTATAGTATTTATAAGATAGACAGACAGACATTTTCTATTGCCAGGTAGTCTCAGTGTTGATTGTACTTGTATGTCGTTGTGATGTCATTACTTTTTGGAGAATTTCAGGAATGAAAAACACATGCGCAGGTTATTTTACGTCCTGAACGAGTGCGCACCCGAGTCCGAGTTACTTTCACGTTCACGCGAATTGTGCTACAGGTAGTCTCAGGTTCGGTACCGTGGTGTGCTCCCCGGTCCGCATGACAGCTTTCACATTACCAATTTTTCATGCGAACCGTTCTCTGTTTCAAACTAAACTGCCAGTGTGAAAGCACCCTAGGTGCACGTGACTGCCCGCTGTTGTCCTTAAAACAGCAATAACCACAGCTTATTATGAACTGCTTCCCCCTCTTCTCTCTCCCCTTCTCCCCTTCAACAGCTCAGGACCAATACAAAAATACAAGATTTATATGTAAAAATATAACAAATACCATGAAAACAAAGAATGCAACTGTATGTGTTTGATATAATTTAAGAGGTTTCTGTATGACTGGTATAATGGTCTCTTTCCCATGTCGGTAAAATGAATAGTGATGAAGTTATAAGGTCTTGGCCAAATACTGTATAATTCTGGAGGCCTATCCCCTTCATTGACCTGCAATTTAAATGATCTCATGTATGTCAATAAGGTTAAACTCTAGGAAGTCAGAAACCTATTCACCCCCAATTTCTCATTGTTCAAAGGATTTGGTACACAATGTATTCTGTCTGGATATTTAAGGAAGGTTGGCAAGGAACTTGGGGAGTCTGTAGTCAGATATCCCACACTTATCGCTGCGTGTCATTTTCTATTGCCAGGTATGTTCTGTGGGGGGGGGGGGGGTACGTACCTAGCATGGGAGCAGGCAACACCAGCCGCATGTTTTCTCTCCACAGAGTATTAGTTCTGGCTGGGGCCATCTAAAGCTATTATATGCATCAGGGAAGGTGTTCTTTTCTGTTACTATTCTTTCAGGGGGAAAACACCCCACGGAGAACACATCCTGCCCAAAGGGGAGGTCAACATGTGGCAATACAACATGTGGGCTCACCAGCAACATATGAAAGGGGCATGGTGGAAGGTCCTGCCTCAAAGGGCACGAGCTCTACAAACACGGCGGCCATGGGCAGAGAGGGTAATGAGTAATTAAAGGAACCTGAGTAATCGGCACCTGTGGAACACCTATCCCAGTACAGGGCATATTAGTACCCATAGTGGGTCTGGCTACAAACTCCTCAGTCGAATTCACAAGCCACAGGGCTAGGGAGGAAGGACATCAAGGGTCCACGACTTCGTGAACTTGATTGGGGGTAAAAGCACATGCGTTCGCCTCAGGGGAGGGGAAGGGCGCTATATGCAAGCGATACGGCAGTTGTTCCATATTACCAAACTGCAAAACCGGAGATTGTAAAATCTCGCAAAGGTACTGGATGTTTCAAAGCCTACTGCTCTGCAGATGTCTGCGAGAGCGGTGACATGGGCCAGTGCCCATGAGGATGCCACACTCCTTGTAGAGTGTGCTCGTATTCCCAAAGGGGTGGGCACGGCCTGGGCCTGGTATGCCAGAGCAATGGCATCCACGATCCAGTGAGCAAGTCTCTGTTTGGAGACAGCATTCACTTTCTGCTGTCCGCCAAAGCAGACAAAGAGCTGCTCAGAGTGCCTAAAGCTCTTCGTGTGATCCAAGTAGGTACGCAAAGCACGCACCGGATACAGCAATGACAGGGTTGGTCTGCCTCTTACTGGGGCAGCGCTTGCAGGCTCACCACCTGATCCCTGAAGGGGTTTGTGGGCCATAGCCCAGCTAGGGTCTCAGGATCATGTGAGAATCTGCCGGACAGAACTCCAGGCAAGCGTCTCTGACAGAAAACAATTGCAGGTCCCAACCCTCCTGATGGAGGTGAGCGCAATCAGGAGGGCTGTCTTTAAGGAGAGGGCTTTCAGCTCGACTGACTCTAGTGGCTCAAACGGGGCTCCACAAAGGCCAGGGATGATGTGGAGAGATCTCATGAGGGGAAAAGGCATGGCCTGGGAGGATTCAGCCTCCGGGTGCCTCTGAGGAACCTGAAGATCAGGTCTGACTTCGCCAGTGTGCTCTCCGATGTAGCGATCAAAGACTCATCCTGCTCACAGTCCCTGAAAGAGTTGTCAGGCTGGCCATGAAGCGGGCTGGTCTCATTTCGGATCTAGACAGGAGAAAACGAGCATGGTGGGGAATGGGAGGTCTGCGGGGATTTACCCGGCAAGACCGCACCCATTGAACTCCCCAAATCGTCTCCAGTGCCAGCCAGGCCGGCCACATACCCGTGGGTAGAAGGCACAGCTAGAGTGGCTTTCCCCTTTGGAAGGAAAGCCGCGACAGCAATGTTGCCATGGTCATTTTCTTACAATAAGGACATGAACCATCCACAAACGGTGCCTCAGTGTGATCACTGCCCAAACACGTGAGGCAGCTCCCGTGGAAAGATAACGACCGCATCACACAAAGACAGAAAGGCATCTTTATAAAGATGTTCAATATCAATGTGTGCGCTCTAATAGAGAAAATATACTCTTTAACAGGAATATACACTCTTTTAGCACTGTCGAAGCACCCAGGGGTGAAATCTGCACTCGTCGTGCAGAAAGATAGAAAGCTGCTGGAAATGCCCATATATCGAACAGCATATGCTTCTTAAGAGTTGAATGGAACAGCAGTAGTATTCAGCTCGCTGATAATACAACCGTTCGGCTCCGAAGAAAAAATCTGAATGAGAGTGGGCATTCCTTCTCCTTTTATACCCGTATGTCCGGGGGAGTGGCATACAAATTCCACTCTGCAGTTCTCATTGGCATTTTCTCAAAAGAATAGAGGTGTTCGGGGCTCTCAAGAGCGACCTCTAATGTCACTACATCGACACAACGTCAAGTGAGTGACAGAAGGGGAACTAGAAGTATAAAGTTTACTATAAAATGTAGGGATGTATTTACATATCCGATTCAATATTTACAGTAAACTCCATCAATGTTAAAAACAGTTAGAGCTTTCCTCTTACAATTTATTTTTTCAAGCACAAAATAGCAAGAATTCCTTTCTCCTTCCTCTAGCAATTTAGCTTGTGATCATATGAATGCTTCCTTGGCTAAGTCCAAACAAATGTCATTCATTTGTAAATTTATACTCATTAACTCTTGCTCATCTTCTGAAAGTTTATTTTTAGTTAATATTACATTTATCCGACTAGTTCAGATTAAATTTTATTCTTGGTGGCATTTATTTCCTTTCTTATCTTTGTAGCAATGTATCTAGAATTTTATTTGAAGTATTTCCATTTGTCTTTATAACCATAATTTCTATAGGTAAATAATTCTTAAGCAAGACTGTTAACATTATCGGTAAACTTGTCATCCTTCAATAAAACATTATAACATTTTCAATAACCCCTCTATTCAGACTTATGTTTTATAAAAAAAATTGCTTATGGTCTGATAAGGGAGCAAAGGTGTCACATCCTCCCGAACTGTTCACACTAGATCTCCTTCCCCTGAGTATTAACCCATACCAAACTATATTTCCCAGAACCCACTTCTTCCTGCCATTGAGTCTCACACCTTTCGCAGACATGCCATTTATTCATCAAACTCCCAGTATATATAATCCCTGCTTAAATTTCACTTCACTGCAAAATCTTGCCAATTCACACATTGTCTTGCATTTCTGAGCGTTATATTTGTCTACTGCCTGCCTTTGTTGATTATTGCCTGTCCCTTGGATTACCCCTTTGTTTACCATCGATTGCCATTAAACTCTGCACATGGATCTTCCATCTGTGTCTGCCTCTGACTCATGTCAGAAGACTGTATCAATGTCAGATCCAGCAGAGTTTTTTTCTCTTCAAACTGCTTTCATGTTACAAGCTGAACAGGTCACCACTGTCATCTGGGACAGCTTTCCTCCACCATGGAAGAGGTGTTAAGTTATTTGCACACCTCTCCCCCAGCCTGAGGGAGTGAAATTTAAATGCCCAAAAAATAAAGCCCAGCAGGCTTGCCGTAAATTCAGTTGTTTGGCAGTCTATGTATGCCAAGTTTTTATGGTCAGTTCATACCAGAAACGGTTGTTCAGTTCCTTCAAGCAGGGATGGAGTTTGCCATCAGGAACAGAGCGTTGGGATAGAATCGCTCACACAACAGATTCAGAAGCATCCACCTTCACAATGAATTGATGAGATGGGTCAGACTGTATCAAAACCAGAGCTGATGTGAACAAATCCTTAAGTTTAGGCTTGATCTGCTTCAACAGTCCAACGAAAAGGAGTGGAAGATGATGTGAGCTTGGTGAGAGGTGTGGCCACATGACTTTAATCCCTGATGAATCGACGATAAAAACAACTTGAAGATTACAAGAAGACATTTTGGAGCAGGGCTGGAACTAAATTCTGTAGGGCTGCAGCCCTCCAGGAACTGAGTTTGACACCCCTGCACTATGACCTCGAACAAGATATACCCAGATTTGAAAGGGACAAAATACATTTCGAAGTTAGAGATTTTCCCTTCTCCAAAGCCAGTGAAAGTATGGAGTATGTGCCAAAAGTTGCAAACTCTGCCTGCTGATGAAACAGCCAACCAGTGCCCCATGATCCAAGTTTTAGACAGGGAAGGAGGTGTCCAATATGTGTTCAGACCATGGACATTCACTGACTGCAAGGAAGTGGCACAGAGCCTTCCCGACGTCAACCAGGTGGGCGGAGAGGAGTTTGGTATACAGTTAAGACAACTAATGGCACAGTTCAGACCCTCAACGTCTGAAATTCAACCGCTGTTGGGGACACAAATGGGACTGAAATGGGGCAGAATTCAGGGTTACTTCCCTCTTTGTGAAAACCACCCATATAGAGAAGACGAAAACAGCCCACACAACATGGCAGTGAATTGTCTGGTGCGTTGACTCATAACCGCCTTCGTTAAAAGAATAGACCTGAGAAAGATTGCTGCCTACAAACAAGGGTCCTCTGAACCAGTGACAGAATAGCTGGTGCACCTGACACAGGTGCACACTGCTAACTGAGGCATAGCCAAGTCACAAGACCCCACCAATATGTCACCATGGGAGGCACATCTGTGAGTCATATTCCTCGAGGGCCTCAGACCTGACATTAGTGAACATGTTAAAAACCACTGTGACACTGGCCGCCTGCTAGACATAGAAAATCAGGCATTGCATACTGAGAAACTGTTGAATGAGAAAACATAGAAGAAAGAAAAAGCCACTGCTGCCAGACTGCAAATGGCACATTTGCAAGTTTACGAAGCAAAAGCCCAGCCCATGAGAGGAAGAGGGCGTGGACGAGGCAGAGGCAGGGAGAGGGGCAGAGGAGGAAACTAGGGGTGGGCATAGGCACTGCACAGCAGAGGTAATGCAGATGGATGTTTCAACTACGGGGCAACAGATCACTGAATCAGAGACTGTCCAGAGCCTAGAAAGGACATTAAGGAGCACCCGCAGCCACATATAAATCAAAAGGAGGACTGACTTCCTGAGGGGCCAAGGACAGGGGATGGGGTAAGTCAGATTTAACACACACACACACACACACACACACACACACACACACACACACACACACACATGAACACACAATGTATGCAATGCTTTCCAATTCAGCCTATAAACTTATGCCTACCATCAGTTGGAAACAAACCAAATATTTTTCTAGTGGATTCCGCTGCCACAGAATTTGTAATCATGAACAAAGAATTCACACCCCCTCCCAAATTTTGTGGTCGATACATTCGAACGATTGGGGTGACTGGTGATTCAGGAAACGAGTTTTATAATGTGCCACTTTTGATCGAAGATGCTCTGAAGGGCACCAAAAAGCATTCATGCCAGTTTGAGGATGAAATGTCGCGTTATTGTGCAAACCTCTCTGCTGTACTTTGTGATATTCATAGACATGTGAAAGCAGAGCTCCCCAGGGAGACAAAAGGGAAATTGCATGACCTGGAGCCCAGAGACTGGGTGGTGGTAAAGGATCACAGGCAAAATTATATTTACTGGGTGTACTGGCAGTAATTATATTGACCCTTATCATGGCAACATGGATTTATGATTACACTGGCCTCCAGTTCAGGGACGAACGAGAAATGGCACTGTTGACAGATGGACTACGCAAAAACGTAATTTGGCATTGGATGAACTACACAGCATGTAGCTTGACCAAAAATGACTGTTTGATATGCCATAATCCTGGGTATATACCAGTAGTAATGCCAATTCCACATGAAGCAGGCCACGACAAGTGTATCTATGAATGTGCCCTATGGGCAATACATGTTAACACCTCTGTCAAATGGATGACCAGTGGTGGTTCCTGCTCCTCACTAATAGATAATGATGGAGGAGAGATTCCACCAGTGGTCAATATGCCTGGCATCCTGCCAGAATTCAGACCCATGTCAGATTATTTTTAAATCAGATTAAGAACAATGCAGACATTATTTCTTACACATGGTACAACCAACAACGATTGGTCTCCTCTGTGTTAAACAGACTATTGCATTAATTTCAAAGCACTGCTTATTAAGAACCACCATAACAACATACAGTTGCGTTAGGGATTCACATCGATCTCAAACCCTCGCCACTAAGGAACAACCAACCACAACAAACAATTGTGGTAAGTCATGGCACCTGCTCATGTTATTGCTTCCTACATTGCATGCCACATGTTTACTATAGATTATTCCATCAGCAGTGAGGGATTCATATGTGACAAATGTAAAGAATTAGTCAGGCTGATGGAGAAGTTTAATGAGTTAGAGACATGCATCTGAATGCTAGTGGAGGTCAGTGAGAAAGAGAAGCCATGAATGCATACAGTACAGCAATCAACCCACACATTTTGTTTCCAGCTGTAGAGCCCCTGCAGCAGGGAATTTGTGTGATGTCTCGGCGGCGTACACGCTCAGCAAAGCGTCACCACTCACCCGTTCCTCTTAGGGGTTTCAATTGATTCTTCCCACAGTGATGCACCCACTGTTCACTGAATCATGTTGAAAGAGCCCTTGTGCCCTTATTGGTGACTCTTTGGTGAGGTTTATAGTAGATTAGTGTCACTGAATGGCTGGATGTTTGCATGGTGTCCAGAGAATAGCATAGGATTTATTGACAATTGGAATTTTTGGGGTAGACCTGACTTGCTAAAGAGATACAGACTCATTCCTCCAGGGAATGAGTCTGTATCTCTAGTATTTTGGCTCATAGTATTAATAGTCATAGTACATCACTAACTGGAGCCCAGGTCAGAAAGCAGGCAAACTGGTTAATCCAAACATCTGCTAGCTGCCTTGAGACATCATACCAGGTCACATAAACTACAACACATAGAGACTGGATCACCTAAATATCATACAGAGATGGTCAACCATTCCCCAAACTACCAAACACATACCCCTCACTAAATCATCTAGGAAAAAGTTTGATTAAGGTCAAACTTGAAAAAAATTTTTTTTAAGATAAACATCATAAAAAGGTAGGGTTACTAAACATTAGATCTCTTTCAACCAAAGCACTAATTGTAAATGAATCTATTCCCTCAGATTATTTTTGTAAACATGAGCCTCGTCTGAAGGGTCGAGGAGGAGGTGTTGCTAGAATTTATGTTTTTGGTGTTACTCTGAGGACAGGATATACGTTTTTTTAACTAATAATGCTTAATGTGACACTGTCAGATATAAATAAAAAATTTCAATCGTCTTTTGCCCTTGCTATATTATATAGGTCACTCAGGCCTTATTCTGATTTCCTTCGTGAATTTTCAAATTTTCTATCAGATCTAGTTGTTGATGTAGATAGACAGGTATAAAGGGAGGGAAATGCGTCTGTTTCATTCAGAAATTTTCTTTGGAGCCGACTGGTTGTGTATGCAGCGAGCTGCGAGTCACACCCTGTTCCTCCATCACTGAGAGCGATTGCTGTTGGATCTGTTGGCGCATATCTGCGGCTTTCTCTCTTCTATGCACGGCAGTGCAACTTTGCCCCTGGGGGCTTCGACAGCGCAGTTAAAATAGTTCATTTCTCTAAAAGAGTTATTTCCTCTAAAAGTAAATTGTAAATGGTCTGCACTTATATAGTGCCTTTTTAACATTAACGGTATTCGAAGCACTTTACACTGTGACACTTTCACCCATTCATACACACATTCATACACCAATGGCGGCAGAGCTGCCATGCAAGGCACTAGCCTGCCATTGGGAGCAACTTGGGGTTCAGTGTCTTGCCAAAGGACACTTTGGCATGTGGAGTCATGTGGGCCGGGATTCAAACCACCCATCCTGCAATTAGTGGCTGACCCACTCTACAAACTGAGCCACAGTTGGACAGAGCAAATACAAAGCTGGCATTGAACGTCCATTTCAGGACACGTCTTTATAAAGATGCCCTTCCACCCCTGTGTAGTTCCTGGATACGGTAGTGTGCTCTCCGCTCCTGATGGCCAGAGACGCTGTCTCGTGTGTCTGGGCAGCGATCACACTGAGGCAGCGTTTGTGGATGGCTCATGTTCTCACTGCGAGAACATGAACAAGGCAACAGCGGCTAGCCTCACAGCCAGCCTATCTATCCTCTTGAGCCAGATGAGCTCGCCGCTGCATTGGAGAGCTGTCCGGCGTCTGATGCGGATGACTCGACTGGGCTGCCGCCTTCGGGCCAGCACGCCTAGTCTGAGGCTGATGCCCAAATGTCCAACATGCTATCCCGGGCCGCCGTCAGCATTGGGCTGGACTAGAACCTGCCGCACACACCCTTCTCCACCCGTCACAAGGCCTCTCGCTCATCCGCTCTCACAACCCTCGATGGCGGAGCAGCCCATGGGTACACGGCGGTCCCCCAGGTGGACAGAGCGGTTGCGTTCCACCTGGTGGGGTGGCCACGTTCTGTAGGATGACGTTTTCACTGACCTCGAAAGCCTACAGCGCCACCGGACAGGCCGCTTCCACCCTGCATGCCATGGCCCTCCTGCAAGTTCACCAGGCCTTTATAAAGATCTGCACTTAAAGCTCTGCAATTGGGGCATGCAGCTGTGGGCCGTTGGAAAGGGGCCTGCACTGGCACATAAACTGCCTAGAGTTGTTGGCTGTACTTTTTGCCCCGCAGAGGTTTCTCCAACTAATTCAGGTCAAACACGTCTTGATCCGATCAGACAGCACCACCACGGTAGCATACAAAAATCACTGTCCCCCTCCATTTTGAAGGTGCATGTAGCAGCTATTGCGGCCCACCACGACACAGTAGACGGCACACTCACAGGGTCCGAGCACACTCAACAAGAAGTGTTGCGTCCTCATGGGCACTGGCCAGGGGCACCTCCCTAGCAGACATATGCAGAGCAGTGGGTTAGGCAACAACAATTTTACAATCTCAGGTTTGAGTCGGTTTTGTCCGAACAAAATGTATGGGATGTATTAGTCACACCTTGGTAGATGATATGTACTTAAATGAGTACAAACTCAGATTCAGCATTGTATCTGCAGGACAACTCGGCTTGTTATCTCTGATAATAAAGTCTATCTTCTGGCATCAAAACTCCAAGTCTTTGAGAGTGATTTTTCACAGAGATGGCAGAATCGACAACAGTCTCAACCTTGGGACTTCTATTCCTAGGTCACCAGAGCTGGCCAGATCCAGCTCCATTCCTGCTTCGTGTCTGAATGAGTGATGATGACTAAATATTACAAGTTCCTGCCAGACATCTTTTCAGTCTATTACGATGGACTTCAGAGGATGAACTGATGCCAACTCCAACCATAAGACATGGGATACATCATATGCCATTGCCTGAACCCTGGATTTAGGATGGATCTCACTGAAGTTACCAGCCAGTTAAACTGTGAAGCACCTCACTGAACCACTTGGTCTAATGATGGACTACACTCTTGAAATGGAATACATAGATTATCAATAAATTGCCAACAAAAGACTTCATAAGCCAACTAACAAAGGACAATGTATCTATGTGAACTTCTGCAGTTAATCCAGGATGGACTTCCTAGACATAAGTCATTAATCTTACAGTTCTTACAAAATCTTTGTTTAAACACTGGCCCTTAACACTTACTTAGTTTAATTATTTTAAACCATAACTTGCACTATACATAATTCAGTAATATTGGCATTCTATTCATGATGTTAATAAGAAGGAACTGGCCTCACAGTGAGCCTGGTTTCTCCCAGGGTTATTTTTCACCAATAACCAACATCTCATTTTCTCAGAGTTTTGTGTTCCTTGTCACAGTCGCCTTCGGCTTGCTCATTGAGTCAAGTCAGTTATTTGTATAGCGCCTTTCACAACACACATCGTTTCAAAGCAGCTTTACAGAAGATCAGCATTAACAGACGATAAAACTGTAATGTCTATAAAGTCGATGAATCATCATTGTGTAATTTATATAAAATACGATTCGTAATCGTGTTTAAAAATAATTAAATAATAATTGTATTAATAACCCCAGTGAGCAAGCTGTAGGCGACTGTGGCAAGGAACACAAAACTCCATAAGATTAATGGAGAAAAATAACCTTGGGAGAAACCAGACTCACTGTGGGGGCCAGTTCCCCTCTGGCTAACATTATGAATGTAATGTAAATATTATTATGTATAGTTAAAATCATGGTTTAAAATTATTAAACTAAGTAAGGGTTAAGGGTCAGTGTTTAAACATCGATTGTGTTTGAACTGTAAGATTAATGACCACAGTCTTTGAAGTCCATCTTGATTAATTGCAGAAGTTCACATAGATGCAATTGTCCTTGTTAATTGGCTGATGAAGGCTTTTGTTGGCAATAGTTAGTCTATGCATTCCATTTCTAGATCGTAGTCCATCAATAGACCGAGGTGATGCAGGTTGGAGTTGGCATCAGTTCATCCTCTGAAGTCCATCATAATAGACTGAAGTGATATATATGGCTGGCACCGGCTGCATTTAGTCATCATCATTCAGCGACATGTAGCAGTGGAGTCCAACATGAAGCAGGAATGGTGCTGGATCCAGCCGGTTCTGGTCACCTCAGGATAGGAGTCCCGAGGTTGAGACAGGGAAACAAATAAAAAGATGTAAGATTAGATGCCATTAAATTTATTGCAGAGTTAGAGATCATGATCACGGTTTCTGGTTCCGGCAGACCCAACTAAAGCAGCCTAATTGTGGGTTGGAGGATAAATTAGGTGTATGTCTGGCTAAATAGATCAGTCTTTAGTCTAGACTTAAACTGAGAGAGTGTGTCTGCATCTCGAACAGTGTGCAACAGTCACCGCCTGTCACAGGGTTTATTTTATTCTAATTTTGGGTATTATTTGTTTCCTAGCCACTAGGGGGATACAAGAGGGCACATTCTATGAGATATAACAGGAAGCAGTAGAGTTTGTTCAGGATGTAGCTCTTGCTCATCCACTATGGATACGGTTAAGTGTTTATGACCTGACCCCTGCTTATACTGCTGAAGTACTTCTCTGAATAATTTGCTGGGGAAACCTTACGACTCTCCAAACAACTAAGCATTGGACAACTTTCTAATTCATCTCTATTCACCTTTGCATGTACGGTAGGACTACCGATAAGACTGGTTTCTTTCATTTCCAGAACTGTTGGGGTTCGGGAACTGCAGAGGACTGTGTTGGACATTTTGTTACACCCATATGTATAGACTGGCTCATAAACGAATTCTGTCTCTGTATACAGGTGTATGTACTGTGGTATTTTGGGTATTTGTATAAGGAAGAAGTAAAGCTTTGAATATATGAAGAAAGTAACCTTCCCCTCATTTGTATAAGAGTTTATTTTATATCTTCTTTCAACTGAGACCAATTGAGCATTGCAAACAAGGGGACCCCCTTTGGAAATGTAGCTTGACCAGTGCAAAGAAGCTGGGACTGTTATAAGTGTTTGGGAGACTATTCCATAGTTTAGGAGCCAAATATGAAAATGATCTACCTCCTTTTGTGGATTTTGATATTCTAGGAAATATTAACATGCCAGAATTTTGCGATCTTAATGAACGTGATAGAATATAGCATGGTAGAAGATCACTTAAGTACTGCGGAGCTAGACCATTAAAAGCCTTGTATGTAGTTAACAGAATTTTAAAATGAATACAGAATTTAACAGGTAGCCAATGTAACGATGATAAAATGGGGCTAATATGATCATATTTCTTGGCTCTTGTTATCACTCTGGCTGCTGCATTTTGAACCAATTGAAGTTTATTTATTGATCTTGCTGGACATCCTCCCAGTAATGCATTACAATAATTTAGTCTTGAGGTCATGAATGCATTAATTAGTTTTTCGGCATCAGCAACAGAGAGCATATGCCTTAATTTAGCAATATTTCTTAGGTGGAAGAGTGCTGTTCTACAAACATTTGTAATTTGATTTTCAAAGGACAGATTGTATCAAATTGGAAGTTCTTCGCTGTTGAAGATGATGTAACAGTACATACATCTAGAGTCAAATTATATTTTAGCGGCTTATTTTTAGAGTTCCAATCTTTTATTTCATTGATACACTCTGCTAATTTGGAGAATTGTGAAATCTCATCAGGTTTTGAAGAAATATAAAGTTGTGTATCGTCAGTATAGCAGTGGAAACTTATTCCACGATTCCTGATAATATCTCCCAGGGGAAGCATATACATGGAGAAAAGCAGAGGCCCTAAAATTGATCCCTGTGGCACTCCATATTTTACTTTTGTTTGGTTTGACAATTCCTCATTTACATAGCATGGTTTAGCTCATATTTAGCAGACCGCTACCACTTTGTCTAATGCAACTCCACAAATTCCAACATAATTCTCCAGCCTATTCAAGAGAATGTCGTGATCTATCATGTCGAATGCAGCACTTAGATCTAAAAGCACTAGAAGAGAAATGCAGCCACGATCAGATGAAAAGAGCAAGTCATTTGTAACTCTGATAAGTGCAGTCTCTGTACTGTGATGAGGCCTAATGAGGAGTTAATGATATTAAGAAGAGGTTCTGAGATTACAGGAGATACCTCTTTTAAGAGCT
Source organism: Xyrauchen texanus (assembly GCF_025860055.1). Lineage (NCBI taxonomy): Eukaryota > Metazoa > Chordata > Actinopteri > Cypriniformes > Catostomidae > Xyrauchen > Xyrauchen texanus. The sequence goes on from NC_068297.1 coordinate 43,757,077, forward strand.
TAGTTGGTATAGGATCTAACAAACATGTTGTGGCTTTTGATGTTTCGATAAGTTTTGTTAGCTCTTCATGACCTATGATAGCGAAGGATTGAAGTTGCACATGAGGAAAATTATTAGACACTGTTTTCTGAAGTGCTATGACAGATGATTGCATAATTCCAATTTAATTTCTGATTATTAAAATTTTATCTGTAAAGAAATTCATGAAATAATTACTCTTGTGCTGCAACGTAATATCTGGTTCTGTTGAGGCTTTATTCCTAACCAATTTAGCCACAGTACTGAATAAACATCTAAGATTGTTGTGGTTATTTTCTATGAGTTTACGAAAATATGCTGACCTGGCAGCTTTGTAGCTACAGACACTATCCTTCCATGCACCATGAAATACTTTATTACTAATTACTATTAAATACTAATATTTTTCCACATGCGCTCCATTTTTCGAGCTGCTCTCTTGAGAGCATGAGTGTGATCATTGTACCATGGTGCAGGGCTTATTTCTTTAATTTTCTTTAATCGAAGTGGGGTGACAATATCAAGGGTGCTAGAGAAGACTGCATTGTGCATAAAAATATGTAATTAAATAATAATTGTATTTAGAAACCCAATTCACAGTCATATTTAATCAAACTACACAATGATGACTCTAAAACTTTATGGATATTACAGTTTAATTTTCTCTTAATGCATGATTTACTGTAAAGCTGCTTTCAAACGATGCGTGTTGCGAAAGGCGCTCTAAAAATAAAAATGACTTGACATATGAACTATACTATTGCAGCTCTAGATGCCATAAAACAGCAATTACACGCAACATCATTAATGACAATGCAAAACAGGTTAATCTTAGAGCCCACGTGAACACCTGATGAAGGGGTCTGAACAGTAAATGGTGGCCAGTGCTGCATGTACATACCCATGAACACTGGGCATGATGGAAATTTGACAAAAGCATTGGAGATTCTAAAAGAACTACTGGATAAACATGCGCAAAACACTGGCCCTGGGCCAGATCCAGCCTGTTGGCTGTCATGGATATTCTCATCAGATTGGAAGGCTGCATTGATTAGATTAGGGACAGAGTTTGATGTTGTGATAATGGACAGAGTTTGATGTTGTGATAATGATGTTGCTTGCTTCATCATGTTGTATCATACCCTTGCCTCAAAATATGGTAAAAAGATTAACTGCCTCTTTAGGCGGCCAATAGATAAAGGTGCCTGATAATGATCCATATGATTCTGAAAAAGGCTGATTTGAATCCAATTCCAGTTTGGGTACCAGCATTCCATGAGGATACTGCATTTGAAGATGAAATTTTAATAGTGTGTGTGTGTTCTGTAAAACGCTTACTTATTAAACGTATTCTCGTATGTTTTTTCTGACTAAACTCACTAACCCTGCATTTCTGAAGACAAGATTGGCCTTGCACTACCCCTGTATCCTTGTGCTTATCTGAAAAGTAGCTAAAACAGACAGTGTTGTTGAGGTTAAAACTGTCACAAGGGCGGAGGTGGCTAACCCCAGCGAGAAACAAATTGTACTGTGTGCGTCAGAATTGCAGGATGATGGAATCCAGCTGTAAGAATGTAAATGCACTCATTGTTTTATTATTGAAATATTGAAGGTTTGTGCATTTACTGTTTTATTTTATGTAGTTTGAGTATAGAATCTGTTGTTTAACTGTGAGAGTGAGGCGAGTAAAGAACATGTAGAAATCTACCTTATGGGGGCCTGGGTAGCTCAGCAAGTATTGACACTGTTTACCACACCTGGAGTCATGAGTTCAAATCCAGGGCGTGCTGAGTGACTCCAGCCAGGTCAAACCAGGTCAACCAAATTGGCCCCGTTGCTAGGGAGTGTAGATTCACATGGGGTAACCTCCTTGTGGTCGCTATAATGGGGTTCTCGCTCTCGGTGGGGTGCGTGGTGTCTCCACACATGCTATGTCTCCAAGGTAACGCGATCAACAAGCCATGTGATAAGATGTGCGGATTGATGATCTCAGACACGGAGGCAACTGGGTTTTGCCCTCCACCATCTGAATTGAGGCGAGTCACTATGCCACCATGAGGACTTAGAGCACATTGTGAATTGGACATTCCAAATTGGGGAGAAAAAAAAAGAAATCTATCTTTGAGTGTCATACATATTGCCAAACCTAATAATTATCAACAGGCCTATTTTTTAAGTCTTGGAAATTAGGTCTTTAATATGATAAGTACAAACAATGTGTAATAAATTGGAATTAAATATCTTAAGCAATTGACAGCCCTGATTATTTTTTTATTTATACTTTATTAAATTTATCATCTTTCCTTTTATTTTTGTATAGCTGTATTTCAGTCCCTTTGTGTTATCTCCACCACAGTAACTTCTCCATTCCCCAGTAGATACAAGGACCTACAATGTTCTTAGCATCTTTTCAAGTAAAATTTTAAGCTTTTGACAACAACAGTATCCACACAGCATATTTTAAAACAAATTTGGCAGGATCATATTGAATCCCGACAGAGCAACTTGGAGTTAAGTGCCTTGCTCAAGGAGACAATGGGGATCGAACCAGCATCTTTCTGATTAACAGATATGTGCCATGCTCAAGGACACAATGGGGATCGAACCAACGTCCTTCTGATTAACAGATATGTGCTTTAGCGTAAAAAAAATTACGCCACCACCACTACAATTATTAAATATGCAACTAGTGACAGTGGTAACAAATGGTAACTTAAAAGCATGCAAATGTAAGGCTAAAGACAACAATGATGCAATATATAAATGTGTATTCTGTAATTAACACAAGAAAAATAGAAGTTTATGTTCACAGAGTGATCAGATAAACAAAAACATTCTCACTTATTGACATGAATTTGGGGCCGTTATGTTTGCTATAAGAGCTTTTGGTAATAATTTCTAACACAACATCAGAAAAGGCATATGTTATACAAACCTGGCCACTCATACACATGTTAATTCTCAGACACATGCACAAACTTACTAATGTTATGGGTCATCGCTGAACTAAACCCGCTTCCAAAAGCACAGATATAATTTACCCTAGCTGTGTACAAACCTGACAGTCTAAATTTATTCATCATGGTATATAATCAACAGAATGTGCAGAACACAGAAACAATTAAGGACTCTTCTAAGATGCTGTGAAATAATTACAGTAGGTGTTTTCTACTATGATTTTGCTTTACTCATGAATGACAATTAATGGAAAACTGGGTGCTTTGTGTTTTGGTTCTTTATACAAGACTGGTAGCACAGAATCTTGACTCAATTTAGACCGCACCGTTTGTTGGCTGCTTTCAAACTCTAACATGTGTATGTCTGCTTGTGCTTTAAAGAGCACTAATGTCGAGTTGCCCCCCATCCATATTTTCATGACATTGTCCCTTTTCTGGCCATCTGTCAAGCAAAAAATTCATTCCATTCACAAAATGTCCCTGAATTTTAAAAATTTTCTGACGCTTTCCCCCATATGATCACACTCAAGAAGACTGATCAAACATGTTCAAAACAGCTCTTTCAAATGAATATATAGAAAGTCCGATTCATTTCAGGAAATCGGTTCATTTGAATGATTCATGCATATGAAGCTCTCCTAAATTTGTCCTCTTTAAAATATTAACTACAAACGTTTAAAAGTATTTTTACTTCTTGATACTTTCATTGAATTTTAATGGATGAATTTTACTTAAGTAATACATTTGTGTAGTATCTGTACTTCTACTTAAGTATGGAAATGTAACAATTTTTCCACCACTCTCTTTAAGTGAAGATCAAGGAGTGGATTCCAAATGGCAAATTGGAACATACAGTTTTAAGATAAAAAAAAGCAATGGGTTTGTGCCACAAGAATGGCTACTTTTACATGTGCACCAATACTCTGATTATTGCAATAATCAGAGTATAAGGAATGATTAGATTAAGATATTTACATGATTTGGGCCAACCACTTCAATCCTGTTTACATGATACTTGGTAGTACTTTGATTATTTGCTGAGGAATGTGATGTTTTAATGCATTATAATCACATTATGAGGGAGCACGTAAATGTGGCCAAACATAGTCATTTATTCTGTACAGTGGAGCTGGTCATTTATGCCCGAAAAAAATACAAAAAATAGACAAGGTGATCAGGATCCCTATGCTTATTCGAGGTTGACTGTATTATCTGGCATACCAAATAAATAAAAAAGGACATAAAATATTGATTAAAAATTATTTTATTACATGAGAAAAAGAAAGCCTGAAACTAAGAATATATAACTTACTGTTGTACCTGGCGACTGTTTTTCTGTGTAACTGTAAAATGGCAATTAATTATATACAAACATTTGACTGCAGAATGCCACTATTGACTTATCACAATTAAATATTCCAGAGAGTTGTGTATAAACACATATAAAGATTAACTATGCTGCTATGTTGATGTTTTTGTTGATTTCATAGTAAAACAGTGAGCATGATTCTTTGAGAATTTTAACTTCTCACAATTTATTTTGGGAAATTAATTTATAGGTTATGCTTTGAAACTCTGAAAATCACATGCTTCTGAATTAAAAAAACAAACAAACACACACACACACACACACACACACACACACACACACACACACACACACACACACATATATATATAATGTATATATTTATTGGCCTGTTTTTGCAATTATTTTAAGCACATAACTTTTGAAGTGTATAGACATAGACATGTCCGTCTCAATGACAGCATGTAAATATACTTCTGTGTGGTGCAGGTATAGCTGTCAAATTGCACTCAATATTCAAACAATGCAATTTATATATTAAATTATAATCTACTTGCCTTGATCTGAATATCTTCTGGTTTCCACTGTGGCCTGAGGTTTGTCAGAAGTTTTGTAATCCCAGGCCGAGGGGTGTGCTCATCAACACACACATCTAAATGTAATATTCCATCACTTTCCATTTTTTTATTTAACAGATTCACAGCCCAGATTACCTTGTCCAGTTGAATAAAGACCTAGGAAAGCTTTAGACAGGCCTTGTCAGTGTACTGACCTCAGTTGCCTGTTTAAACAGTGTCAGGTGGACTCTTGGTCTTGACTCGCAGGACCCCTTTATGTGCTCAGTGACTCAGCAAAGCTGTGGGATTATCAAAGTACAATGTTCTTTTGGGCATCTTCATTGCTTAGTTATTGTAGGGTTTATTGATTAACCCCTGGTTTCGAATAAAGAGCTTAAAATCCAAAGAAAAATCTATTTTCAAAATCTAGAGTTTTTCATCAAAGAAATCAAAGATTGGATGGCCAGAAATTTCCTTGTACTCAATTCCAACAAAACAGAGGTTCTAATTATTGGGACAAAATCCTCTAAAAAATAAGATGCTAAAAGTGTTATATTATAGGTGTTATATTTGATACCAAACTGTCCTTTGAAAATCTAATTTCCAATGTATCTAGAACAGCATTTTCCCACCTCTAAGTTATGACAAATGATATATGTTGCTAATACTGAAAAACTAATTCATGCATTCATGACCTCAAGCCTAGATTTTTGTTATGCATTACTGGGAGGAAGTCCTGCGAGTTTAATAAATAAACTTCAATAGGTTAAAAATTCAGCAGCCAGTGTGCTGACTAGTAACAAGCAATGTGATCATATTTTGTAATTGTTGCATTGGCTGCCTGTTAAATATGAATCCAAACTAGATTAAAAATGTTGTCAAGAAAAGCTTTGGCGTTGGCTTGAGAAAGCGTAGCCTGAAAGTTTGAAGTAGTTGTAAAAGCTTGAAGTTTGAAGTAGTTATAAGTTTAAATAGTAGTTTTAATAAGTCAAAGTTTAAAGATTATAAGACCATAGAGTCTATCAGATAGATAGATTAGATAGATAGATAGATAGATAGATAGATAGCTCGCTCATTTGGTTGCTAGGAAGTTACCAAGGTGATACTCAAAAGACTCCTTACTACCCTGAGTCCTATGAACAAAATCAGAAGTCTTTATGTTGTTCTGGTGCAGAGATCTGTGAATTGCAATTTGGTTGCAAGGGTAACCCCATCTGGTTACTAAGCAGTTACCAGGGAGATACTTATCAAGGCTCCTTGACATTCTGAGTAAAAAAAAGTCTAACTGGAATCTCCATGATTTTCTGGTGCAGAGACCTAAGATTTGTTACTTGGTTGCTAGGGTAACATTGTCTGGTTGCTAGGCACTTAACAAGGTGAAACACAAAAGGCTCCTTGCCATCCTGAGTAAAATAAGTCAACCCAGATGTCTGTACGATTTTCTGGTGCAAATATATGTGATTTGATACTTGGTCACTAGGGTAAACCCATATGGTTGCTAAGCAGTTACCAAGGTGAAACACAAAAGGCTCCTTGCCATCCTGAGTGAAATAAGTCAACCCAGAAGTCTCTACGATTTTCTCGAGCAGAGATATATGATTTGTTACTTGGTTGCTATGGTTACCCCATCTGGTTGCTAGGCAGTTACCAATGTTAAAGCTAACAATGCTCCTTGCCATCCTGAGTGAAATATGTCAACTCAGAAGTCTCTACGATTTTCTAGTTTAGAGATATGTGATTTGTTACTTGGTTGCAAGAGTAAACGCATCTGGTTTATAGGCAGTTACCAGGGTTATACTTGTCAAGGCTACTTTCTATCCTGAGTGAAATAAGTCAACCTGGAAGTCTCTATAATTTTCTGGTGCAGAGATATGTGATTTGTTACTTTGTTGCTAGGGTAATCCCATCTGGTTTCTAGCCAGTTACAAAGTACCATCCGCTTGCTAGACAGTTACCCGGGTTCTACTTATCAAGGCTACTTTCCATCATGAGTGAAATAAGTCAACCTGGAATTCTCTAGACTTTTCTATTGCAGATGTATGTTTATTTCTTACTTGGTTATTAGGGTAACCCCATGTGGTTGCTAGGCAGTTACCATGGTGATACTAATCAAGGCTACTTTCCATCCTGAGTGAAATGAGTCAACCCAGAAGTCTCTACGATTTTCTCGTGCAGATATATGTGATTTGTTACTTGGTTGCTAGGAAAATCCCATCTGGTTGCTAGTCAGTTACCTGGGTGATACCTAGCAGGCTACTTTCTATCCTGAGTGAAATAAGTCAACCAGGAAGTCACTACAAATTTCTAGTGCAGAGATATGTGATTTGTTACTTGGTTGCTAGGGTAACCCCATCTGGTTGCTAGGCAGTTACCAAGGTGAAAGCCAACAATGCTCCTTGCCATCCTGAGTGAAATACGTCAATCCGGAATTCTCTACGATTTTCTGGTTCAGATATATTTGATTTGTTACTTTGTTGCTAGGGTAATCCCATCTGGTTTCTAGCCAGTTACCAAGGACCATCTGCTTGCTAGGCAGTTACCTTGGTGATACTTATCAAGACTACTTTCCATCCTGAGTGAAATAAGTCAACCTGGAAGTCTCTACGAATTTTTAGTGCAGAGATATGCGATTTGTTACTTGGTTGCTAGGGTAACCCATCTGGTTGCTAAGCAGTTACTAAGGTGACAGCCAACAATGCTCCTTGCCATCCTGAATGAAATAAGTCGACCCAGAATTCTCAAAAATATCCTGGTTCAGAGATATGTGATTTGTTACTTGTTTGCTAGGTTATACCCATCTGGTTGCTAGGCAGTTACCAAGGTGACAGCCAACAATTCTCCTTGCCATCCTGATTGAAATAAGTCAATCCTGAATTCTCTAGAGTTATCTATTGCAGAGATATTTTGATTTCTTACTTGTTTCTTAGGTTAAACCCATCTGGTTGCTAGGCAGTTACCAAGGTGACAGCCAACAATGCTCCTTGCCATCCTGAGTGAAATACGTAAACTCTGCATTCTCTAAAAGTTTCTGATGCAGAGATGTGATTTGTAGTTTGGTTGCTAGGGTAACCCCATCTGGTTGCTAGGCTGTTACCAGGATGATACTATTTATGGCTACTTTCCATCCTGAGTGAAATAATTCAACACGGAATTCTCTACAATTTACTGTTGCAAAGCTATGTATTTTGTTACTTGTTTGCTAGGATAACCCCATCTGGTTGCTAGGCAGTTACCTGGGTGATACTTATCAAGGCTACTTTCCATCCTGAGTGAAATTAGTCAACCTGGAAGTCTCTACGATTTTCTGGTGTAGAGATATATGATTTGTTACTCAGTTGCTAGGGTAACCCCATCTGGTTGCTAAGCAGTTACTATAGTGACACTTATCAAGTCTCCTTGCCATCCTCATTGAAATAAATTAACCCAGAAGTCTCTACAATTTTCTGGTTTAGATGTATGTTATTAGTTACTTGGTTGCTAGGGTAACCCATATGGTTGCTTGGCAGTTACCAAGGTGACATCCAACAATGCTCCTTGCCATCCTGAGTGAAATAAGTTGACCCAGAATTCTCTAAAATATCCTGGTTCAGAAATATGTGATTTGTTACTTGTTTGCTAGGTTATACCCATCTGGTTGCTAGGCAGTTACCAAGGTGACAGCCAACAATTGTCCTTGCCATCCTGAGTGAAATACGTCAACTCTGCATTCTCTAAAAGTTTCTGATGCAGAGATATGTGATTTGTAGTTTGGTTGCTAGGGTATTCCCATCTGGTTGCTAGGCTGTTACCAGGGTGATACTATTTATGGCTACTTTCCATCCTGAGTGAAATAAGTCAACACGGAATTCTCTATGATTTACTGTTGCAAAGCTATGTATTTTGTTACTTGGTTGCTAGGATAACCCCATCTGGTTGCTAGGCAGTTACCTGGGTGATACTTATCAAGGCTACTTTCCATCCTGAGTGAAATAAGTCAACCTGGAAGTCTCTACGATTTTCTGGTGTAGAGATATATGATTTGTTACTCAGTTGCTAGGGTAACCCCATCTGGTTGCTAAGCAGTTACTATAGCGACACTTATCAAGTCTCCTTGCCATCCTCATTGAAATATATTAACCCAGAAGTCTCTACAGTTTTCTGGTTTAGATATATGTGATTTGTTACTTGGTTGCTAGGGTAACCCATATGGTTGCTAGGCAGTTACCAAGGTGGGTTAGGGTTAGGGTTAACCCTAACCCTAATACAATTTTCTAGTGCAAAGATATTTAATTTGTAGCTTGGTTGCTAGGGTAACCCCATCTGGTTGCTAGGCAGTTATAAGGGTAATACAATATATGGCTACTTTCTATTCTGATTGAAATAAGTCAACCCGGACGTCTGGTTAGGGTTAGGGTTAGTTTTTAGGGACAACAGCCCCCCCATAATAGTCTTCCCAGACTGCTACAGTTTGTTTAGGGGACTCGAAGAAAGGCACTGGCTGGCACATGTTTCTGGTGAACCAATTGACCTTTGCCTAATTTACAAAAAAGAGGAGTTCCTACCTATGCCTATTCGTGCCACCCAAATGGCCTTTGCGACTTTTGGCATCTAGGTTTTAAGAATATCACGATTCAAAAACATCCTAGTTCAACTTCCTCCATTCTGACCCTATTCTAAAAAAAAGTTCCAGTCCTATGCCTATTTGTGCCCCCCAGATGACCTCTGCGACCTTCGGCTATTTAGGTTAAAACTTTTATTTGAGAACCTCTTACTAACCTTCCCTCCAGTCTATCCTTGTTCTAAGAAGAATCTCCTGTCTGTGCCTATTTGTGCCCCCCAGATGGCCTTAGCGACATGTGGCAACTAGGCTTTTTATTTTTCAAAGAAAAGGATCCTAAGAAAAATTTAGGGAATTTCGTGCACACAATTTTTTCTTTATTACAAACTAAATCCTATATTTGCCTAATCTAACACCCCCCAGATGGCCCTAGCGATATGTGGGTAGCAGGCTTTTTTAAGGGAAAATCCCAAAATGATCCTAAGACCCCATTCAGACTACCCCCAGAAAGTATTTCGTTAAAGGGGAACATTAGTGACACCTCAT